>NC_134269.1:180917818-181517818 GCF_031893055.1 Leptodactylus fuscus | reverse complement strand
ATCCATCTACAGATCCGCAGAACCACCATGAGCACACATTTGTCATCAAGCTATTGTAAAGAATCCCCTTTTATGTTGCTGGTGAAACTTTCTCTCCTCCAGACATAGAGGATGTCCTCTTGTCACTATCACTGGCCTAGGAATAAAAAGATCATTGGAAAGTTATTTGTGCTGTCCCTTTATGTATTTGAACATTGTTATTAGATCTCCCGTAGACGGGGAGATTGATGAACAAGATGGTATTCACACTAAAGCCTATATCAATACCATTGACTGCAATAGTTTATTCGATTTTAGGAGTACAAGAAGGTCAATTCTGTAGGATATGGAGGAACTGTAGTAGGAGCAATGATTTTTTTGACTAAAGTTGTATCCTGTAACAGAGATTTAAGGACAAACACTACCCAAAGAGTTTAGTCTTAGCAGATAAAGAAAGAGCCGGAACTAAGTCACAGGAGAATTGTCTGAATGTATATTATTTGGTGATGCAGTCGGTCACTAACAGTGCTGCCCAGTGCTGTCACGGTCTCATGCATGGGATGGGAGTTGTTCTCCAGCATGGATCTTACCATGGACAGTGTCCTTCTCTCACCCACCACCTGTACTGGGACCAGGGGGCACCCCAGGGCAGAGTTGGCCCTTCTAATTAGCCTGTCAAGTCTATTTTTATATCTGTCTGGTATACTACTCCCCCAACAGATTGCCTTTTTGAGGGTTTACCATCTCACTGTATCCTGTACGAATCCTTTTCATGATACCCTTAATGAACCCTAAAAAATGCCACACAACCATTTTAATATTGCCCTTTTATATCATTGCCCCAAATATCCATCCCACCTCCATTACTATTATGACATGAATATTATCCCTCACATGTTTTTAGAAAAAAGAATTAAAAAAATTATACTCACCTCACCTCACCTCCGATCCCCTGATGCACGAAGTTATACCAGAGCTGCACCTCCTCTTCTTACCTTTTGTTACTTAAAATTTGCAAACCTGCTTAGATCTCCAGAATGATGGAGGTGGAAGCCATTATCTTCCTCCTCTACCGTGCATGACAACTGTGTCAATGTCCTTGTAGATGCTAATATAGTAAAAAATGCAGTGGCCCCGGCTTGGGCTCCTCAGAGTCAGCCCCAACTGCCCCCCTCTTGCTATCCACCAGTGTCTGGATATCACTTCCTGCTGGGCTAACACTGACCCTTTCATTGCCTGCAAAACAGAGAACTCTCTGGTTACCAGTGTGGATTTCCTGAACATGTTCTACAAGACGACCATGGCCTCACGTAATGGACTTATAATTTTTCTATAAAGAATACATATACATGTCTTATCATCTTGCCAATATGAAAGCATCCTCAGGGACAAAAATAAAGAAAGACACAAAAAGCAAAATCAATCTTGCAATTAAACAACTGCCGTACCTTATGTGTAATAGTCCACATATTGTACCTCTTTTGCCTCTTTTGTTTCAAGTTATACATAGTTTTTTTTGTTTATAAATTATATATATATATATATATAAATCACATGAAACAAAAATAACAAACCATCCAAAAACGGCCTCCACTCCACTCCGGAGTCATAACCTTAATGAGAAGTAGTTCTATGTAGTATTCATACTGCCACATCTGAAGTTACCATTGGTACTGCCCAACCACGTTTGACTGACCAATGGTTACTGCTGACTAACCTTTCCTTTAAAGAACATCTTCTAATGATTTTGATAACGACTCATTAATCTGAAGGTCTTTTCTCAAAATAAATACATTTCTATAACTGCTTGTTCAGATGACTTGTTTGCGAGGAGTTGCAATGAGTTACTTTGTGGATGGAGGTTGTGGATCAAAAGAGAGGCATAATTAGTATGTGTAAAGCTTTGGCAGGGGATGAGAATGATGGAAGCTTGTGTAAACAGACATGTAGTGAACAAGCTTTTATCATGGTCTGGGTTCAGATAGAGAAAAAAAGGAAAATGTAAATGCTGCTAACATGTATGGATGGGAGCAGCTGATGGTTGTAAGGAGAAGTTGTGCAGAGGGTCCAAGCTGAGCTTTTGCAGCAGGACCCATAAACCCCTGAGCTCATTATTACAAAAAAGAAATTACCTGTATCCTGTTGTTTTATTTATTCTGTATGTGACTCCAGCTAATCTGTACAATACTGTCCTATATAGTTTGTAGTATACTGATAGGCCGCACACCACCTGTGTGGACTAGTATTTGTCCACTATATGGTCACTGCATGTTACTGCATGTGAGAATATTCATAATATACATTTCATGTTTAGAATAAAAGCAATTTATTTAACCCCTTCCCGCCGCACGCATTTTTTGATTTTCGTTTTTGACTCCCCGCCTTCCAAACCCCAAAGCGTCTTTATTTTTCTGCTGTCACAGCCATATGAGGTCTTTAATTGCCATTAGTTACTCTGTACAATGTACTGGAAAGCTGGAAAAAAATTCAGAATGGGGTGGATTTCAAGAAAAAGTGCATTTGTGCAACTTTCTTACGGGCTTTGTTTTTACGGCGTTCACTGTGCAGCCAATCTGAAATATCACCTGTATTCTATTTTTCAGTATGATTCTGGCGATACCAAATTTATATGGTTTTATTTACATTTTAACCCCTTGACAAAAATCCAAAACTGTGCCAAAAAATTTGAAAAAATTGTGAAAATGCAGGGAAAAGGGCGCCTCAGTCAGCTTTGACTGAGGCGCCAGAGGGGTTAATGCCCGCAATCGGCATTAGCATCATTAGCACCACCCGGCTTGTGTTATACAGATGGAACATCTGCACATGGAAGATGAAGTGCTATGTGTAGGCAGCAGGGGTTCTGCAGTGTTGTGTGAGGGAGTCTTCCATGTTGCCCAAACATGTTTCTGGGTAAGCTAACAGTATCTTAAAGCTGGTCATGTTTACTAGGCTGGTTGGTATTTATGCAGCTTTATTTATATTTGAACTATCTGTTGGCTCACCTTTATAGTTTACTTGTGTTTTGTATTATATACTTCCCACTTTGTCAGTTATAACTGGTATGACTTACTGGACTTACTAGACTTAAGTCTCCCACTCACTCTCCCTAATGTGTATGATTATCCCCTGACCCTGGTCTATAGTCTCTCACTCTGCCAAATCAGTATCCCTGCGCTATGCTGAGGAGATCCAAAAGACCGAAACAGCGCTGTCCATAGCTGGGCATCTGTTCCTTTAGGAATAGAAATATTAATTTGACAATTAAAACCGCATCATGATATTAGGCTTATTAACTGAGTCATGCATGATGTTAAGGAGGCCGCCCTCTAGAGGGCAGCATACAATGGCACTGTTCTCCTAATTACATCCTGGAGAATAGATTTGCATATTTTTTACTAGACTTAAGTAAGACTAAATACAATTTTATCAGCACATGGTAGATTTTTACCCCCCCCCCCCCTGACTTGTTTCTACTTGTAGTATGGAGATAGGTCATATTTTATGTGTCTCTCCTGTCTATATATTTGTACTGATGTATATTGCCCAATTTTGATTTGTATTTAATAAACGTTTGTAATATATATATATAGGTTTCATAGGTTTCTAATTTCTGGTCTTGCTTGCACTTCCAGTGAACTTTATGTGCAGTTTTCATAGACATTTGGAGGTAGTGGTTGTACTAACAATTCAGTATAACATGAAATGTATTTATATCTTTGCTCTTTATAGTTATGGAAGTGTCATAAAAAAAATTGACAGCTCTCTCAGTATGCACGATCATACATGGAGGACTGTCAATCTTGAAAGGACTATCCCTATGGCTAAATGACTGTTTCTAATCATAGGAAGAGAGATATAAATAAATAAATGACAAATTATGCTGACTTTATCCACACAAACTATTTCAATATGCTCAGCTCTATTGCTCTATTACATGTGGCTAGCAGGTTTCACTACATTTTCATATGACAAGCTCCCTTTAATTCAATAAAGTAATATTCAAAGACAGTGTATTGTGGAACTTGAACTATATATTATACAATATGTGTACTGTATTTTGGTACTGCTGTATTCCATGTAGATTTTTAAGGTAGGGGGCAGGAAATATATATGTTCATGCTTGTGCCCTGGCCTACAGTATTTATGCCCTTCCTGCTGCAGCAAATTTTCAATTTTATGGTTTTGTTATTTCCTATCTGTCTTCTGACAGTCATAACTTTTATATTTTTCCATTCACGTATCTGTATGAAGGCTTGTTTCCTGCAGGACAAATTGTACTTCCTATTGGCACAATGTAATATTCCATAAAACCAGAAAAAAATGGTTACAAATCAGTTTGCTCATCCCTAGTACAGATTCCGTATTCTTGGAGTTAAATGGAAGAATACAGGTGTGAGATTACATGATGCAGATCTAGCCAGATGACCAATGGTAAGAGAGTGAGAGAGTTCTCTCGCAGCATTGGGGACGCCCCCCAGTGCTGTTTGAGCACTGGGGCCCGCCCCCAGTGCTGCAAGAGAACTCATTTGCATACCGACAAGAATCGGAATTCCTACGGAACGGGGGTGCGGAGAAGACAACGAAAGGTAGGAGAAAGGTAGGAGAAGAATTGCCTTTCTTAAGGCTATTCTGACGTGTTACTCAGAAAAAAAAGAGGTTGTATCAAACAGGTGTTTGTCCCTGTACTGCCTGTCTGAAACCCCTTTTTCTATACTGTGTAGTGTCAGGGCAGGTTCACATCTGCGCCCTGCTCTCCACTTTCAGGTTTCGGTCTTTTGAGAAACTGGATAGGAGATGGAAACCGGCAGTTATTTTTCAAACCCATTCATTTGAATGCCCGTGAGCATTTGGGGTCTCTGCGATGAAACTGTTTCTCTTTTTAACCAGAAACACAGTTGGACATGTTTGTTTAAAAAAAAAAAAAAACGGATTCGCCACGGAGACCACAAAATGCTCACAGGCGCTCACAGCAGACACTGTCTGCCGGTTTTCCATCTCCTGTCTGCAGGAGACGGAAACCTGAAAGCGGAGACCGGGGCAGATAAGATGCCCTTATCTGTGATTTTTATTATTTAAACTTTAATAAAGTAATTTTTTATACATTATTTCTAATTTGAGTTTTTTGTTATTTTGAGTACCACCTGAACAACCCCCCTTCATCTTACATCTATACATACACAGGAGTGCTGGGCAGAGAGACGAGGAGGAGGACTGGTAGGTTAAGGACCGTTCACACGGAGTAAACGTGTGTGTATTTTGGCAAAATACACGTGTAAAAAAATACACGTGTAAAAATAAGACTCCCATTGACTTCAATGACATTTTTTTACACGTGTAAAAAAAACACGTCAGAATACACATCAAAGTACACGCGCGTTTACTCCGTGTGAACGGGCCCTCACACTTAACAGATTCCTCATCTTATAGAGGTCAAATTCCAGGTCTCAGTCCACCTGAACAGTAGAAGGAGGTTCTTTGGGAGAGTCACAAGTGAAAGACACTTTGTAAGGAGAGACTTACAGTACATGGTTAGGACGGTTCACATCTGCGTTCGATATTCCGTTTGAGGAACCCCTGAATGGAAGACAATATGTATTAAAAACCGGTTAGCTAAGAAACCATGCAAACCCTATAGACTATAATGAGGTCCATGTAGTTTCCAGTACGAATCATGCGGAGAGAAAATTACTGCAAGCAGCACTTTTCTCTCTGCATTTTTTGTGTGAAAACCCAGTGAGAACCACATGGATCCCATTATAGACCAGAAGAAGCTCACGGGCAGACACTGACTACCGGGTTTCCGTCTCCTGTCCAGTTTTTCGGGTAGAAGATGGAAACCCACAAAGCAGAGACCGGGCTCAGATGTGAACCCACCCTAATCCTTTTTTGAAGCTGTCACTGCTGTGGCCAGCTTCTGGAGTAGGCTATTCCACAAATTCACAATTCTTACAGTGAAGAAGCCTTCTCGGCTCTTATAGAGTTATTTTTTTTTTTTCCCCAGATGGAGAAAATTGAGGGGATTTTAAGCTTTTCATATTCCTTGTATGGGCCATTTATATATTTATACAGGTTTATCACATCTCACCTTAAACGCCTCTTCTCCACACTAAATAGAATTAACCCCTTTAGTCTCTCCTCATAACTGAGGTCCTCCATGCCCCTTATCAGTTTTGTGGGCCTCTGTTGAACCTTTTCCAACTCTAGGATACCCTTTCTATAAAATGGTACTGTTAGGGGGGCTGTACAGGACTGTTAATCTCTATTTGTCTGAACTCGGTGGTTTGGGAAGGGTTTTTCCCTGAGATTCTGCCCCACCCTCTGGTGTGTTATTTAGTTCTGGTACCAGTACAATGCTGGTTATATACTTGTGATCAGCTACTCCTCTGACCTGTTGTTCTACTGTCTGTTTAGTCCTGTAACCTTTGGGGCTCACAATCTACATTTAAAAAAAAAAAAGGAGTGGCCATACGGGGTGGGGTGAAGATTATGAACTCCGTTTTCTCCATGTTGAGTTTGAGAAAGTGGGAGGAGAGGAAGGAGGCTACAGCTGCTAAACAATCTGGAACTCTGGCCAGCAGGGAGGTAATGTCTGGTCCAGAGATGTATATTTGAGTGTCATCGGCATAGCAATGGTATTGAAAACCATGAGGTTCTATGAGTTGGCCCAGGCCGAGGGTGTAGATGGAGAACAGGAGGGGTCCTAGGACGGAGCCTTGGGGGACACCTACAGAGAGAGGGTGTGGTGAGGAGGTGGTGTGCAGGGGTGAACCTGCCCCTCTCGCCGCCCGAAGCAAACAACAGAAAGCCGCCCCCCCCCCCCCCCCGGGGAGGAGGGGGCATGGCGGAGCAGAGGGGACGGGGCTTAGCGAGGCGGCGGGGCTTAGCGCAGAGAGCAGGCACGGAGAAGACCTGCTCTCTGCCTGAGCGTGAGGGGAGGCTGCTGGAGCAGCGCTGCTTCAGCGGCCTCCCCAATCCACCGCTCCGTGCTAAGCCAGTCCAGGACAGCTTGTCCTGGACTAGCTTAGGTAATAAAAAATGCCGCCCTCCCTGGGGCCTTGCTGTAGCACCGCCTGAAGCGCTCACTTCAGGTCACCTCATGGGAGGTGCGGCGCTGGTGGTGTGTGAGTGGGAGATGCTGAATGTGCGGTCGGTGAGGTATGAGGAGATCCAGGAATGGGCCAGGTCTGAGATGCCAAGGGATGAGAGAATTTCTAACAGGAGGGAGTGGTCGACCATGTCAAAGGCAGAGGAGAGGTCAAGGAGGAGGAGGACAGAGTAATGGCGCTTGGCTTTGCCGGTTAGAAGGTCATTAGTGACTTTTGTTTGGGCAGTTTCAGTGGAGTGACAGGGTCTGAAGCCTAACTGTAGTCTGTCAAAGAGCAGGTTGGATGAGAGATAGGAGGAGAGTTCTGAGTGGACATGTTGCTCAAGCAGTTTTGAGGCGTACAGGAGCAGTAAGGACAGGTCGAGGGACGGTTTCTTAAGTATAGGTGTGACTGTGGCGTGTTTGAAGGCAGAAGGGAAGGATCCATTGGCTAGAGATAGGTTGAAGAGATGGGTTAGGGCCGGAGCAATGAATTCAGTGAGTTTGGGGATGAGATGTGACTGGATCTGGTCAAGCGCATAGGAGGTGAGGTGGGATTTAGAGATTAGGGAGGAGAGTTTTTCATCAACATAGACAGAGATTCTGTGCTGTGAGAGTAGTGCCACTGGATGCTGTGCAAGTTCAAAGGCCTGCATCTCAAAGCTCTGACCAGAATTTAGCTGGTAGGCATAGCCCATCACAGGTTCCCTCCCATATAGGTAATGACTTAGCACCCCAAGGGTAACAGTCCACTCCCACATAGGTAAAGTATCCACTGGGTTATTACCCCCATTAAAAGTAATACTAATACTTATGTGGAGGGCACAATTGTAACACTATTACTTTCGCCCAAATACCATTCAGTCCTATGCTGCCTCCTTACCTCTGTGAACTGCATAATTGTGTTCAGATCTACCTATAGAGGGCTGATGAGCTCAGATTTTGCTGTAATGGTTTTCATGTGTCATGTAGCATTTGCAGAACCCCAGACGTAACCAGAATAGTTGAAAACCCCAAAATGTGACACCATATTGTAAACCAAAACTCTTAAAGGGGCTCTATCATTTGGAAAAGTCATTTTTAGCTAAGTACATACTTGCATAGCCGTTAGAAAGGCTATTTCTCATACCTTTTGTATGTAAATTGTCTCAGTAGTTTTTGAATAAGTCAATTTTAATTCTTATGCTAATTAGCCTTCTCCATGCACTTCGGAAGTGTCTGTGATCACCGTCTGCTATTCTCTATGTGTGCCAGAGCAGAGAAGCTGCTCATCATCTGAGACTCATCTCTCTGCTCTCTCACACATAGAGAGTGCTCACAGACACATCTGGAATGCACGGAGAAGGCTAATTAGCATATGAATAAAATGGACTTATTCAGAAACTACTGAGACGATTTACATACAAATGGTATGTGTGAAATAGCCTTTCTAGAGGCTATGTAAGTATGTGCCTAGCTAAAAATGACTTTTCCCAATGTTAGAGCCCCTTTAAGGAATTCATCTATGAGTACATTTACCATTTTGTATTTCACAGTTTTTTTGCTGAAATTCTTTGGGAAAAAAGGCAATATTTCCATATACTTTTTGATCAATGTATTTATTTTCCTTTTTCCAGGGAATAAAATACTTCACTTTGTGGTAAAATGTCTCCAATTGTGTTCAAAAACTGCTGTTTGGGCACATGGGAGGGCTCAGAATACAAGAAAAGTGATTTGTCTTTTGGAGCTCAGATTTTGCTGGAATGGTTTTCAAGTACCATGGTGCATTTTCAGAACCCTGGACAGGAGTTCATCTACAATGAGGAAACCTGAGCCTTAGGCAGTACCTCCTGGTATAAAGTGAAGGGTGGCATTTTTCTAAATCGACTTACATATTGGATCCCCACCCCTGTTCATTCTAGCTTCTGTTTTTTCCTATGCAGAGTGCCTCTAGGGGCAGAAGCAGAGGCCAGGCGTGACAAGAGTGAGTTAAACATCAGCCTCTACCATGACTGTGGTCCTCAAAGTGCTATGGGTGAAATAAGTAGAGCTAAACAGTATGGATCTGAAAAAGCGCCACTGGATGATACCAGAGAAATTCCAGATAGAGATATAAAGATGTGTCTAATGTTACCATTGCCCCAAGATTTCTGTGTCCCCAGGCAGACAGAGCGTTGCCCCCCTCATCTCTCTTACACACCTGGCCTCTCTTAATCAACCATTTAATTAATTAGCAGATTAGAGGCTCTATCTGCTCCTTCAACAACCAATCCTGCAGAAGTGCTTTTATATATATATAATATATATATATATATATATATATATATATATATATATATATATCTATACTGTATATATCCTATTTTATGGAACAGAGGGACCTTTAGGGCTCCTCAGGGTCTATGTCCCTCCAACTGCCATCTCTGTACCCCCCAGTGGCGGATCCAGGGTTTGCGGGGCCCTGGGCAATTGACTTTGGCGGGGCCCTACTTACTGGGGGTCTCGCACTTCTAACCTGTACCTCCCAACTGTTGAAGACCAGAAAGAGGGAACAAAACGTGCGGCGCGCACAGCGCGCCGCAGCAAATTAGGCCCCACCCACTTTTATGCTGACTCCACCCATTCTCATTCAATTTTCATGTGATTCCACACAGTATAATCCTCCTACAGTCACCCGTAAATTATATTTCCCCCCCATTTTCAAATACACCCTTCATCTACCCCTAGTTTCATGTCCCCCCCTCTATCTCTGTCCCCAGTTTCATGCCATTCTCCCCCTTTATCTGCCCACAGTTTCATTTCCCCCCGTCTCTACCCCAGTGTCATGCCGTTCTCCCCCTTCATCTGCCCCAGTGTCATGCCGTTCTCCCCCCTTCATCTGCCCCAGTGTCATGCCGTTCTCCCCCCTTCATCTGCCCCAGTGTCATGCCATTCCCCCCCTTCATCTGCCCTAGTGTCATGCCGTTCTCCCCCTCCATCTGCCCCAGTGTCATGCTGTTCTCCCCCCCTTCATCTGCCCCAGTGTCATGCTGTTCTCCCCCCCTCCATCTGCCCCAGTGTCATGCTGTTCTCCCCCCCCTCCATCTGCCCCAGTGTCATGCCGTTCTCCCCCCTCCATCTACCCCAGTGTCATGCCGTTCTCCCCCCTCCATCTGCCCCAGTGTCATGCCGTTCTCTCCCCCTCTATCTGCCCCAGTGTCATGCCATTCTCCCCCCTCCATCTGCCCCAGTGTCATGCCATTCTCCCCCCCTCCATCTGCCCCAGTGTCATGCCATTCTTCCCCCCTTCATCTGCCCCAGTGCCATGCCATTCTCCCCCCTCCATCTGCCCCAGTGTCATGCCATTCTCCCCCTTCCATCTGCCCCAGTGTCATGCCGTTCTTCCCCCCCCTTCATCTGCCCCAGTGCCATGCCATTCTCCCCCCCTCCATCTGCCCCAGTATCATTCTGTTCTTCCCCCCTTCATCTGCCCCAGTGTCATGCCATTCTCCGCCCTCCATCTGCCCCAGTGTCATTCTGTTCTTCCCCCCTTCATCTGCCCCAGTGTCATGCCGTTCTCCCCCCTTCATCTGCCCCAGTGTCATGCCATTCTCCCCCCTCCATCTGCCCTAGTGTCATTCTGTTCTTCCCCCCTTCATCTGCCCCAGTGTCATGCCATTCTCCCCCCTCCATCTGCCCCAGTGTCATACTGTTCTTCCCCCCTTCATCTGCCCCAGTGTCATGCCATTCTCCCCCCTCCATCTGCCCCAGTGTCATGCTGTTCTCTCCCTCCTTCATCTGCCCCAGTGTCATGCCGTTCTCCCCCTCCATCTGCCCCAGTGTCATGCTGTTCTCTCCCCCTCTTCATCTGCCCCAGTGCCATGCCGTTCTCCCCCTTCATCTGCCCCAGTGTCATGCCATTCTCCCCCCTCCATCTGCCCCAGTGTCATGCTGTTCTCCCCCCCTCCATCTGCCCCAGTGTCATGCCATTCTCCCCCCTCCATCTGCCCCAGTATCATTCTGTTCTTCCCCCCTTCATCTGCCCCAGTGTCATGCCATTCTCCGCCCTCCATCTGCCCCAGTGTCATTCTGTTCTTCCCCCCTTCATCTGCCCCAGTGTCATGCCGTTCTCCCCCCTTCATCTGCCCCAGTGTCATGCCATTCTCCCCCCTCCATCTGCCCTAGTGTCATTCTGTTCTTCCCCCCTTCATCTGCCCCAGTGTCATGCCATTCTCCCCCCTCCATCTGCCCCAGTGTCATACTGTTCTTCCCCCCTTCATCTGCCCCAGTGTCATGCCATTCTCCCCCCTCCATCTGCCCCAGTGTCATGCTGTTCTCTCCCTCCTTCATCTGCCCCAGTGTCATGCCGTTCTCCCCCTCCATCTGCCCCAGTGTCATGCTGTTCTCTCCCCCTCTTCATCTGCCCCAGTGCCATGCCGTTCTCCCCCTTCATCTGCCCCAGTGTCATGCCATTCTCCCCCCTCCATCTGCCCCAGTGTCATGCTGTTCTCCCCCCCTCCATCTGCCCCAGTGTCATGCTGTTCTCCCCCCTCCATCTGCCCCAGTGCCATGCCGTTCTCACTCACACACACACTCACCATTCCTCGTTCCCTCGCAGCTCTCCCTCATACACATATTGTAGCCGCGATGTGATGACGTCGTCACATCGCGGCTACAAATGCCGGAGGCTGGAGCTCAGCGTTAAAGCAGGAGCTGAGCTGTGACAGCTCCGGCTTTAAACGCCTATGCATTCGGCTCATCGGCGTCCTACCGCCGATGAGCCGAATACATAGGCGTTTAAAGCAGGAGCTGTGAGCTCAGCTCCTGCTTTAACACTGAGCTCAGTTGGAGTCGGGACATGCCGACCGGGACCATTTTGTTAGGGCTCGCCCGGCCCTGGATCCGCCCCTGGTACCCCCTACATCTACTCCTCTGTTCCCATGGTGCAGTTGAGGTGCATTGAAACTACATAATTTTACAGGTAAATCACACATAAAATTAAGATAGTGCACCAAAAACGGCATCAAAACTATTTTTTTCCAATGCAGTTTTGATGCAGTTTAACTGAACTGTGTGAATATACCCTAAACCATCTCAGGATAACATAACTTTCAAAAAGGGGGGAATAGGGGAGGTCTATGAAATGTCTGGGCACAGAACCTTCATCACAAAACCACATCCCTTTTAGTGCCACAGTATATTAAATGGGTATATTAAATTGATTACTTATTGTTAGGATAGGTTATCATTATTGCATCTGCAGAGGTCAGACAGCTAGGACTCCTGTAGATCAGCTGTTCCAAGACAGCACATCATCTGGTAGTGTTTACATGCTGGGAGTTGTACTACTCACTCGTTGTATTGCTGCAGTATCTAAACCCACTGCTACATATTGTATGTTAATGGCCCACATGACCGCCCCAGGACAATATAACTGCAGCCTCCAGGTGGGACAGCAGTAGGGCCCAGTATCATAACCAGCTTGCAGCTCCTCGTCTCCCCGATTCTGCAATCCAGATATAATTTTAACAACTGGAGAGACAGAACCGGGTAAAAACCATCTGCATCACATCCCTGTATTTATTGCATGCTGTAGCCCTTGATCCTGATGCAATAATCAGTGAAACCATGCAGACTGACTGCTCCTTGCTGGGCCTCCATCTTCCATTGTCCTCAATACAACTGAAAAGATTGGACATGTGCTATGTTTACTCTTAATTTTATTGCACATGTCATCTGTGCTATTGTACTGTACATAACTTTCTTACGTGCAAGCAAGTTATAGCCAGCAATAAAAGATCTTATGTTTTACGATTTGCTTTCTAAAAGCCAGCCTACTATTTTATTTAAGCCATTTCCCATAGGGTTAGTGTTTTGTAACTTGTTAATTTCAAGCATCTCATTTCATCCACCCACGTGTATTCCCAAGAAAGCTTTAACTATCTTACCTTAGTGTCTTGATGTTTTAGACTGTTGTTAAATTTTAAGCAGTTGTTTCAAATAAACTTTAAACTGGTATTAAAAAATATGCTTATCCTTAACATTGTGTTTGAAAAAATGAATTTGTGTTATAGGATGATATACTGCAGTGAATAGATTATAGATGGATTTTCTTTGCATAAATGTGCAATGAACTGTTTATCCTTTATAGCTTACACAGTATGCTTAATTAACATAATGAAGTTCTAAAATAGGTGTACAGAACCATTCTGCAAATAATGCTGGTTTGTAAGTTATAACACTAATAAATCAGATAACAATCAGCCTTAGGTATGAAAATAAAAGTACATAAAATTCATTAACATTATACAAAATAACCTTAGTTCACAAACATTTTATATAACTACTAAAAATAGGAAGAACTTGCATCTTGAGACCATGATGCTTAATTAATTCAATCTTATCCCAAGTTTAGTTTTAATTTTGTCTAGGTTTAGAAAATAGTGTACCTTAGTATATTACAATTTGTACATTATGAGATCCTGTGAGGACAGGCATTAATGTAAGGGTATAGACACATGAAGGTACTCCGGCTGTACAGTGGGCTGGGTTGCTGGAGTTTATTGAATTCTGGCTATGTTGGAAATTCTTAAGACCTTAATAAACTGGAAAGCACTGTTACCACTTTGTCCTTTCAAATTGGAGGCATTTAAAGGGATTTTATCATTAAAATCAAATTTTTTTCTCCATCACACGTAGGAATAGCCTTAAGAAAGGTTATTCTCCTCCTACCATCGGGCCTCGAGCAGAGCCGCCTGCGCATGCCCGGCAGCCACAAGAAAATGGCCGATTACACAGTAAGCTGTGTAAGCAGCCATTTTCTTGTGGTCGCTTACACAGTAAGCTGGCGTAAGCGGCCAATTTCTTGTGGCTGCCAGGCAGTCGGCTCTGCTCAAGGCCTAATGGCAGAGCCGACCTCGCATACCTAGAAGATTGAAACCCAGGATGGAAGAAGACGTAGGGAGAGGAAGTTCCTGAAGAAGATGGAGGCGGCACTGGAGATTTCTCTCGCAGCATTGGGGACGCCTCTAGTGCTGATTGAGCTCTGGGGACCTCCCCTAGTGCTGCGAGATAACTCATTTGCATACAGATGAAAACCTGGATTTCTACTGAATGGCGGTGTGGAGAAGAGATCTAAAGGTAGGAGAAGAATAGCCTTTCTTAAGGCTATTCCTACATGTGATCAAGAAAAAATGTGATTTTAATGATAGAATCCCTTTAAGCAGACACAAGAACAAAACAAACTTTTTTATATCACAGAATCACATTTCTTCTTGAAAACATAGATGAGGTATTAAAAAAGCTAATATCAATAATTAGCCTAAAACTGTAGATTAAGATGGATTGTGGAGAAGCAACCTTTGCAGTATTAGTTTCCGTGAGGCAATTTAGAAGGAGTAATATGTCAGCAACGGAGGTACCGATTCACAAGTGGAAAACAATATTTGATTCAGCTGACCCTAACCTATCCCAATTTTTTTTTAAATCTCTTGAAGAGGACTTCTAATAAAAAAAAAAAAATCTGAATTCATGTTCAGGAGATTTAAAAAAAAAAAAAAAAAAAAGATGTATTGATCCTTGAAGGGAATCTGTCACCAGATATATATACAAAAAAAATAAAAAAAAATGTGTTTGACTACCTCTAATCACTGCCAAAAAATATCCCACTGGAAGTAAAGGTATAAACTACACTATATTTACGTTTTTGCTGTATAAGTGCTGTTCATGACAGTTCGGCCTACTTTGTTTCTTTCTTTTGCCAAACATGTCGTACAACACCAAAAAGTACCCAATTATGCATAACACTTTTGTTGATTAAAATTTGGCTTGTTTTGTTTCCTTCCTTTGCAAAAATTACATAAATAAGCAGCAGACCGCAGTAAACATAATATTACAGAGAAAGCTAATAAGATTTTTGAGTATATAGATCAATTATCATCTCAATGATAGCAGGATGACTGAGATGGTGAGAGTGATATCGTGACTTTAAGCCAATGATCCAGTAACTTCAGTGCATTCCTCCTCCACCAGCTGCAATAATTTATTATTTACATGGAGGGTTTTCTATTGTGTCATCTCCATCTTCTTAACTGACCCCTATTGAGGTGCAAAAAGGCAGTACTCCAATTGTCACTGATGATGATGAAAATATTTCTCAACATATTATTCAATGTTTTGATGAGTTTGATGAGAATAGTCAGCATTTCAAATGTGACAGAGAACGGTCAGGTGGATCACTGTGTGTTGTTGTTGGTTGTAGTGACTCTTGTAGAGGTGGTAATAAAGAGGGAAGACAAGAAACCCACGGCCAGGCCCATGACATTCTCATGACACAATCTAAAACAAATGGCAGAGATGATGATGACATTGACAATAATGATTATGTATTGGAGAGGACCAGGGAACTGCCACATACCACCAAACAGCCTGATATTTTCTGTGGTCTTGTCCACATTGACATAAAAAAAAGTTATAAAGGAAATAAAAAGACTTTCATTTTCCAAATGCCAAACCTTTTTGCTATTTCCTGAGAAGGGAATTTTCTTGAGCACTTGTAAAAGTCATTTCTTCTTCTAATAGAACTATTTGTGTCTTCTCCCATGGGCATCTGCCTCCAAAAAGGGATAATATTTGGAGAGATTTCTCATTTTAAAAAGTGTTAAACATCTGACAGAGCAGTGTGGTTTAAATAAGCTGTAAAATGTTAATTGCAATTGAAATTCTCTTCCGGATGCTGCACCTACTACCGTGCCATACTGCTAAATGACTTGCTTCACAACCCAAGTGAATTTTTTTTTTTTTTAAATAAATTTTAATTTAAATTTAATAAATCCTCCTGGTAGCTGGCAGCATGCCAGTGCAGCATTTATGGAAGCTGGGGACTGTATAATAATTTTTCATCCCACCTTTTCATTTCTTTGCCCAAATGACAATTATAACATAAGAGGAAATGGAATGTCGTATTCTCCAACAAATACAAACCCCTTGTAATAACGACTGTGGAAAAGGGGGATACAGGAAAAAGGTGGGGGTTTAATAAAAATGAAAAAATAACTGATAGGACTTCTCTACACAACCATATTAGAAGTATTGTCCTCATATGTGGCTGTTTACGTGAAAAGGGCCCAGATCGTCGATACTAATTATAGAGAAAATAGTCCAAAACATATTTGGGTAAAAAAAATCACAATTTTGTTTTATGCAAAAATTTTATTTAAAAATATGTCAATTGTGCTTTCAATAAAAATTTTTTTGCTGTTTCGGACAATGTTACACCATAACTGTTACAATGATACCAAGAACTCCATATCGACAATGTGGGCCCTTTTCACATAAACAGCCACATATTGTTTTGCTGTTGTTTAGAATGTTATCTGCATCTATGGGGCATTTTCCGCAAATATAATCCGAAGTGTATCCGTAATCTTCTGTATTTGCGGATCTAAACAAAGACACAGAAGGCTAGTACTGAGGTCACTTTATAGTCCCAACCCTCTGAAATGGTTCACGTGATAGTCTTGACCATTTTGGAGTGATTACGGGTGTGTTTGGATCCTATGATGATTGCACACAGGTTCCTAGTTTTTCACTCTGCAAAGATGAAAACGGAAAGCTCAAAAAGGTTAGTTTCTACACACTCTACAATGATTTGCAGACAGCTTCCACAGCTACTGCTGCTTGACCATCCAGAATTTTGACTGTCTGGTTTCGGACCTGCGACCTGGACTCTCTCTTCAGGACACCAACATGAGATGATGCATATTTCCTGAAAAACGGCTTATTGTCACCATCAGATAGGTACACTACTGTCCCATTTTGTTGCTTGCCATACTGTTGATTTCATTACAACCTTGTTTTAAACCTTTTTACCTTGGTAATGTTTCTTTAGGTTTGCTTTTCCTATAACGGATTCCCAGCGACAGGAAATTCATGTCTCGTTGCACTTTGAGTTCCTGCTGGGGTGCTCAACCATTTCACTTATCACACCTGTGAAGTGATTTGGCAGCATCTGAAATTAGCAGTGAGACTTTTAGGGTAAGTTCAAATGGTTTTTTTTGGTACGGAGGCCTGGATTTGGGGACACCCCCAAAATTAAAGTGGAAAAACACACTACAGGCAGATGCTTTATTCCAGGTCTGGGAGGAGATTCCTCAGGAAACCATCCGCAACCTCATCAGGAGCATGCCCAGGAATTGTAGGGAGGTCATAGAGGCACGTGGAGGCCAGACACTACTGAGCCTCATTTTGACATGTTATAAGGACATTACATCAAAGTTGGATCAGCCTGTAGTGTGTTTTTCCACTTTAATATTGGGGGTGACTCCAAATCTAGGCCTCCATTGGTTAATCAATTTGATTCCCATTGATGATTTTTGTGTGATTTTGTTGTCATCACATTCATCTTTGTACAGAAGAAAGTATTCAATGAGAATATTTCATTCATTCAGATCTAGGATGTGTTATTTGAGTGTTCCCTTTATTTTTTTGAGCAGTGTATGTAGTAAGTATGTTTATTTATGTCAATCCCCCTTGGCCTCCAGCTATTATACTCTGGAGTCTGAAGAAAACTCAGAGTATATTAATTTACTGGCAAATTGTTAAGTTTTGTTAAAAAAATAAAAAATATATGTGTGTGTATATATATATATATATATATATATATATATATATATATATATATATAGTATATATTTGGGTCAAATCCATTTTTTTGCAAAACAATGCACATATCTACAGTACTTAGGACTAGAGATGAGCGAACAGTGAAATGTTCGAAGTTCGATTCGAGTAGTCACTCAATGCTCGACTGTTCGATCGAACATCGATCCCCATTATAGTCTATGGGAAATAAATACTCGTTTAGGGGGAAACCACTATGCGACTCAGGAGGGTCACTAAGTCTACCATGACACCCCAGGAAATCCCTGGAATGCAACTGGGACAGCAGGGGAAGCATGTCTGGGGGCATCTAACATGCCCAAGTCACTGTATTACGTCAGGAACCCTGTCAGCTTGCGATATGCGCAAGCTGACTTTTCACATAGGAATGCATTGACCAGCGTTGATTGGTCGAATGCCATACAGACTACAGCATTCGGCCAATCAACGCTGGTTCTGCCGGAGGCTCGTCTGTGAGGAGGCGGAGTCTAAGATCAGAACAGAATGGAGACTGCTGTGGACCGATCTTAGACTCTGCCTCCTCCGGCAGAACCAGCGTTGATTGGCCGAATGCTGTACTCTATATTTCATTGGCATTCGGCCAATCAACGCTGGTCAATGCATTCCTATGCCGAGATGTAGCAGTGCTGGCCGTGAGCTCAGCTCAGGTTGTAGTCTGACAGTCATTTTAGCGTCCCCCGTCAGCATCAGTGTGGCTAACTGTACTATTACATCTGGTGCAATGTCATATATCTGCTGTAAGCCTCGTATCTGATCTGCCCACTCAGCTACCATCATATTACATCCATCAAATTTTGTCACTTGGCTCATTACTTAGCCTGGTGGCACCATTCTCCTTCCTGGCAAAACAGCCTCATTGGGGCAATCAGTTCGGACACTTGAGCATGACCCGGCAGAGGTTCCCTCTTCCATGTCTGACATGTCTCCTGAGCTATGGATCCTGCCGACTACGCCAAAATGTAAGTCAGGGCCAGCAGGTTACGAGGATCCACAACTAGGAGACAGACGCACATTAGCTGGTATATAACAGAGTTTACTTATGGGAATGAAATAACAAGGGAAACATATAAGTTATATATAACAATATGAGAATAATGCACTATATAAACTGGCCCTATCTGTCCCTGAGATAATTGTACGGTACCGGATGTATACAGTCTCTTAGCTCTCTGTGGTGCTCCCTCGGTGCAGGCCTGGGTCCAGGAACTCAGCAGACTCTGTCTTGCTTCTGTCTTGGGTAAAGGTCTGGACACAGACCTAAGGCATATGTCTAAGGCATACTCTGTAATACGCACAGCAATCCGGTATCATGGTAAGGCAACTCAAGGAAACAGTCTATACAAACTTTTGGTTGAGCTTCAGCCATCCATAGAAAGTCTCTCAGCTGGGCTTTAGTCTCTAGAACAATCTCAGCAACACTGCTGCTTTCTCCTGTAAGACTCTGCAGTGCTTCAGGCCTTCTACTGTGTCCTAAATCAGCAATGGCCTCTAACAGGCCCTCACAGCACAGAACCTGGGCCCAAACTGGCTGCTCTGAGCTTCCTGCTCCACATCACTTCCTTTGGACTGCACCATTAATCAGGCAGAACCAGGGAAATTATTGTCTCTCACATTAGTACAGTCCCAGGCTATAATTCTTCACACCAGTAGGTGGCAGCAAAACAACACTGTTAAGACAATAGGGGCTACTGACTGCTACATTGCCAATAGATACGGGCACAAATTGAGAAACTTTCTGTGGTCTGGGATTTGTCAGGAACCCAGCCATGATTTTCATATTGTAGCTGAATTATCAGGCAGGGACACTACATGTATGAGAAGATATCCTGGCCACAATATGGACATCATGGCTGATTTTCTGACCTTAGGAAGTTCCTGCATTCATGGTCGTATCCACTGGTAACCGATGAAGATAGTTGCATCATGTGTCAGGATGTACTTGCAGTACAGTGTACATTGTTATACACAGGCTTAAGCTGCATCCCAGTGGTCACTGCTATACCATATTTTCTAGCGTAAAAGGGTGCATTCACATGGAGGAAAATATCGCTGAATTTGGTGTTGAATTTCAGCACTGAAAAAAAAGCCTCCCATTAACTTCAATGGGTTCTTTTTTTCTGCTAGCACCTTTTTTGTTTTGGAAAAACACTCCTTCATCACTTTTCAACCAGGTACATAGCCAGAAATATTTCTCGAAAATAAACCTGTAGAACTTAAAATGGCCTACACATGTACCGGGGGTCTACCATCAAGGCCCCTGGAACTGCAGTATTTGCTGCACCTAGCGAATACACTTGCATTGCCCTCCTGATGATCCGATATGGACGGTGAAACGCGTTGAGGGAATCAAAGGATATTTAAAGGGCTAGCGCAGGGTAGAATGTTATGTACAGGAAGTATAGCTGTAACATTGTTACGGGTCATTGAAAGGGTTGCTCACTCTAGGAAACCATCTAGTGCATGAAAGAGGCTGACCAGCCTAGATAGATGCAGAACCCTACCCTACATGATGTTATTGCATTGATATTAGGATGCAGATACAGACCCTACTAAGAAGACCAGTACCCAGTATCTAACATTTAGAACCAGAGAGGTGGGTGTTGAGCTACATGTAGCCTGCTAATTAGTGCATAGCAGTATACTGGCCAAGCAGAGTCTGTATGGTTACAATTAGTAGTCATTGCTGAGACCGCAGTTATTAAGAATGACTACACATCTGGGTTTTGGCACAAGTTTGTTGTTTTTAAGTTTTATAATAAAAAAGCTAAGTTTTAGATTATCCATTTATTCTTGTAGGGCACAGTACCAGAACTTAAAATGGGCTAATTTTTATTTGACTATCGCTTTTTTAATACTATCGCCGTATGTGTATAAAAAAAAAAAAAAACATGGGCAAGATCCTAATATTAAATTTGAAGTCTTTTAAGGTTTTTCCCAAAAGTCGGAAACAAATGTTTAAAATCAAGGGTTAGCACAATGTATGGCTAAACTTTGCATCCACTGCTTTTCAACTGCTTGGCTGTAAACATACATGTCACTTTAACCTTGACATAACTTCAGCTGTGTTTGCCTAGAGAGTTTAGAGAACTTGAAACTGAGAAGATGTAGTCCTTGGAGCCCTGACTACTTTTTAATCCAATTTATGTTTTGGTAAATGAAACACAGATGTATGCAAGTAAGCAGACACATACCCATAATGCAGAAGCAGAACCTGGAGAGGGGCAGAGACCTGACCCCCAACATACGTTTCGGCACAAATGCCTTCTTCCGGGGATGGTGCTGGTAAACAGGGATAAGGGAGAAATGCATACAGAGAATGCAAGAAAAAGGGGGCCAATGAGTGTGTGTGTGTGTGTGGGGGGGGAGCACAGCACCTGGGGGGGGGGGGGGGGGGGGTCGGTTTGAACACAGCCGGCATGTGTAAAGGAAGTATAGGCAGCTGTGTGATGACACAGACGCAGTGCATCATAGTAACGAAGTAAGAGAGAGTCACGTGACCATGTAAAAAAGAAAGAACAGAACTGCCGGAATGTGTAGAGGAAGTATCGGCAGCTGTAACACGACAGAAACGCAGTGGATCATAGTGACGAAGTGAAAGAGAGTCACGCTGATCAAGTAAAAGAATTGGAACGGAACAAAATAGGAGCATCAGAAGTGTGGTGATGTGGGTCGCGGCTAGAGATGAGCGAACACTAAAATGTTCGAGGTTCGAAATTCGATTCGAACAGCCGCTCACTGTTCGTGTGTTCGAACGGGTTTCGAACCCCATTATAGTCTATGGGGAACATATACTCGTTAAGGGGGAAACCCAAATCCGTGTCCGTGTCTGAAGTCCACTCCAGAGGAAATGATGCCAACACCTCTGGAATGACACTGGGACCAATTCATGGTGGAGGGAGCCTCTAAAAACCCCAGTTTGGACCAATTCATGGTGGAGGGATCTCTCTAAAACAGCCCAGTTTGGGACCAATTCATGGTGGAGGGAGCCTCTAAACAGCCCAGTTTGGACCAATTCATGGTGGAGGGAGCCTCTAAATAGCCCAGTTTGGACCAATTCATGGTGGAGGGAGCCTCTAAAAACCCCAGTTTGGCCAAATTCGATTCGAACAGCCGCTCACTGTTCGTGTGTGTTCGAACGGGTTTTCGAACCCCATTATAGTCTATGGGGAACATATACTCGTTAAGGGGGAAACCCAAATCCGTGTCTGGAGGGTCACCAAGTCCACTATGACACCCCAGGAAATGATGCCAACACCTCTGGAATGACACTGGGACAGCAGGGGAAGCATGTCTGGGGGCATCTAACACACCAAAGACCCTCTATTACCCCAACATCACAACCTAACAACTACACACTTTACACACTCAATACCACCTCTCTGACAGTAGGAAAACACCTTGAAACATGTGTATTTGGCACTTGCAGTGAGGAGAGCTTGTCATCAGCAGTGAATTTGGCCCTTGTAGTAAGTTGAGGTTGGCACCAACATTTGTTTTCAAAACCAGGGTGGATTGAGCCTCTAACCAGCAGAGTTTGGGCAAATTCATGGTGGAGGGAGCCTCTAAAAACCCTAGTTTGGACCAATTCATGGTGGAGGGAGCCTCTAAAAACCCCAGTTTGGCCAAATTCATGGTGGGGGGAGCCTCTAAAAACCCCAGTTTGGACCAATTCCTGGTGGAGGGAGCCTCTAAATAGCCCAGTTTGGGCAAATTCATGGTGGAGGGAGCCTCTAAAACCCCCAGTTTGGACCAATTCATGGTGGAGGGAGCCTCTAAATAGCCCAGTTTGGGCAAATTCATGGTGGAGGGAGCCTCTAAAACCCCCAGTTTGGACCAATTCATGGTGGAGAGAGCCTCTAAATAGCCCAGTTTGGCCAAATTCATGGTGGGGGGAGCCTCTAAAAACCCCAGTTTGGACCAATTCCTGGTGGAGGGAGCCTCTAAATAGCCCAGTTTGGGCAAATTCATGGTGGAGGGAGCCTCTAAAACCCCCAGTTTGGACCAATTCATGGTGGAGGGAGCCTCTAAATAGCCCAGTTTGGGCAAATTCATGGTGGAGGGAGCCTCTAAAACCCCCAGTTTGGACCAATTCATGGTGGAGAGAGCCTCTAAATAGCCCAGTTTGGGCAAATTCATGGTGGAGGGAGCCTCTAAAACCCCCAGTTTGGACCAATTCAAGGTGGAGGGAGCCTCTAAAAACCCCAGTTTGGCCAAATTCATGGTGGAGGGAGCCTCTAAAACCCCCAGTTTGGACCAATTCATGGTGGAGGGAGCATCTAAACAGCCCAGTTTGGGCAAATTCATGGTGGAGGGAGCCTCTAAAACCCCCAGTTTGGACCAATTCATGGTGGAGGGAGCCTCTAAAAACCCCAGTTTGGACCAATTCATGGTGGAGGGAGCCTCTAAAAACCCCAGTTTGGACAAATTCATGGTGGAGGGAGCCTCTAAACAGCCCAGTTTGGACCAATTCATGGTGGAGGGAGCCTCTAAACAGCCCAGTTTGGACCAATTCATGGTGGAGGGAGCCTCTAAAAACCCCAGTTTGGACCAATTCATGGTGGAGGGATCCTCTAAACAGCCCAGTTTGGACCAATTCATGGTGGAGGGAGCCTCTAAACAGCCCAGTTTGGACCAATTCATGGTGGAGGGAGCCTCTAAATAGCCCAGTTTGGACCAATTCATGGTGGAGGGAGCCTCTAAAAACCCCAGTTTGGCCAAATTCATGGTGGAGGGAGCCTCTAAAAACCCCAGTTTGGCCAAATTCATAGTGGAGGGAGCCTCTAAAAACCCCAGTTTGGCCCAATTCATGGTGGAGGGAGCCTCTAAACAGCCCAGTTTGGGCAAATTCATGATGGAGGGAGCCTCTAAACAGCCCAGTTTGGACCAATTCATGGTGGAGGGAGCCTCTAAAACCCCCAGTTTGGACCAATTCATGGTGGAGGGAGCCTCTAAACAGCCCAGTTTGGGCAAATTCATGGTGGAGGGAGCCTCTAAAACCCCCAGTTTGGACCAATTCATGGTGGAGGGAGCCTCTAAAACCCCCAGTTTGGACCAATTCATGGTGGAGGGAGCCTCTAAAACCCCCAGTTTGGCCAAATTCATGGTGGAGGGAGCCTCTAAAACCCCCAGTTTGGACCAATTCATGGTGGAGGGAGCCTCTAAAAACCCCAGTTTGGACCAATTCATGGTGGAGGGAGCCTCTAAAAACCCCAGTTTGGACCAATTCATGGTGGAGGGAGCCTCTAAAAACCCCAGTTTGGACCAATTCATGATGGAGGGAGCCTCTAAACAGCCCAGTTTGGACCAATTCATGGTGGAGGGAGCCTCTAAAACCCCCAGTTTGGACCAATTCATGGTGGAGGGAGCCTCTAAATAGCCCAGTTTGGACCAATTCATGGTGGAGGGAGCCTCTAAAAACCCCAGTTTGGCCAAATTCATGGTGGAGGGAGCCTCTAAAAACCCCAGTTTGGCCAAATTCATAGTGGAGGGAGCCTCTAAAAACCCCAGTTTGGCCCAATTCATGGTGGAGGGAGTCTCTAAACAGCCCAGTTTGGGCAAATTCATGGTGGAGGGAGCCTCTAAACAGCCCAGTTTGGACCAATTCATGGTGGAGGGAGCCTCTAAAACCCCCAGTTTGGACCAATTCATGGTGGAGGGAGCCTCTAAACAGCCCAGTTTGGACAAATTCATGGTGGAGGAGCCTCTAAACAGCCCAGTTTGGGCAAATTCATGGTGGAGGGAGCCTCTAAAACCCCCAGTTTGGACCAATTCATGGTGGAGGGAGCCTCTAAAAACCCCAGTTTGGCCAAATTCATGGTGGAGGGAGCCTCTAAAAACCCCAGTTTGGACCAATTCATGGTGGAGGGAGCCTCTAAAAACCCCAGTTTGGCCAAATTCATGGTGGAGGGAGCCTCTAAAAACCCCAGTTTGGACCAATTCATGGTGGAGGGAGCCTCTAAACAGCCCAGTTTGGACTAATTCATGGTGGAGGGAGCCTCTAAAAACCCCAGTTTGGACCAATTCATGGTGGAGGGAGCCTCTAAAAACCCCAGTTTGGACCAATTCATGGTGGAGGGAGCCTCTAAAAACCTCAGTTTGGACCAATTCATGGTGGAGGGAGCCTCTAAAAACCCCAGTTTGGACCATTTCATGGTGGAGGGAGCCTCTAAAAACCCCAGTTTGGACCAATTCATGGTGGAGGGAGCCTCTAAACAGCCCAGTTTGGGCAAATTCATGGTGGAGGGAGCCTCTAAAAACCCCAGTTTGGACCAATTCATGGTGGAGGGAGCCTCTAAACAGCCCAGTTTGGGCAAATTCATGGTGGAGGGAGCCTCTAAACAGCCCAGTTTGGACTAATTCATGGTGGAGGGAGCCTCTAAAAACCCCAGTTTGGACCAATTCATGGTGGAGGGAGCCTCTAAAAACCCCAGTTTGGACCAATTCATGGTGGAGGGAGCCTCTGAAAACCCCAGTTTGGACCAATTCATGGTGGAGGGAGCCTCTAAAAACCCCAGTTTGGACCAATTCATGGTGGAGGGAGCCTCTAAACAGCCCAGTTTGGGCAAATTCATGGTGGAGGGAGCCTCTAAAAACCCCAGTTTGGACCAATTCATGGTGGAGGGAGCCTCTAAACAGCCCAGTTTGGGCAAATTCATGGTGGAGGGAGCCTCTAAACCCCCAGTTTGGACCAATTCATGGTGGAGGGAGCCTCTAAAACCCCCAGTTTGGCCAAATTCATGGTGGAGGGAGCCTCTAAACAGCCCAGTTTGGGCAAATTCATGGTGGAGGGAGCCTCTAAACAGCCCAGTTTGGGCAAATTCATGGTGGAGGGAGCCTCTAAAACCCCCAGTTTGGACCAATTCATGGTGGAGGGAGCCTCTAAAAACCCCAGTTTGGTCAAATTCATGGTGGAGGGAGCCTCTAAACAGCCCAGTTTGGGCAAATTCATGGTGGAGGGAGCCTCTAAACAGCCCAGTTTGGGCAAATTCATGGTGGAGGGAGCCTCTAAAACCCCCAGTTTGGACCAATTCATGGTGGAGGGAGCCTCTAAAAACCCCAGTTTGGACCAATTCATGGTGGAGGGAGCCTCTAAACAGCCCAGTTTGGGTAAATTCATGGTGGAGGGAGCCTCTAAAACCCCCAGTTTGGACCAATTCATGGTGGAGGGAGCCTCTAAAAACCCCAGTTTGGCCAAATTCATGGTGGAGGGAGCCTCTAAACAGCCCAGTTTGGGCAAATTCATGGTGGAGGGAGCCTCTAAAAACCCCAGTTTGGACCAATTCATGGTGGAGGGAGCCTCTAAACAGCCCAGTTTGGGTAAATTCATGGTGGAGGGAGCCTCTAAAACCCCCAGTTTGGACCAATTCATGGTGGAGGGAGCCTCTAAAAACCCCAGTTTGGCCAAATTCATGGTGGAGGGAGCCTCTAAACAGCCCAGTTTGGGCACATTCATGGTGGAGGGAGCCTCTAAACAGCCCAGTTTGGGCAAATTCATGGTGGAGGGAGCCTCTAAACAGCCCAGTTTGGGCAAATTCATGGTGGAGGGAGCCTCTAAAACCCCCAGTTTGGACCAATTCATGGTGGAGGGAGCCTCTAAAAACCCCAGTTTGGACCAATTCATGGTGGAGGGAGCCTCTAAACAGCCCAGTTTGGACCAATTCATGGTGGAGGGAGCCTCTAAAAACCCCAGTTTGGACCAATTCATGGTGGAGGGAGCCTCTAAACAGCCCAGTTTGGACCAATTCATGGTGGAGGGAGCCTCTAAAAACCCCAGTTTGGACCAATTCATGGTGGAGGGAGCCTCTAAACAGCCCAGTTTGGACTAATTCATGGTGGAGGGAGCCTCTAAAAACCCCAGTTTGGACCAATTCATGGTGGAGGGAGCCTCTAAAAACCCCAGTTTGGCCAAATTCATGGTGGAGGGAGCCTCTAAAAACCCCAGTTTGGACCAATTCATGGTGGAGGGAGCCTCTAAACAGCAGAGTTGTGGGAAATCAGGGTGGAGGGAGCCTCTAACCAGCAGAGTTGTGGGAAATCAGGGTGGAGGGAGCCTCTAACCAGCAGAGTTGTGGGAAAGCAGGGTGGAGGGAGTCTCTAACCAGCAGAGTAGGGGGAAATCAGGGTGGAGGGAGCCTCTAACCAGCAGAGTTGGGGGAAATCAGGGTGGAGGGAGTCTCTAACCAGCAGAGTTGAGGGAAATCAGGGTGGAGGGAGCCTCCAACCAGCAGAGTTGGGGGAAATCAGGGTGGAGGGAGCCTCTAACCAGCAGAGTTGGGGGAAATCAGGGTGGAGGGAGCCTCTAACCAGCAGAGTTGGGGGAAATCAGGGTGGAGGGAGCCTAGTATTAGCAGAATTGTGCAACGCTTATGGTGGATGAGTATGAGGATGCGGAGGAATTGGAGAGGTTGAGTACAGACATGGAGTTTAATGTTGGGGTGCTTTACAAAGGTGGGCACAAAAATGAAGGCTCTATCCAGTGGTGGTTCATTTTTATCAAAGTGAGCCGGTCGGCACTCTCAGCTGACAGACGGGTGCGCTTGTCAGTGATGATGCCACCGGCTGCACTGAACACCCTCTCAGATAGGACGCTGGCAGCAGGACAGGACAGCACCTCCAAGGCATATAGGGCAAGTTCAAGCCACAGGTCCAACTTCGACACCCAATACGTGTAGGGCGCAGAGGGGTCGGAGAGGACAGGGCTGTGGTCGGAAAGGTATTTCCGCAACATGCGCCTATACTTCTCACGTCTGGTGACACTAGGATCCTCCGTGGCGGCACTTTGGCGAGGGGGTGCCATCAAGGTGTCCCAGACCTTAGACAGTGTGCCCCTCGTTTGTGTGGACCGGTGAGAACTTGGTCGCCTACTGGAGGAACTGCCCTCCCTGCCGCCAACGTCACATGCTGGAAACATCATCATATTCTGCACCAATTGCTTGTGGCAAGCATTGATGCGATTGACCCTCCCCTCTACCGGAATAAAAGAGGAGATGTTGTTTTTATACCGGGGGTCAAGGATAGCAAAGATCCAGTACTGGTTGTCCTCCATGATTTTGACAATACGCTTGTCGGTTGTAAAGCACCCCAACATGAACTCAGCCATGTCTGCCACAGTGTTAGTTGGCATGACTCCTCTGGCCCCATCGGAAAGTTCAATCTCCATTTCCTCCTCATCGTCCATGTCTACCCATCCGCGCTGCAACAATGGGACGATTCGAAATTGCCCGGAAGCCTCCTGTATCACCATCACATCATCGGACAACTCTTCTTCCTCCTCCTCCTCCTCCATTAAACGCGATGAAGCGGACAGATGTGTGGACCTACTCTCCAGCTGTGACGGATCGGATGCTATCCCTAACTCCTCTGTGTGATCTGAGAACACACAAGAGCGGGATTGTAAGGCTCACCATCGCATCCTCAGAGCTCACCCTCCTTGTGGACTCCTCAAACACCCGTAGGATGTCACAAAGGTCTCTCATCCATGGCCACTCATGGATGAGAAACTGAGGCAGCTGACTTTGTGGCACCCTAGGGTTTTGTAGCTGGTATTCCATCAAAGGTCTCTGCTGTTCAACCACTCTATTCAACATCTGAAACGTTGAGTTCCAGCATGTGGGGACGTCGCACAAAAGCCAGTGTTGTGGCACATGCAGGCGTTGCTGGAGGGATTTTAAGCTAGCAGCGGCTACTGTCGACTTGCGAAAGTGGGCGCACATGCGCCGCACTTTCACCAGTAGCTCTGGAACATTGGGGTAGCTCTTTAGGAAACGTTGCACCACTAGGTTGAAGACGTGGGCCAGGCATGGAACATGGAGTCCGGCAAGCTCCAGAGCTGCTACCAGGTTCCGGCCGTTATCACAAACGACCATGCCTGGGCCCAGGTGCAGCGGCTCAAACCATATTGCCGTCTCATCGAGGAGGGCATCCCTCACCTCGGAGGCAGTGTGCTGTCTGTCCCCCAAGCTGATCAGCTTCAGCACGGCCTGCTGACGTCTACCAATGCCAGTGATGCAACGTTTCCAACTCGTAGCTGGGGTCAATCTAACAGCGGAGGAGGAGGCGGTGGCGGAGGAGGAGGCGGTGGCGGAGGAGGAGGTGGTGGAGGAGGAGGAGGAGGGGGGTGTTCTTCTCGTGTCCCTGCCAGGAATGTTAGGCGGGGAGACGAGGTACACCGGGCCAGTTTGGGAAGCAGTCCCAGCCTCAACTACATTCACCCAGTGTGCCGTCAGTGAAATGTAGCGTCCCTGTCCGCATGCACTTGTCCACGCGTCGGTGGTCAAGTGGACCTTTGTGCAAAGCGCGGAACTAAGGGCCCGCCTGATGTTGAGTGACACGTGCTGGTGCAAGGCGGGGACGGCACACCAGGAGAAGTAGTGACGGCTAGGGACGGCATAGCGAGGTGCCGCAGTTGCCATCAGGTCCAGGAAGGTGGGAGTTTCAACAAGCCGGAACGCCAACATCTCCTGGGCCAGCAGTTTAGCGATGTTGGCGTTCAAGGCTTGCGCGTGTGGGTGGTTAGCGGTGTATTTCTGCCGCCGCTCCAATGTCTGAGAGATGGTGGGTTGTTGTAAAGAAGCGCCTGATGGTGCCTTTGATGGTGCAGGAGAAGGAGATAAGACAAGAACAGGGGAGGATGAGGAAGAAGTCAACAAAGTGGCGGAGGCAGATGAAGTGGTGTCCTGGCTCGTCCTCTGGAGTGCATCGCCAGCACAGTCAGCAGTGGCAGTGGCAGAGGCAGAGGCAGTGGCGTGAACGGCAGGCGGCCTTTGTCCTGCCGTTGCTGCCTGTCACTGATTCCAGTGCTTGGATTCCAAATGACGGCGCATTGAAGTGATGGACAGGTTGCTCTTCTCAGAGCCCCTAATCAATTTCGAGAGGCAAATTGTGCAGACAACACTATATCTGTCCTCGGCGCATTCCTTGAAAAAACTCCACACCTTCGAGAAACGTGCCCTCGAGGTGGGAGTTTTTCGGGGCTGGGTACGAACTGGAACATCTTGGGAGATTCCGGGTGTGGCCTGGCTTCGCCTAAGCTGCTGACCTCTGCCTCTAGCTACCCTTTTTGGAGCTGCACCTGCCTCAACATCCACACTACTTTCCCCGCTTGACATCTCCCCTGTCCAGGTCGGGTCAGTGTCCTCATCATCCACCACTTCCTCTTCCAACTCCTGTCTCATCTCCTCCTCCCGCACAATGCGCAGGTCAACTGGATGCCCTGACGGCAACTGCGTCACATCGTCGTCGATGAGGGTGGGTTGCTGGTCATCCACCACCAAATCGAACGGAGATGGAGGAGACTCTAGTGTTTGAGCATCTGGACACAGATGCTCCTCTGTTAGGTTCGTGGAATCGCGACGTGGAGGGGCAGGTTGAGGGACAATGAAAGGAGCGGAGAACAGCTCTGGGGAGCAGGGACAGTTGGGGTTATTGTTCTGTGAAGCTTGGGAATTTTGGGAGGAAGGAGGACAAGACTGTTGGATAATAGGAGGAGAGGAGGCAGAGTCTGACTGGCTGCTGGACAATGTGCTGTAAGCGTTATCCGACAGCCATTGCAAGACCTGTTCCTGGTTCTCGGGCCTACTAAGGTTTGTACCCTGCAGTTTAGTTAATGTGGCAAGCAACCCTGGCACTGTGGAGTGGCGCAATGCTTGCTGCCCCACAGGAGTAGGCACGGGACGCCCTGTGGCTTCACTGCTACCTTGCTCCCCAGAACCATTCCCCCGACCTCGCCCACGGCCTCGTCCACGTCCCTTTCTGGGAGCCTTGCGCATTTTGTATTCCCAGTCAGAAACTGGCACTATATGGCAGTAGCAAGAAATGAGGGTATTTGTAAACCCAATATATTCTTTGAATTCCCAGTCAGAAACTGGCACTATATGGCAGTAGCAAGAAATGAGGGTATTTGTAAACCCAATATATTCTTTGAATTCCCAGTCAGACAATGGCACTATATGACAGTAGGAAGAAATGAGGGTATTTGTAACCCCAATATATTCTTTGAATTCCCAGTCAGAAACTGGCACTATATGGCAGTAGCAAAAAATGAGGGTATTTGTAAACCCAATATATTCTTGGAATTCCCAGTCAGACAATGGCACTATATGGCAGTAGCAAGAAATGAGGGTATTTGTAACCCCAATATATTCTTTGAATTCCCAGTCAGAAACTGGCACTATATGGCAGTAGTAAGAAATGAGGGTATTTGTAAACCCAATATATTCTTGGAATTCCCAGTCAGACAATGGCACTATATGGCAGTAGCAAGAAATGAGGGTATTTGTAAACCCAATATATTCTTGGAATTCCCAGTCAGACAATAGCACTATATGGCAGTAGCAAGAAATGAGGGTATTTGTAAACCCAATATATTCTTGGAATTCCCAGTCAGACAATGGCACTATATGGCAGTAGCAAGAAATGAGGGTATTTGTAAACCCAATATATTCTTGGAATTCCCAGTCAGACAATGGCACTATATGGCAGTAGCAAGAAATGAGGGTATTTGTAAACCCAATATATTCTTGGAATTCCCAATAAGACAATGGCACTATGGCAGTAGCAAGAAATGAGGGTATTTGTAAACCCAATATATTCTTGGAATTCCCAGTCAGACAATAGCACTATATGGCAGTAGCAAGAAATGAGGGTATTTGTAAACCCAATATATTCTTGGAATTCCCAGTCAGACAATGGCACTATATGGCAGTAGCAAGAAATGAGGGTATTTGTAAACCCAATATATTCTTGGAATTCCCAGTCAGACAATGGCACAATATGGCAGTAGCAAGAAATGAGGTATTTGTAACCCGAATATATTCTTTGAATTCCCAGTCAGAAACTGGCACTATATGGCAGTAGCAAGAAATGAGGGTATTTGTAAACCCAATATATTCTTTGAATTCCCAGTCAGACAATGGCACTATATGGCAGTAGCAAGAAATGAGGGTATTTGTAACCCCAATATATTCTTTGAATTCCCAGTCAGTCAATGGTACTATATGGCAGTAGCAAGAAATGAGGGTATTTGTAAACCCAATATATTATTGGAATTCCCAGTCAGACAATGGCACTATATAGCAGTAGCAAGAAATGAGGGTATTTGTAACCCAATATATTCTTTGAATTCCCAGTCAGACAATGGTACTATATGGCAGTAGCAAGAAATGAGGGTATTTGTAAACCCAATATATTCTTGGAATTCCCAGTCAGACAATGGCACTATATGGCAGTAGCAAGAAATGAGGGTATTTGTAAACCCAATATATTCTTGGAATTCCCAGTCAGACAATGGCACTATATGGCAGTAGCAAGAAATGAGGGTATTTGTAAACCCAATATATTCTTGGAATTCCCAGTCAGACAATAGCACTATATAGCAGTAGCAAGAAATGAGGGTATTTGTAAACCCAATATATTCTTGGAATTCCCAGTCAAACAATGGCACTATATGGCAGTAGCAAGAAATGAGGGTATTTGTAAACCCAATATATTCTTGGAATTCCCAGTCAGACAATGGCACTATATGGCAGTAGCAAGAAATGAGGGTATTTGTAAACCCAATATATTCTTGGAATTCCCAGTCAGACAATGGCACTATATGGCAGTAGCAAGAAATGAGGGTATTTGTAAACCCAATATATTCTTGGAATTCCCAGTCAGACAATGGCACTATATGGCAGTAGCAAGAAATGAGGTATTTGTAACCCCAATATATTCTTTGAATTCCCAGTCAGAAACTGGCACTATATGGCAGTAGCAAGAAATGAGGGTATTTGTAAACCCGATATATTCTTGGAATTCCCAGTCAGACAATGGCACTATATGGCAGTAGCAAGAAATGAGGGTATTTGTAACCCCAATATATTCTTTGAATTCCCAGTCAGAAACTGGCACTATATGGCAGTAGCAAGAAATGAGGGTATTTGTAACCCCAATATATTGTTTGAATTCCGAGTCAGACAATGGTACTATATGGCAGTAGCAAGAAATGAGGGTATTTGTAACCCCAATATATTCTTTGAATTCCCAGTCAGACAATGGCACTATATGGCAGTAGCAAGAAATGAGGGTATTTGTAACCCCAATATATTCTTGGAATTCCCAGTCAGACAACGGTACTATATGGCAGTAGCAAGAAATGAGGGTATTTGTAAACCCAATATATTCTTGGAATTCCCAGTCAGACAATGGCACTATATGGCAGTAGCAAGAAATGAGGGTATTTGTAAACCCAATATATTCTTGGAATTCCCAGTCAGACAATGGCACTATATGGCAGTAGCAAGAAATGAGGGTATTTGTAAACCCAATATATTCTTGGAATTCCCAGTCAGACAATAGCACTATATGGCAGTAGCAAGAAATGAGGGTATTTGTAAACCCAATATATTCTTGGAATTCCCAGTCAGACAATGGCACTATATGGCAGTAGGAAGAAATGAGAGTATTTGTAAACCCAATATATTCTTGGAATTCCCAGTCAGACAATGGCATTATATGGCAGTAGCAAGAAATGAGGGTATTTGTAAACCCAATATATTCTTGGAATTCCCAGTCAGACAATGGCACTATATGGCAGTAGCAAGAAATGAGGGTATTTGTAAACCCAATATATTCTTGGAATTCCCAGTCAGACAATGGCACTATATGGCAGTAGCAAGAAATGAGGGTATTTGTAAACCCAATATATTCTTGGAATTCCCAGTCAGACAATGGCACTATATGGCAGTAGCAAGAAATGAGGGTATTTGTAAACCCAATATATTCTTGGAATTCCCAGTCAGACAATGGCACTATATGGCAGTAGCAAGAAATGAGGGTATTTGTAAACCCAATATATTCTTGGAATTCCCAGTCAGACAATGGCACTATATGGCAGTAGCAAGAAATGAGGTATTTGTAACCCCAATATATTCTTTGAATTCCCAGTCAGAAACTGGCACTATATGGCAGTAGCAAGAAATGAGGGTATTTGTAAACCCAATATATTCTTGGAATTCCCAGTCAGACAATGGCACTATATGGCAGTAGCAAGAAATGAGGGTATTTGTAACCCCAATATATTCTTTGAATTCCCAGTCAGAAACTGGCACTATATGGCAGTAGCAAAAATGAGGGTATTTGTAACCCCAATATATTCTTTGAATTCCCAGTCAGACAATGGTACTATATGGCAGTAGCAAGAAATGAGGGTATTTGTAACCCCAATATATTCTTTGAATTCCCAGTCAGACAATGGTACTATATGGCAGTAGCAAGAAATGAGGGTATTTGTAAACCCAATATATTATTGGAATTCCCAGTCAGACAATGGCACTATATGGCAGTAGCAAGAGATGAGGGTATTTGTAACCCCAATATATTCTTTGAATTCCCAGTCAGAAACTGGCACTATATGGCAGTAGCAAGAAATGAGGGTATTTGTAACCCCAATATACTCTTTGAATTCCCAGTCAGAAACTGGCACTATATGGCAGTAGTAAGAAATGAGGGTATTTGTAAACCCAATATATTCTTTGAATCCCCAGTCAGACAATGGCACTATATGGCAGTAGCAAGAAATGAGGGTATTTGTAAACCCTATATATTCTTGGAATTCCCAATAAGACAATGGCACTATATGGCAGTAGCAAGAAATGAGGGTATTTGTAAACCCAATATATTCTTGGAATTCCCAGTCAGACAATAGCACTATATGGCAGTAGCAAGAAATGAGGGTATTTGTAAACCCAATATATTCTTGGAATTCCCAGTCAGACAATGGCACTATATGGCAGTAGCAAGAAATGAGGGTATTTGTAAACCCAATATATTCTTGGAATTCCCAGTCAGACAATGGCACTATATGGCAGTAGCAAGAAATGAGGTATTTGTAACCCCAATATATTCTTTGAATTCCCAGTCAGAAACTGGCACTATATGGCAGTAGCAAGAAATGAGGGTATTTGTAAACCCAATATATTCTTTGAATTCCCAGTCAGACAATGGCACTATATGGCAGTAGCAAGAAATGAGGGTATTTGTAACCCCAATATATTCTTTGAATTCCCAGTCAGTCAATGGTACTATATGGCAGTAGCAAGAAATGAGGGTATTTGTAAACCCAATATATTATTGGAATTCCCAGTCAGACAATGGCACTATATAGCAGTAGCAAGAAATGAGGGTATTTGTAACCCAATATATTCTTTGAATTCCCAGTCAGACAATGGTACTATATGGCAGTAGCAAGAAATGAGGGTATTTGTAAACCCAATATATTCTTGGAATTCCCAGTCAGACAATGGCACTATATGCCAGTAGCAAGAAATGAGGGTATTTGTAAACCCAATATATTCTTGGAATTCCCAGTCAGACAATGGCACTATATGGCAGTAGCAAGAAATGAGGGTATTTGTAAACCCAATATATTCTTGGAATTCCCAGTCAGACAATAGCACTATATAGCAGTAGCAAGAAATGAGGGTATTTGTAAACCCAATATATTCTTGGAATTCCCAGTCAGACAATGGCACTATATGGCAGTAGCAAGAAATGAGGGTATTTGTAAACCCAATATATTCTTGGAATTCCCAGTCAGACAATGGCACTATATGGCAGTAGCAAGAAATGAGGGTATTTGTAAACCCAATATATTCTTGGAATTCCCAGTCAGACAATGGCACTATATGGCAGTAGCAAGAAATGAGGGTATTTGTAAACCCAATATATTCTTGGAATTCCCAGTCAGACAATGGCACTATATGGCAGTAGCAAGAAATGAGGTATTTGTAACCCCAATATATTCTTTGAATTCCCAGTCAGAAACTGGCACTATATGGCAGTAGCAAGAAATGAGGGTATTTGTAAACCCAATATATTCTTGGAATTCCCAGTCAGACAATGGCACTATATGGCAGTAGCAAGAAATGAGGGTATTTGTAACCCCAATATATTCTTTGAATTCCCAGTCAGAAACTGGCATTATATGGCAGTAGCAAGAAATGAGGGTATTTGTAACCCCAATATATTCTTTGAATTCCCAGTCAGACAATGGTACTATATGGCAGTAGCAAGAAATGAGGGTATTTGTAACCCCAATATATTCTTTGAATTCCCAGTCAGACAATGGTACTATATGGCAGTAGCAAGAAATGAGGGTATTTGTAAACCCAATATATTATTGGAATTCCCAGTCAGACAATGGCACTATATGGCAGTAGCAAGAGATGAGGGTATTTGTAACCCCAATATATTCTTTGAATTCCCAGTCAGAAACTGGCACTATATGGCAGTAGCAAGAAATGAGGGTATTTGTAAACCCAATATATTCTTGGAATTCCCAGTCAGACAATAGCACTATATGGCAGTAGCAAGAAATGAGGGTATTTGTAAACCCAATATATTCTTGGAATTCCCAGTCAGACAATGGCACTATATGGCAGTAGCAAGAAATGAGGGTATTTGTAAACCCAATATATTCTTGGAATTCCCAGTCAGACAATAGCACTATATGGCAGTAGCAAGAAATGAGGGTATTTGTAAACCCAATATATTCTTGGAATTCCCAGTCAGACAATGGCTTTATACGGCAGTAGCAAGAAATGAGGGTATTTGTAAACCCAATATATTCTTGGAATTCCCAGTCAGACAATGGCACTATATGGCAGTAGTAAGAAATGAGGGTATTTGTAAACCCAATATATTCTTGGAATTCCCAGTCAGACAATGGCACTATATGGCAGTAGCAAGAAATGAGGGTATTTGTAAACCCAATATATTCTTGGAATTCCCAGTCAGACAATGGCACTATATGGCAGTAGCAAGAAATGAGGTATTTGTAACCCCAATATATTCTTTGAATTCCCAGTCAGAAACTGGCACTATATGGCAGTAGCAAGAAATGAGGGTATTTGTAAACCCAATATATTCTTTGAATTCCCAGTCAGACAATGGTACTATATGGCAGTAGCAAGAAATGAGGGTATTTGTAACCCCAATATATTCTTTGAATTCCCAGTCAGACAACGGTACTATATGGCAGTAGCAAGAAATGAGGGTATTTGTAAACCCAATATGTTCTTGGAATTCCCAGTCAGACAATGGCACTATATGGCAGTAGCAAGAAATGAGGGTATTTGTAAACCCAATATATTCTTGGAATTCCCAGTCAGACAATGGCACTATATGGCAGTAGCAAGAAATGAGGGTATTTGTAAACCCAATATATTCTTGGAATTCCCAGTCAGACAATAGCACTATATGGCAGTAGCAAGAAATGAGGGTATTTGTAAACCCAATATATTCTTGGAATTCCCAGTCAGACAATGGCACTATATGGCAGTAGGAAGAAATGAGAGTATTTGTAAACCCAATATATTCTTGGAATTCCCAGTCAGACAATGGCACTATATGGCAGTAGCAAGAAATGAGGGTATTTGTAAACCCAATATATTCTTGGAATTCCCAGTCAGACAATGGCACTATATGGCAGTAGCAAGAAATGAGGGTATTTGTAAACCCAATATATTCTTGGAATTCCCAGTCAGACAATGGCACTATATGGCAGTAGCAAGAAATGAGGGTATTTGTAAACCCAATATATTCTTGGAATTCCCAGTCAGACAATGGCACTATATGGCAGTAGCAAGAAATGAGGGTATTTGTAAACCCAATATATTCTTGGAATTCCCAGTCAGACAATGGCACTATATGGCAGTAGCAAGAAATGAGGGTATTTGTAAACCCAATATATTCTTGGAATTCCCAGTCAGACAATGGCACTATATGGCAGTAGCAAGAAATGAGGTATTTGTAACCCCAATATATTCTTTGAATTCCCAGTCAGAAACTGGCACTATATGGCAGTAGCAAGAAATGAGGGTATTTGTAAACCCAATATATTCTTGGAATTCCCAGTCAGACAATGGCACTATATGGCAGTAGCAAGAAATGAGGGTATTTGTAACCCCAATATATTCTTTGAATTCCCAGTCAGAAACTGGCACTATATGGCAGTAGCAAGAAATGAGGGTATTTGTAACCCCAATATATTCTTTGAATTCCCAGTCAGACAATGGTACTATATGGCAGTAGCAAGAAATGAGGGTATTTGTAACCCCAATATATTCTTTGAATTCCCAGTCAGACAATGGTACTATATGGCAGTAGCAAGAAATGAGGGTATTTGTAAACCCAATATATTATTGGAATTCCCAGTCAGACAATGGCACTATATGGCAGTAGCAAGAGATGAGGGTATTTGTAACCCCAATATATTCTTTGAATTCCCAGTCAGAAACTGGCACTATATGGCAGTAGCAAGAAATAAGGGTATTTGTAAACCCAATATATTCTTGGAATTCCCAGTCAGACAATGGCACTATATGGCAGTAGCAAGAAATGAGGGTATTTGTAAACCCAATATATTCTTGGAATTCCCAGTCAGACAATGGCACTATATGGCAGTAGCAAGAAATGAGGGTATTTGTAAACCCAATATATTCTTGGAATTCCCAGTCAGACAATGGCACTATATGGCAGTAGCAAGAAATGAGGGTATTTGTAAACCCAATATATTCTTGGAATTCCCAGTTAGACAATGGCACTATATGGCAGTAGCAAGAAATGAGGTATTTGTAACCCCAATATATTCTTTGAATTCCCAGTCAGAAACTGGCACTATATGGCAGTAGCAAGAAATGAGGGTATTTGTAAACCCAATATATTCTTGGAATTCCCAGTCAGACAATGGCACTATATGGCAGTAGCAAGAAATGAGGGTATTTGTAACCCCAATATATTCTTTGAATTCCCAGTCAGAAACTGGCACTATATGGCAGTAGCAAGAAATGAGGGTATTTGTAACCCCAATATATTCTTTGAATTCCCAGTCAGACAATGGTACTATATGGCAGTAGCAAGAAATGAGGGTATTTGTAACCCCAATATATTCTTTGAATTCCCAGTCAGACAATGGCACTATATGGCAGTAGCAAGAAATGAGGGTATTTGTAAACCCAATATATTATTGGAATTCCCAGTCAGACATTGGCACTATATGGCAGTAGCAAGAGATGAGGGTATTTGTAACCCCAATATATTCTTTGAATTCCCAGTCAGAAACTGGCACTATATGGCAGTAGCAAGAAATAAGGGTATTTGTAAACCCAATATATTCTTGGAATTCCCAGTCAGACAATGGCACTATATGGCAGTAGCAAGAAATGAGGGTATTTGTAACCCCAATATATTCTTTGAATTCCCAGTCAGAAACTGGCACTATATGGCAGTAGCAAGAAATGAGGGTATTTGTAAACCCAATATATTCTTTGAATTCCCAGTCAGACAATGGCACTATATGGCAGTAGCAAGAAATGAGGGTATTTGTAACCCCAATATATTCTTTGAATTCCCAGTCAGAAACTGGCACTATATGGCAGTAGCAAGAAATGAGGGTATTTGTAAACCCAATATATTCTTTGAATTCCCAGTCAGACAATGGCACTATATGGCAGTAGCAAGAAATGAGGGTATTTGTAAACCCAATATATTCTTGGAATTCCCAGTCAGACAATGGCACTATATGGCAGTAGCAAGAAATGAGGGTATTTGTAAACCCAATATATTCTTGGAATTCCCAGTCAGACAATGGCACTATATAGCAGTAGGAAGAAATGAGGGTTTTTGTAACCCCAATATATTCTTGGAATTTCCAGTCAGACAATGGCACTATATGGCAGTAGCAAGAAATGAGGGTATTTGTAACCCCAATATATTCTTGGAATTCCCAGTCAGACAATGGCACTATATAGCAGTAGCAAGAAATGAGGGTATTTGTAACCCCAATATATTATTGCAATTCCCAGTCAGACAATGGCACTATATGGCAGTAGCAAGAAATGAGGGTATTTGTAACCCCGATATATTATTGGAATTCCCAGTCAGACAATGGCACTATATAGCAGTAGCAAGAAATGAGGGTATTTGTAACCCAATATATTCTTGGAATTCCCAGTCAGACAATGGCACTATATGGCAGTAGCAAGAAATGAGGGTATTTGTAAACCCAATATATTCTTGGAATTCCCAGTCAGACAATGGCACTATATAGCAGTAGCAAGAAATGAGGGTATTTGTAACCCCAATATATTCTTGGAATTCCCAGTCAGACAATGGCACTATATAGCAGTAGCAAGAAATGAGGGTATTTGTAAACCCAATATATTCTTGGAATTCCCAGTCAGACAATGGCACTATATGGCAGTAGTAAAAATAGTGGGTGTATATAGCCCCATTTCTATTGCTAGGGGACTTGCAGGGTATTTCTGGGGTGAAGGTGGGGAGGGGCACACCGTTGGAACGGGGATTTGGGGTGTATATATGGGGTATACGGGAATACACTGTCAGTGTATTCCATTCAGGATCCTGGGAAAGCTGGGTTGCGGCGATTGAGCCCGTCAGTGCCACGTTACACTGACAAGCTTCTCCCTGGAATTTAGCTCTTACAAGAGCTGTTGGTTGTCTTCTCCTTCCTATCCTAGCCTGTCCCTGCCTACCCAGAATCTAAGCCCTAGCTAACTGGACGGAAACCTCCATCCCCGGTGAATTGCAAGCTCAGAATGACGCGAACCTGGGCGGCGCTGTTCTTTTAAATTAGAGGTCACTTGTTTTCGGCAGCCAATGGGTTTTTCCTACTTTTTTCAACGTCACCGGTGTCGTAGTTCCTGTTCCTACCCTGCGCTGTTATTGGAGCAAAAAAGGCGCCAGGGAAGGTGGGAGGGGAATCAAGTAATGGCGCACTTTACCACGCGGTGTTCGATTCGAACATGCCGAACAGCCTAATATCCGATCGAACATGAGTTCGATAGAACACTGTTCGCTTATCTCTAGTTGCGGCATCACGTGACAGGAAAGTCATGTGACTGCATCGCCAAACACAAGGAGGCTCAGTAATGCATATCGGGGAACCTAACAAGAGAAGATAAAATAGTGAAGGGCTAAATGTAAATATAAAATGTGAACCTAAAGAGAAAAGGAGTGAAAAAAAGAATAAAAAACAAAGTATGATATAGTGAATAAAAGACAAGAAAAAATGACGCAAAGGAAAATAGTGCAATAAAGGTGACAATATGACATGACAATATGGACGCCCAAAGAGATAAAATCTATGCATATAAATATGAAGAACATTCAATCCTACTAATATTATAAAAGTTTGTGTGTTTGGATGTTTGGATGTTTGCATGTTTGTGAGTTTGGATGTTTGTTCCTCAATCACGCTAAAACGCCTGGACGGATTTGCGTGCAATTTTCCACAAACATAGTTTTCCCTTGGGATTGAAACATAGGCTACTTTTCCTGCCTCCAAACAACATGGCTTCCTAGCAGGAGACTCCCAAAAGCAGGACTCCTAACCCTAGCTATAGAATCACACACACTTCCTTGCATTTCCAGCCCCAAACTGCCTGCACACTCCCTATTGTCGCTTCAATGGTAGACCTCACCCTACTCAATGACATTTACATGTATTTGGTCACCTTATACAGTCACGCTCCGGGACCGCCATGTTTGCTGAACACCAGTGCGACACCGCTTGGGCAGTGAGACAAACTACACTGCACTGAGGAGGCCACACGCACACTTCCTGCCTACATGTCACTACAGCGCACACAAAGCCTGAGCCACCGGCATTCCACAGTCATCCCCGACCCTGGAACTTCACTCACTTGCTTTTCCCGCGATCTTCTTGCTTTCCACACTCAGCGGTAAGTTCATAACACACATTCTTTTACGGACAGCTGCTCCATATATCAGCTGCCCTGCTTTTCCTCCTGTCTCCTCCGCCCCAGCATTTCAACACAGCTGGCGTCCTGCAGCACCATCGCAACCTTCCTACCGCCACTGGCGTCCTGCAGCGGCAGGAATGGAGTGATGCTGCGATTCAGCCCTCCACGACATCCGCTGGGAATTGTAAAAGTAAAGGCGACCGCTTTGTTGCCCAGCGGTCACTATAACAACCAGCTCTCCGCTACACGCGGAGGCCCGTTACTGATGCCTGCAATCAAAAAAGAACTTTGATTACAGGCTTTAACACTTAATTTTTTTTTTATAAATATTAAATAATAAAATTAAATAGCAAAGTGTATTAAAGTGCATATACAGTGCACAATATAAAAAAATTATTAAAAATATATAAAAATGAAAATAAGGATGAGACGTCCAAATGAAGGTTCCTTGTATAAAAGTTGATTGAAGCCCAAATGTGGTCACAGGAGGAAACATAAGATCGTGCAGGACGTGCACATGCGAATAGATGCTGAAGACATCAAATAAGTCAACGATAAGTCAAGGCCCATAACAAATAATGATTCTAAAATGAAAAATAAAAACAAAATATCAGTAATGTATCAAATTTAGTAACCCTGTATTACAGTGATAAACCAACACCAGACAGGTACTAAATGGATTGAACAACAAGCACCAGAACACAACAAAGGGGAGACTTACAGAAAAACACCATAGTTTAAAGATTCATTAAGACCCTGTGGAGCAAGTGTCCCTAGGGTCCAAATCCATCGTGCCTCACAATGTGCCAAATGTTGTTACAAATTGCCACCACGGATTGATGGTAGAATAGAGTCTATCCCTCTAACGCAGAGTCCGGACGGGTCCCCATTATGAAACAGGGCAAAGTGTTTTGCAACTGGTTTGGAAGAGTCCAGGAATTCACAATCAATTTGATGGGTGGCAATAATATTTCGTACATGTTCACGAACACAAATGTTTAGTTCCCTAGATGTCATCCCAATGTAAATCTGTGAACAAGGACAAGTCACGTAATATACTACATATTTAGTGGTACATGTAATGCGACATCGAATTTCGAATTTCCTTCTTCCGTCAGCAGAGAGGAATTCGGTGGCCTTAATGACATTGGGACATGCGACATATCTCCCACAGGGGGAGCACCCCCATTTAAACTCGGATGAGCCAAAGATGTGTGGAACTTTAGGTTCATGTAGACTCCGCACCAAATGATCTCTGAGGCTCCTGCCCCTCCTGGCAGAGATACTAGCGAATAGGGTGATAAAGCGCTTCATCACTGGGACTCCCTGAAGGAGAGGCCAGTAATTATTCAAAGCCTTGCGCATAAGCTGCCAGTGTGAATGGTAGGTAGTAACAAAGTGAGTGGTGTTCTGTTTCTTATATCTACATTCAGAAGGATGAATCAATAAGTGGCATGGTGTGTGTTTTGCACGGGTGTATGCCTTTTTTACCAAACGTTTACTGTAACCTTGGGCCAAAAAACACTCCTTTAATTCACTCGCATGGTGTTCAAAGGTGTTTTCCGATGAACAAAGTCTCCTGACCTGGAGAAATGGACTCATGGGGACTGCGTTAACGGTCTGCCATGGGTGCGAGGCTGTAGCATGAAGGAGGGAATTAACCGCGGTGTCTTTGCGAAACAGTTCTGTCTGTACAGTATTCTGAGAGTAAACGCATACATCGAGGAAGTCTACTCGTTGCTGATGACTTTTAAATGTAAGGTGTATATTATGGTCATTATGGTTGATCTCCTTGATGAACGAAGACAACTGCTGCTCAGTGCCACCTCAGACGATCAGGATGTCATCGATATACCACATCCAAAGAAGGACGCAGCCCACCGACGCATCCTGATCGTCCAGGGTGAGGTCCCTCTCCCACAGGCCCAGTAATAAGTTAGTATATAAGGGGGCACAGACCGCCCCCATTGCTGTACCCTGGAGCTGCAGGTAGAAGGACCCTTTGAAGACAAAAATGTTATGTGTCAGAATGAACTCTAGTAACGTGAGCAGCAGTTGTCTTAATTCAGGCATCAGACTACTGGTATCAAGGAAAAACTTTACTGCCCTCAAGCCGTCCTCATGTTTGATGTTCGTGTACAGAGACTCCACATCACATGTCACTAAGGTGGAGTCCCAGTCAAGCGGGAGATCATGCACATGTCTCAACAAATCACCAGTATCGCGTAAAAATGAGGGAAGGGTCTCTATCAGAGGTTTAAGGTGAAAATCTATGAACTTACATATGTTGTAGAAGGGCCCGTTCGTGCCCGCAGTGATGGGGCAGAATTATGGTATGCTTGTTCACTTCATCTGTTCCTTTGATGTCATGTTTGTTATTTACTTTGTTATCCCCTGAGAGAGCAGAAGTCTGTTAATTTTTTTTTTTAATTTTTTTTTTTATAGCAGAATGGCTAGAAATTTACAAAAGACTTACTATAGTGAGTAAAAGTATAGTATTGTGAGTAAAATGGCCCTGCTTTTCTTAAATGGAAGGTAAAAGTTCCAGGTTCTCATTTTAATAAACCAGGAAGCATGTAATTTAAATAGCTCATAATGAAAAGAATAAGTAGCCATAGTCATCCTAAGCTAATTAGAACTAAAAATGTAAACATGCATAAAAAAGTCTCCCGTGTTTGTTGTGAAGAAAATCAACTCATATGTGCATGCATTATTTATATAAAGAAAAAAACAACTAAAGCTATATAAAACTTATACAGCGATATTCAAATGGTTAATTGTGACTACTGCAGCAGATTATTTGAAAATATTTTTTTCTTCATTAAGAAATAACCTTGGGCAAATATAATCTAATTAAATTTATACAAGGAAATAAGTTGTGCATGAACAATGCGTTTAAAAAATGAAGAAAATGCATTTAAAAATGACGATCAATTAATGTACAGTAATAATGAATACAGGTTCACAGTGCATTGCTTCATTGTTTTTAACCCCTTCCTGCCGACGGCATTTTTTTATTTTCGTTTTTTACTCCCCCCCCCTGAGGTGCCCCCTTTTACAGATCCCCCATACATTTCAATGTATTAAGGGATCCATGAAAACAGCCAAAAATAGGACAACAACATATATTTTGATGGTGTGTTACAACATATTGTGAAATTAATGGTCATGTGAATATCCCCAATTCACATACATTGAATTTAATTCTACCGTACAACATCCATTAAAAAATGCATGTCTCATGGCCATTATTCACTGGGAATTCATGGGAATATAACTTTATGCTGTAATTTTGGGTGAAAAAGGATGCAGTTCATTGAGTAAAACAAGCTCATCATCATATAAATGTCCAAGGAACACTATGCTGCTGTCCGATCTTGTATTTTAACCTTCTTGCTTCCTCCGGTTGTCTGTTCACATCAAACAATAAAATAAATAACTATTCAACATAAATGAAATTATTAGAGATGAGCGAACACTAAAATGTTCGAGGTTCGAAATTCGATTCGAACAGCCGCTCAATGTTCGTGTGTTCGAACGGGTTTCGAACCCCATTATAGTCTATGGGGAACAGATACTCGTTAAGGGGGAAACCCAAATCCGTGTCTGGAGGGTCACCAAGTCCACTATGACACCCCAGGAAATGATGCCAACACCTCTGGAATGACACTGGGACAGCAGGGGAAGCATGTCTGGGGGCATCTAACACACCAAAGACCCTCTATTACCCCAACATCACAGCCTAACAACTACACACTTTACACACTCAATACCACCTCTCTGACAGTAGGAAAACACCTTGAAACATGTGTATTTGGCACTTGCAGTGAGGAGAGCTTGTCACCAGCAGTGAATTTGGCCCTTGTAGTAAGTTGAGGTTGGCACCAACATTTGTTTTGAAAATCAGGGTGGATTGAGCCTCTAACCAGCAGAGTTTGGGCAAATTCATGGTGGAGGGAGCCTCTAAAAACCCCAGTTTGGACCAATTCATGGTGGAGGGAGACTCTAAAAACCCCAGTTTGGACCAATTCATGGTGGAGGGAGACTCTAAAAACCCCAGTTTGGACCAATTCATGGTGGAGGGAGCCTCTAAAAACCCCAGTTTGGACCAATTCATGGTGGAGGGAGCCTCTAACCAGCCCAGTTTGGACCAATTAATGGTGGAGGGAGCCTCTAAACAGCCAAGTTTTGGGAAATTCATGGTGGAGGGAGCCTCTAACCAGCCCAGTTTGGACCAATTCATGGTGGAGGGAGCCTCTAAACAGCCCAGTTTGGGCAAATTCATGGTGGAGGGAGCCTCTAACCAGCCCAGTTTGGACCAATTAATGGTGGAGGGAGCCTCTAAACAGCCCAGTTTGGACCAATTAATGGTGGAGGGAGCCTCTAACCAGCCCAGTTTGGACCAATTAATGGTGGAGGGAGCCTCTAACCAGCCCAGTTTGGACCAATTAATGGTGGAGGGAGCCTCTAACCAGCCCAGTTTGGACAATTAATGGTGGAGGGAGCCTCTAAACAGCCAAGTTTTGGGAAATTCATGGTGGAGGGAGCCTCTAACCAGCCCAGTTTGGACCAATTCATGGTGGAGGGAGCCTCTAAACAGCCCAGTTTGGGCAAATTCATGGTGGAGGGAGCCTCTAAAAAACCCAGTTTGGACCAATTCATGGTGGAGGGAGCCTCTAATTAGCCCAGTTTGGACCAATTAATTGTGGAGGGAGCCTCTAACCAGCCCAGTTTGGACCAATTAATGGTGGAGGGAGCCTCTAACCACCCCAGTTTGGGCAAATTCATGGTGGAGGGAGCCTCTAACCAGCCCAGTTTGGACCAATTAATGGTGGAGGGAGCCTCTAACCAGCCCAGTTTGGACCAATTAATGGTGGAGGGAGCCTCTAACCACCCCAGTTTGGACCAATTCATGGTGGAGGGAGCCTCTAACCAGCCCAGTTTGGACCAATTCATGGTGGAGGGAGCCTCTAAACAGCCAAGTTTTGGGAAATTCATGGTGGAGGGAGCCTCTAACCAGCCCAGTTTGGACCAATTCATGGTGGAGGGAGCCTCTAAACAGCCCAGTTTGGGCAAATTCATGGTGGAGGGAGCCTCTAACCAGCCCAGTTTGGACCAATTAATGGTGGAGGGAGCCTCTAAACAGCCAAGTTTTGGGAAATTCATGGTGGAGGGAGCCTCTAACCAGCCCAGTTTGGACCAATTCATGGTGGAGGGAGCCTCTAAACAGCCAAGTTTTGGGAAATTCATGGTGGAGGGAGCCTCTAAAAAACCCAGTTTGGACCAATTCATGGTGGAGGGAGCCTCTAATTAGCCCAGTTTGGACCAATTAATTGTGGAGGGAGCCTCTAACCAGCCCAGTTTGGACCAATTAATGGTGGAGGGAGCCTCTAACCACCCCAGTTTGGGCAAATTCATGGTGGAGGGAGCCTCTAACCAGCCCAGTTTGGACCAATTAATGGTGGAGGGAGCCTCTAAACAGCCAAGTTTTGGGAAATTCATGGTGGAGGGAGCCTCTAACCAGCCCAGTTTGGACCAATTCATGGTGGAGGGAGCCTCTAAACAGCCCAGTTTGGGCAAATTCATGGTGGAGGGAGCCTCTAAACAGCCCAGTTTGGGCAAATTCATGGTGGAGGGAGCCTCTAACCAGCCCAGTTTGGACCAATTAATGGTGGAGGGAGCCTCTAAACAGCCAAGTTTTGGGAAATTCATGGTGGAGGGAGCCTCTAACCAGCCCAGTTTGGACCAATTAATGGTGGAGGGAGCCTCTAACCAGCCCAGTTTGGACCAATTAATGGTGGAGGGAGCCTCTAACCAGCCCAGTTTGGACCAATTAATGGTGGAGGGAGCCTCTAACCACCCCAGTTTGGACCAATTCATGGTGGAGGGAGCCTCTAACCAGCCCAGTTTGGACCAATTAATGGTGGAGGGAGCCTCTAAACAGCCAAGTTTTGGGAAATTCATGGTGGAGGGGAGCCTCTAACCAGCCCAGTTTGGACCAATTCATGGTGGAGGGAGCCTCTAAACAGCCCAGTTTGGGCAAATTCATGGTGGAGGGAGCCTCTAACCAGCCCAGTTTGGACCAATTAATGGTGGAGGGAGCCTCTAAACAGCCAAGTTTTGGGAAATTCATGGTGGAGGGAGCCTCTAACCAGCCCAGTTTGGACCAATTCATGGTGGAGGGAGCCTCTAAACAGCCAAGTTTTGGGAAATTCATGGTGGAGGGAGCCTCTAAAAAACCCAGTTTGGACCAATTCATGGTGGAGGGAGCCTCTAATTAGCCCAGTTTGGACCAATTAATTGTGGAGGGAGCCTCTAACCAGCCCAGTTTGGACCAATTAATGGTGGAGGGAGCCTCTAACCACCCCAGTTTGGGCAAATTCATGGTGGAGGGAGCCTCTAACCAGCCCAGTTTGGACCAATTAATGGTGGAGGGAGCCTCTAAACAGCCAAGTTTTGGGAAATTCATGGTGGAGGGAGCCTCTAACCAGCCCAGTTTGGACCAATTCATGGTGGAGGGAGCCTCTAAACAGCCCAGTTTGGGCAAATTCATGGTGGAGGGAGCCTCTAAACAGCCCAGTTTGGGCAAATTCATGGTGGAGGGAGCCTCTAACCAGCCCAGTTTGGACCAATTAATGGTGGAGGGAGCCTCTAAACAGCCAAGTTTTGGGAAATTCATGGTGGAGGGAGCCTCTAACCAGCCCAGTTTGGACCAATTAATGGTGGAGGGAGCCTCTAACCAGCCCAGTTTGGACCAATTAATGGTGGAGGGAGCCTCTAACCAGCCCAGTTTGGACCAATTAATGGTGGAGGGAGCCTCTAAACAGCCAAGTTTTGGGAAATTCATGGTGGAGGGAGCCTCTAACCAGCCCAGTTTGGACCAATTCATGGTGGAGGGAGCCTCTAAACAGCCCAGTTTGGGCAAATTCATGGTGGAGGGAGCCTCTAAAAAACCCAGTTTGGACCAATTCATGGTGGAGGGAGCCTCTAATTAGCCCAGTTTGGACCAATTAATTGTGGAGGGAGCCTCTAACCAGCCCAGTTTGGACCAATTAATGGTGGAGGGAGCCTCTAAAAAACCCAGTTTGGACCAATTCATGGTGGAGGGAGCCTCTAATTAGCCCAGTTTGGACCAATTAATTGTGGAGGGAGCCTCTAACCAGCCCAGTTTGGACCAATTAATGGTGGAGGGAGCCTCTAACCACCCCAGTTTGGACCAATTCATGGTGGAGGGAGCCTCTAACCACCCCAGTTTGGACCAATTCATGGTGGAGGGAGCCTCTAAACAGCCCAGTTTGGGCAAATTCATGGTGGAGGGAGCCTCTAACCAGCCCAGTTTGGACCAATTAATGGTGGAGGGAGCCTCTAAACAGCCCAGTTTGGGCAAATTCATGGTGGAGGGAGCCTCTAACCAGCCCAGTTTGGACCAATTAATGGTGGAGGGAGCCTCTAAACAGCCAAGTTTTGGGAAATTCATGGTGGAGGGAGCCTCTAACCAGCCCAGTTTGGACCAATTAATGGTGGAGGGAGCCTCTAACCACCCCAGTTTGGGCAAATTCATGGTGGAGGGAGCCTCTAACCAGCCCAGTTTGGACCAATTAATGGTGGAGGGAGCCTCTAAACAGCCCAGTTTGGGCAAATTCATGGTGGAGGGAGCCTCTAAACAGCCAAGTTTTGGGAAATTCATGGTGGAGGGAGCCTCTAACCAGCCCAGTTTGGACCAATTCATGGTGGAGGGAGCCTCTAAACAGCCCAGTTTGGGCAAATTCATGGTGGAGGGAGCCTCTAAAAAACCCAGTTTGGACCAATTCATGGTGGAGGGAGCCTCTAATTAGCCCAGTTTGGACCAATTAATTGTGGAGGGAGCCTCTAACCAGCCCAGTTTGGACCAATTAATGGTGGAGGGAGCCTCTAAAAAACCCAGTTTGGACCAATTCATGGTGGAGGGAGCCTCTAATTAGCCCAGTTTGGACCAATTAATTGTGGAGGGAGCCTCTAACCAGCCCAGTTTGGACCAATTAATGGTGGAGGGAGCCTCTAAAAAACCCAGTTTGGACCAATTCATGGTGGAGGGAGCCTCTAATTAGCCCAGTTTGGACCAATTAATTGTGGAGGGAGCCTCTAACCAGCCCAGTTTGGACCAATTAATGGTGGAGGGAGCCTCTAACCACCCCAGTTTGGACCAATTCATGGTGGAGGGAGCCTCTAACCACCCCAGTTTGGACCAATTCATGGTGGAGGGAGCCTCTAAACAGCCCAGTTTGGGCAAATTCATGGTGGAGGGAGCCTCTAACCAGCAGAGTTGGGGGAAATCAGGGTGGAGGGAGCCTAGTATTAGCAGAATTGTGCAACGCTTATGGTGGATGAGTATGAGGATGCGGAGGAATTGGAGAGGTTGAGTACAGACATGGAGTTTCATGTTGGGGTGCTTTACACAGGTGGGCACAAAAATGACGGCTCTACCCAGTGGTGGTTCATTTTTATCAAAGTGAGCCGGTCGGCACTCTCAGCTGACAGACGGGTGCGCTTGTCAGTGATGATGCCACCGGCTGCACTGAACACCCTCTCAGATAGGACGCTGGCGGCAGGACAGGACAGCACCTCCAAGGCATATAGGGCAAGTTCAAGCCACAGGTCCAACTTCGACACCCAATACGTGTAGGGCGCAGAGGGGTCGGAGAGGACAGGGCTGTGGTCGGAAAGGTATTCCCGCAACATGCGCCTATACTTCTCACGCCTGGTGACACTAGGACCCTCCGTGGCGGCACTTTGGCGAGGGGGTGCCATCAAGGTGTCCCAGACCTTAGACAGTGTGCCCCTCGTTTGTGTGGACCGGTGAGAACTTGGTTGCCTACTGGAGGAACTGCCCTCCCTGCCGCCAACGTCACATGCTGGAAACATCTCCATCATATTCTGCACCAATTGCCTGTGGCAAGCATTGATGCGATTGGCCCTCCCCTCTACCGGAATAAAAGACGAGATGTTGTTTTTATACCGGGGGTCAAGGATAGCAAAGATCCAGTACTGGTTGTCCTCCATGATTTTGACAATACGCTTGTCGGTTGTAAAGCACCCCAACATGAACTCAGCCATGTCTGCCACAGTGTTAGTTGGCATGACTCCTCTGGCCCCACCGGAAAGTTCAATCTCCATTTCCTCCTCATCCTCCATGTCTACCCATCCGCGCTGCAACAATGGGACGATTCGAAGTTGCCCGGAAGCCTCCTGTATCACCATCACATCATCGGACAACTCTTCTTCCTCCTCCTCCTCCTCCTCCTCCTCCATTAAACGCAGTGAAGCGGACAGATGTGTGGACCTACTCTCCAGCTGTGACGGATCGGATGCTATCCCTAACTCCTCTGTGTGATCTGAGTTATCCCTGATGTCAATCAGGGATTCTCTCAGAACACACAAGAGCGGGATTGTAAGGCTCACCATCGCATCCTCAGAGCTCACCCTCCTTGTGGACTCCTCAAAGACCCGTAGGATGTCACAAAGGTCTCTCATCCATGGCCACTCATGGATGTGAAACTGAGGCAGCTGACTTTGTGGCACCCTAGGGTTTTGTAGCTGGTATTCCATCAAAGGTCTCTGCTGCTCAACCACTCTATTCAACATCTGAAACGTTGAGTTCCAGCGTGTGGGGACGTCGCACAAAAGCCGGTGTTGTGGCACATGCAGGCGTTGCTGGAGAGATTTTAAGCTAGCAGCGGCTACTGTCGACTTGCGAAAGTGGGCGCACATGCGCCGCACTTTCACCAGTAGCTCTGGAACATTGGGGTAGCTCTTTAGGAAACGTTGCACCACTAGGTTGAAGACGTGGGCCAGGCATGGAACATGTTGGAGTCCGGCAAGCTCCAGAGCTGCTACCAGGTTCCGGCCGTTATCACAAACGACCATGCCTGGGCCCAGGTGCAGCGGCTCAAACCATATTGCCGTCTCATCGAGGAGGGCATCCCTCACCTCGGAGGCAGTGTGCTGTCTGTCCCCCAAGCTGATCAGCTTCAGCACAGCCTGCTGACGTCTACCAACGCCAGTGCTGCAACGTTTCCAACTCGTAGCTGGGGTCAATCTAACAGCGGAGGAGGAGGCGGTGGCGGAGGAGGAGGCGGTGGCGGAGGAGGAGGCGGTAGAAGAGGAGGAGGAGGGGGGTGTTCTTCTCGTGTCCCTGCCAGGAATGTTAGGCGGGGAGACGAGGTACACCGGGCCAGTTTGGGAAGCAGTCCCAGCCTCAACTACATTCACCCAGTGTGCCGTCAGTGAAATGTAGCGTCCCTGTCCGCATGCACTTGTCCACGCGTCGGTGGTCAAGTGGACCTTTGTGCAAAGCGCGGAACTAAGGGCCCGCCTGATGTTGAGTGACACGTGCTGGTGCAAGGCGGGGACGGCACACCGGGAGAAGTAGTGACGGCTAGGGACGGCATAGCGAGGTGCCGCAGTTGCCATCAGGTCCAGGAAGGCGGGAGTTTCAACAAGCCGGAACGCCAACATCTCCTGGGCCAGCAGTTTAGCGATGTTGGCGTTCAAGGCTTGCGCGTGTGGGTGGTTAGCAGTGTATTTCTGCCGCCGCTCCAATGTCTGAGAGATGGTGGGTTGTTGTAAAGAAACGCCTGATGGTGCCTTTGATGGTGCAGGAGAAGGAGATAAGACAGGACCAGGGGAGGATGAGGTAGAAGTCAACAAAGTGGCGGAGGCAGATGAAGTGGTGTCCTGGCTCGTCCTCTGGAGTGCATCGCCAGCACAGTCAGCAGTGGCAGTGGCAGAGGCAGAGGCAGAGGCAGTGGCAGTGGCGTGAACGGCAGTCGGCCTTTGTCCTGCCGTTGCTGCCTGCCACTGATTCCAGTGCTTGGATTCCAAATGACGGCGCATTGAAGTGGTGGACAGGTTGCTCTTCTCAGAGCCCCTAATCAATTTCGAGAGGCAAATTGTGCAGACAACACTATATCTGTCCTCGGCGCATTCCTTGAAAAAACTCCACACCTTCGAGAAACGTGCCCTCGAGGTGGGAGTTTTTCGGGGCTGGGTACGAACTGGAACATCTTGGGAGATTCCGGGTGTGGCCTGGCTTCGCCTAAGCTGCTGACCTCTGCCTCTGCCTCTAGCTACCCTTTTTGGTGCTGCACCTGCCTCAACATCCACACTACTTTCCCCGCTTGACATCCCCCCTGTCCAGGTCGGGTCAGTGTCCTCATCATCCACCACTTCCTCTTCCAACTCCTGTCTCATCTCCTCCTCCCGCACAATGCGCCGGTCAACTGGATGCCCTGACGGCAACTGCGTCACATCATCGTCGATGAGGGTGGGTTGCTGGTCATCCACCACCAAATCGAACGGAGATGGAGGAGACTCTAGTGTTTGAGCATCTGGATACAGATGCTCCTCTGTTAGGTTCGTGGAATCGTGACGTGGAGAGGCAGGTTGAGGGACAATGAAAGGAGCGGAGAACAGCTCTGGGGAGCAGGGACAGTTTGGGTTATTGTTCTGTAAAGCTTCGGAATTTTGGGAGGAAGGAAGACAAGACTGTTGGGTAATAGGAGGAGAGGAGGCAGAGTCTGACTGGCTGCTGGACAATGTGCTGTAAGCGTTCTCTGACAGCCATTGCAAGACCTGTTCCTGGTTCTCGGGCCTACTAAGGTTTGTACCCTGCAGTTTAGTTAATGTGGCAAGCAACCCTGGCACTGTGGAGTGGCGCAATGCTTGCTGCCCCACAGGAGTAGGCACGGGACGCCCTGTGGCTTCACTGCTACCTTGCTCCCCAGAACCATTCCCCCGACCTCGCCCACGGCCTCGTCCACGTCCCTTTCCGGGAGCCTTGCGCATTTTGAATTCCTAGTTAGAAATTGGCACTGTATACCAGTAGTAAAAATTGTGGGTGCACGTAACCCCAATATATTCTTTGAATTCCCAGTCAGAAACTGGCACTATATGGCAGTAGCAAGAAATGAGGGTATTTGTATTCCCAATATACTCTTTGAATTCCCAGTCAGACAATGGCACTGTATACCAGTAGTAAAAATTGTGGGTGCACGTAACCCCAATATATTCTTTGAATTACCAGTCAGAAACTGGCACTATATGGCAGTAGCAAGAAATGAGGGTATTTATAACCCCAATATATTCTTTGAATTCCCAGTCAGACAATGGCACTGTATACCAGTAGTAAAAATTGTGGGTGCACGTAACCCCAATATATTCTTTGAATTCCCAGTCAGAAACTGGCACTATATGGCAGTAGCAAGAAATGAGGGTATTTGTATTCCCAATATACTCTTTGAATTCCCAGTCAGACAATGGCACTGTATACCAGTAGTAAAAATTGTGGGTGCACGTAACCCCAATATATTCTTTGAATTCCCAGTCAGACACTGGCACTATATGGCAGTAGCAAGAAATGAGGGTATTTGTATTCCCAATATATTCTTTGAATTCCCAGTCAGACAATGGCACTGTATACCAGTAGTAAAAATTGTGGGTGCACGTAACCCCAATATATTCTTTGAATTACCAGTCAGAAACTGGCACTATATGGCAGTAGCAAGAAATGAGGGTATTTATAACCCCAATATATTCTTTGAATTCCCAGTCAGACAATGGCACTGTATACCAGTAGTAAAAATTGTGGGTGCACGTAACCCCAATATATTCTTTGAATTCCCAGTCAGAAACTGGCACTATATGGCAGTAGCAAGAAATGAGGGTATTTATAACCCCAATATATTCTTTGAATTCCCAGTCAGACAATGGCACTGTATACCAGTAGTAAAAATTGTGGGTGCACGTAACCCCAATATATTCTTTGAATTCCCAGTCAGAAACTGGCACTATATGGCAGTAGCAAGAAATGAGGGTATTTGTATTCCCAATATACTCTTTGAATTCCCAGTCAGACAATGGCACTGTATACCAGTAGTAAAAATTGTGGGTGCACGTAACCCCAATATATTCTTTGAATTCCCAGTCAGAAACTGGCACTATATGGCAGTAGCAAGAAATGAGGGTATTTGTATTCCCAATATACTCTTTGAATTCCCAGTCAGACAATGGCACTGTATACCAGTAGTAAAAATTGTGGGTGCACGTAACCCCAATATATTCTTTGAATTCCCAGTCAGACACTGGCACTATATGGCAGTAGCAAGAAATGAGGGTATTTGTATTCCCAATATACTCTTTGAATTCCCAGTCAGACAATGGCACTGTATACCAGTAGTAAAAATTGTGGGTGCACGTAACCCCAATATATTCTTTGAATTACCAGTCAGAAACTGGCACTATATGGCAGTAGCAAGAAATGAGGGTATTTATAACCCCAATATATTCTTTGAATTCCCAGTCAGACAATGGCACTGTATACCAGTAGTAAAAATTGTGGGTGCACGTAACCCCAATATATTCTTTGAATTCCCAGTCAGAAACTGGCACTATATGGCAGTAGCAAGAAATGAGGGTATTTGTATTCCCAATATACTCTTTGAATTCCCAGTCAGACAATGGCACTGTATACCAGTAGTAAAAATTGTGGGTGCACGTAACCCCAATATATTCTTTGAATTCCCAGTCAGACACTGGCACTATATGGCAGTAGCAAGAAATGAGGGTATTTGTATTCCCAATATATTCTTTGAATTCCCAGTCAGACAATGGCACTGTATACCAGTAGTAAAAATTGTGGGTGCACGTAACCCCAATATATTCTTTGAATTACCAGTCAGAAACTGGCACTATATGGCAGTAGCAAGAAATGAGGGTATTTATAACCCCAATATATTCTTTGAATTCCCAGTCAGACAATGGCACTGTATACCAGTAGTAAAAATTGTGGGTGCACGTAACCCCAATATATTCTTTGAATTCCCAGTCAGAAACTGGCACTATATGGCAGTAGCAAGAAATGAGGGTATTTATAACCCCAATATATTCTTTGAATTCCCAGTCAGACAATGGCACTGTATACCAGTAGTAAAAATTGTGGGTGCACGTAACCCCAATATATTCTTTGAATTCCCAGTCAGAAACTGGCACTATATGGCAGTAGCAAGAAATGAGGGTATTTGTATTCCCAATATACTCTTTGAATTCCCAGTCAGACAATGGCACTGTATACCAGTAGTAAAAATTGTGGGTGCACGTAACCCCAATATATTCTTTGAATTCCCAGTCAGAAACTGGCACTATATGGCAGTAGCAAGAAATGAGGGTATTTGTATTCCCAATATACTCTTTGAATTCCCAGTCAGACAATGGCACTGTATACCAGTAGTAAAAATTGTGGGTGCACGTAACCCCAATATATTCTTTGAATTCCCAGTCAGACACTGGCACTATATGGCAGTAGCAAGAAATGAGGGTATTTGTATTCCCAATATACTCTTTGAATTCCCAGTCAGACAATGGCACTGTATACCAGTAGTAAAAATTGTGGGTGCACGTAACCCCAATATATTCTTTGAATTACCAGTCAGAAACTGGCACTATATGGCAGTAGCAAGAAATGAGGGTATTTATAACCCCAATATATTCTTTGAATTCCCAGTCAGACAATGGCACTGTATACCAGTAGTAAAAATTGTGGGTGCACGTAACCCCAATATATTCTTTGAATTCCCAGTCAGAAACTGGCACTATATGGCAGTAGCAAGAAATGAGGGTATTTGTATTCCCAATATACTCTTTGAATTCCCAGTCAGACAATGGCACTGTATACCAGTAGTAAAAATTGTGGGTGCACGTAACCCCAATATATTCTTTGAATTCCCAGTCAGACACTGGCACTATATGGCAGTAGCAAGAAATGAGGGTATTTGTATTCCCAATATATTCTTTGAATTCCCAGTCAGACAATGGCACTGTATACCAGTAGTAAAAATTGTGGGTGCACGTAACCCCAATATATTCTTTGAATTACCAGTCAGAAACTGGCACTATATGGCAGTAGCAAGAAATGAGGGTATTTGTATTCCCAATATATTCTTTGAATTCCCAGTCAGACAATGGCACTGTATACCAGTAGTAAAAATTGTGGGTGTATATAGCCCCAATTCTATTGCTAGGGGACTTGCAGGGTATTTCTGGGGTGAAGGTGGGGGGGCACACCGTTGGAACGGGTATCGGGGTATATATCGGGTATACGGGAATACACTGACAGTGTATTCCATTCAGGATCCTGGGAAAGCTGGGTTGCGGCGATTGAGCCCGTCAGTGCCACGTTACACTGACAAGCTTCTCCCTGGAATTTAGCTCTTACAAGAGCTGTTGGTTGTCTTCTCCTTCCTATCCTAGCCTGTCCCTGCCTACCCAGAATCTAAGCCCTAGCTAGCTGGACGGAAACCTCCGTCCTCGGTGAATTGCAAGCTCAGAATGACGCGAAGCTGGGCGTCGCTGTTCTTTTAAATTAGAGGTCACATGTTTTCGGCAGCCAATGGGTTTTGCCTACTTTTTTCAACGTCACCGGTGTCGTAGTTCCTGTCCCACCTACCCAGCGCTGTTATTGGAGCAAAAAAGGCGCCAGGGAAGGTGGGAGGGGAATCGAGTAATGGCGCACTTTACCACGCGGTGTTCGATTCGATTCGAACATGCCGAACAGCCTAATATCCGATCGAACATGAGTTCGATAGAACACTGTTCGCTCATCTCTAGAAATTATGACTGTGCATATATAAATAGCAACACAACAACATAAAAAAATGAAATAAAAGAATAAAAGTATGATGGATAAAGCTATAACAGTAAATCAAATTAAAGGGGTTGTCCCGTCACAAGGATCCTATCTATAATGCTTATTAATGTGAATGTAAGACTTTTCCTAAATACATTGCTTCAGCAAAACTGCTTTGTTTGGCCACTATCTTACTTTATTCATTTTTTTGTGGCCACAGCCCTGACTTAGCTGCTCCTGAGTCAAGTGATGTGTCTGCCTGCTCTCAGCGGGGAGGGAGGAGGGGCTAAGTGCACGGGAGCGAGCCTGGAGGGGGGGGGTAGTTTACCCTTTGGGGGACAGGTGAAGCCAGCAACATCGCTATGCTTCTGCCCTGCATGAAGCAAGCAGCGGCAGAAGCGATGCTGTTATTCCGGGGGGGGGGGGGACGGAGGAGTGGAATAACAGCATCGCTTCTGCCGTTGTTGTCTTCATGCAGGGCAAAAGCATAGCGATGTTGCTGGCTTCACCTGTGCCGGCGTCTAACTCCCCGGCATCCGCTGTAATAGGCGGATGCTGGGGACTGTTAGACGCCGGCACAGGCACATCGTTATGCTTCTGCCCTGCATGAAGACAGCAGCGGCAGAAGCGATGCTGTTCCGCTCCAGGGTCACATATGCAAAGCCAAGCGGCGAGATGCCGTCGGCCCTGCGTGCAAGCTCATACACCAGTCTAGCCTTCACAATGCTAATACAGACCCGCAGGGTGTCGGGTCTGTATTCGCATTGTGAAGGGTAGACTGGTGTGTGAGCGCGGACGCAGGGCCGGCGGCATCTCGCCGCTTGGCTTTGCATATGTGACCCCGCCCACCAATGACGAAACAAAGCCGGAAGACAGAAGATTTTAGAGGAACGAAGATGGGTGAGTATGCGACGTGGGAGTACCTCTTTAAATCTATGGTTGAAACATGGGATGGTGTATTTGAAGAGTGAGAGTCCAAAAGGCCTCTTGAGTACAGAATAGTACATTTTAAAATTTTTCAGATTCCTGTCTGAAACTGTTTGATTCATTTCATACAAATCACCTAAAATGTCTGCCGCACGCGAAAGCAGCAAAGTAGAGAAAAGGATCACATGACATTAAGGTTGAGGCCCCACGTTGCGAAAATGCAGCTTTTTTTCTTGCAGATTTTTATGTGTTTTTTTTTTTTTAATCAAAGCCAACAATGACGACCAAAGGAATTGGAAATATAAAGGAAGTTCTTATACTTCTACCTTCTGCTCAATCCATTCCTGGCTTTGGCTCAAAAAAATGTCTGTTAGTGCTATTAATGGATTAACAAGTGCAACTAAATACCTTTAGCAGTATTTTCAGTTATTTCTGGGGTTCTCAGTGAGCTACTGGCATCTTCTACATTTGTTTACAATCCTAACTTCCTGTGGTTTGTTTCCTAAAAGTTCCATGATGCCTCACTTCTCCCTCTCTCACTGACCCCCTCCTTTTCTCACACACTCCCCACTCACTGTTTCCCTAGCTAGCCCACCCACCACATCATTAGCAGCCATCTGTAGACTCCTAGTTCTAACTTACCACACCTCCCTTTCTCATTCACTGACTTCCCTCCCTGTTTATTGTTTTCCATCAAATGAAAATAAGTCAATGAAATAAGCCAATAAAAATAAGACATACAATAGACAACAAAAGACAGCATGTCTTACATATTAGATGTAAAAATATGCAAGTTTGTTTTCCAGGATGTAATTAGGAAAACAGTGCTAGGGGGCAGCCCCCTTAACATTATGCATGACTTTTATAATAAGCCTAATAACATAATGTGGGGATTATTACTAAACTAGTATTTCTATTCCAAAAGGAACAGATTCCAAGCTGTAGACAGCGCTGTTTTGATCTGTTGGATCTGTTCAGCACAGCATAGGGATACTAGTTTGGCAGAGTGAGAAACTATAGACCAGGATCAGGGGATAATAACACTCCTTTGGGAGAGTGTGCACCTTCACAGGCATATGGAGACTTACAAGCCATTTTCGCCTTACTGGGGGATTATGGGAAAAATATGCAAATCTGTTTTCCAGGATGTAATTAGGAAAACAGTGGAGCGCCCCCAGTGGGGCTCTACCTCGTGGCAGCCCATTATATGCTAGTCGGGATCCCTGTCAGCTTGCATTATGCGGGAGCTGACTTTTTCTCATAGGAATGCATTGACCAGTGTTGATTGGCCCGAATGCCATACAGTGTACAGCATTTGGCCAATCAACGCTGGTTCTGCCGGGGGAGGAGGAGTCTAAGATCGGTCCACAGCAGTCTCCATTGTGGTTCGATCTCAGATGTAGCAGAGTTGACACAGCACTGCTACATCTCAGGTATAGCAGAGTTGACACAGCGCTGCTGCATCTCAGATGTAGCAGTGTTGAGCGCACAGCACTACTACATCTCAGGTGTAGCAGAATTCAGCCCATGGCCAGCTCTGCTGCATCTCAGGCGTAGTAGAGCTCAGCACACGGCCAGCTCTACTGCATTTCAAGTGTTGCAGAACTCAGCTCACGGCCAGCTCTGCTGCATCTCAGTTGTAGCAGATTCAGCGCATGGCCAGCTCTGCTGCATCTCAGGTGTAGCAGAGCTCAGTGCACGGTCAGTTCTGCTGTGTAAGGGGATTATGGAATAACTGTGTCAGTTGCCTGATCTTCTGCTGCCATTTACTGCCGAAAGACTAAATTGCAGGGCGAAACTATTCACAAAAGAACCCCCCTACATCTCAGAGAAAAATAGTATGTTCCAGGGAGGAAAAACGTGCGAAAACAAAAAGCTGCAGGCAGAAGGAGACACATGTCATGCAGAGAGGACCTACTGCAAGTTGCTGTGCCCATTAAGGACTTTCCATTGAAAAACAAGGACCCCAAGAGACTTCAATATTTCTGCCTTGTGTCAGCTTGTAAACAGAGGTACCTGGGAGTGTGAGTAGCAGAAAAAGGCATTGAAGTTAATGGAAGGCTTTTTTTCAGCACTGAAATTAAGCACCAAATTCAGTGCCATTTTCCTCCGTGTGAATGGACGCTAAGGCAAAGGCCACATGTAGCATCCCACAGTAAAAAAAAACGCTGCAGCAAAAACCCCAGTGGCAATGAGTGAGTTTTTCCAACACCGGAAACGGTGTGCAGTGAAAGCACACGGACCCATAGACTATAATGGGATCCATGTGCTTTCCATGCGGTGTCTGCAGAGAACATGCGGACAGAAAAGTACTTCACGATCTACTTTCCTGTCCGCATGATTAGTGCGGATACCACACGGACGCCATTATACTCTATGGGGTCAGTGTGCTATCACTGCAAACCACTTGCTAATGCTTTTGGTAATCCGTTCAGGGGATCCCCATGCGGACTCCCCGAACAGATTACCAAACGCAGATGTGAACCAGGCCTTATACATATACTATATATACTTTCACATATACATTATTATAGCATATATAATCCCACACATATACATTTATATACATTCATATAACATATATATCATATATATACTTCTATGAATGTATATCAATACTATATATACCCACATATATACATACACTCACCCATACACATTATTATAGCATACTGTATATACTCACACATGCCTGTATACAAACACACAATACTCACACAGTATACAAGACATACACTTTAAACAAATATACACACATATATACATATTAAACATACATATTTTACCAAAAGAATATACTCACATTTGTCAGAAGTGAAGCATCGCAGCAGACTGTCCCTGTCTTCCCTACACACTCCGATGTGAGAGATGAGGCAATAGTTTATGAGGGGGAGGGGAGAAGTTCAGGCAGCATGGACAGGGACGAAAGCACTGATCGCTACAACAGATAAGTGAGAGGATTACAAGTGGCCATTAGCTAATGCTGAAGCTTTACCTGGTGTCCTCCTATATATATACTTTCCCTATATATCGGGAGGGCACCATGTACAGCTTCTGCATTAGCTAATGGGAGCCCCTGTGTGTTGAGGCTAATGCATTGCTAAAGATCCCGTTCGGGCCCCTGAACAATGCATCTGCAGTGGCTAAATGAGGAATTAACAGTACCAGAGTACAGAGTTTCGAATACCTCGCTCCCATAGGAATGCATGGGAGTGGCCGTACAGCAAGGGGTTAAGCGCCGACTGCTTAACACCTTGCTGTACGGCCGCTCCCATGCATTCCTATGGGAGCGAGGTATTCGAAACTCTAGTTTCGAATACTATTCGCTCATCTCTAGTAACTAACTAAAGTAACTAAAGTAGTAAATATGTGACCAATCATCTAGTGGTCAAGCTCTAAACGACCTTTTGGACATCCAATTGTAATATTAACATTTGAGCCTGAGAAACTTCTACTTTCCTCTCAAGAACTTCTCATTTGATTATACAAAGACCCAACAGATTGTTCAGCAAATATTGTCCCACTCTTTAATTGTTCAATCCTAATGATGCCATCAAGACCTTGATGTTTAGGCAAAGCTTGAATAAGTTCTCTAATCAGCTGTATATCAGCATGCATTCCTATATAGGCAACAAAAGATTGTAATGATATAGTAGAATCATTTACTTGAACATCACTATGATCCCCCTGGATCACAGGCGTGTCCAAAAAGCAGAAAAAATATAAGCGCACTAACGTCTATGTAATAGCTTTCATCACCCACTTTACACCGTGCACAAATGGTAGTGTCAGGTACTGGAAATACCTTTTCCTTTTACTTGCTGCCAACCAAATGGTGCTCACTGCATAATAGATGTGAAAATGTTCATATATAGAAAAAACAGGCAGGGCACTCACCGGGGCGCTTCATTTAAAATCGTGATCCTTAATTTCATCCTTCTTAAAACAGTCTGTACATGAAGGAGAATCAACAAATTCAAGCTATGTCCATTTCGTGCACTCAGGCTTGGCCCCTGGATCACAGGACCCACCAAAAAAACTAAACATATTGGTTGGAGGATGCATCAGATGCAGTAACTGATTAAGGTTCAACCAGTTGGAGGTCACCAACCACAGGCTGCAGATATGAAGACTTCAGATTGAACAGTTTTCTGATGCAGCTGTATTGATCTCTACCCCCACTGAGGCCACATAGGTCACCCGGAGGGCAACATAATTGATTAGAGAGGTCATTTTGCTGGGCCCCCAGGAGTGGTAGGAAGCCTCTTTGTCAGTTAAGGGTTGCAGGCCAGGAATTGGTAAAGGAGGAGCCTCCATGTCACTTGTAGTGGTTGGTGTAGCGGCAATTTCTGTCTGGTCATTGGTATTTGCAGCAAATTATTTTTGTCTCTGCAGTGTTTTCAGGATAACCATTTAATGTCTCTCTGTAAGCTTACTATATGCCTACAGTATGTTTCCATGGGCTTCATAATAGTAATAGTGTTTTTATAATAAAACTAAAGTTTCAAAAAAAATTTCATGACCTCAAATCTTGAAACCACTATGCAAAAATGTAAAAACTAACTGCTTCAATGCCCAGACACACTAACTTCCATTATGCAAATAAATTCAAAGATATTTTGTGACTGATCAGCTAGAAGGGACATAATGATTTATAATTCAAATAACATAGCAATAAAATCACATTGAGCTAATATATTTCTAAATATGCAAACCTGAAATAATTGTAAAATAATTTAAATCATTGTAGCTATACAAATCATGTATATAGTAATTTATCACTTTGCTTTCTATTATGTGGAATGGTTATGATAAAACAGATTAGTTTTTTTCTATGCGTTTACAAAAATACCACTGTAGAAAAAGCATATCATAAATAGTTTTTAATCATCAAACAAAATTGCCAATTTAAGAATAAAAAAAATGTCTGTCAACGTAAACACTGCTCAATTTTAAACATGAAATCCTTTAGGCTATTTATAATCCTAGCAATAATCAATGAACTAAAGACATAACATTATTTAATTTAACTAATGCAGAATGAAAGGGGCATTTCTTTTAAAGTAAATAAATACTCAACATATACTATAGTTAATATTTATAGTATTGAAGAACCTACACAAACACACAGCTACACAGAATGTTTGTCTCTAAAGATACAGTATACAGAACAGATAGCACAGTATAGAACACAGTACAATACACACAGATAGATGATAGATAAATAGATATAGAAATAAGAAAGAGGCAGCACTCCAAAAATAAGGTTAAAAAAAGAATTAAAAAATTTAATTTATTTTGTGTGCAAAGTTTCAGCTCTTCCAGTCTTGAGATGTTGCGCATCAAATACATTCTACTTTGTTCAACCTATTTTTGGAATGCTGCCTTTTTATTATTTTTATTTAGTGATCTCTTTTTGTCAAAGGTCTGAGACGTTGCACCCAATTATTTAACATTGCACTGCTGTGCATTTTCTATCTGCTCAGATAACTAGGTAGGTACTACAGAGTTACTTGTTCACATTCACCAATGAAAATGTAATGTACATCCATTGCTCAGTTTTACTGAACGTTCTAGTATATGCATAGCTGTGATTTATATATTTAGGCTTGCCGCATTCAGGTTATGTTTCTAAATTTACTGTACCTGTGAATTAAAGTACTTTGGGTGTTATTAATTAAAACTATCAAGCAGAAAGACTGTCCTTGTTGCTCTTAGGGCTAGTTCACACAGGACCAAAGGGGCGGATTTTGACAGCGGAATCCACGTCATAATCCGCCCCTTTACAATGGTGTTTTATGGAGACCACTAGTGTTCTTATTTCCGCTATCGTCAACTACCGATAGCGGGAAAAAAGAAGCGAGCTGCCCTCTCTTTAGGCGGATTTCGCGGCAGCCTCAACCTCCGGCGCCGGCCCATTCATTTGAGCCGACACCGGGGTGGGGGAAGCCATGACCACAACATCGTGGCAGGCGGGTTTTGACCATAATTTGACTTAGTTTCGCGAGTCAAAATATGGTCAAAATCCGCCCCACCGCCCCCCGTGTGAACGAGCCCTTAATAAACAATCAGAAATTAAGTTTTATGACAACAAAGGCAAAGAAAGAATATAGCGAACCCCTGACTCAACGTCATGACTATTGGAAGTATAATCAAAAAATTCTTCATTCTATTATTTATTTATTTTGTTTACTTGTGGGGTGTCATAATATTCTACAGCGCTTTTTCAGACATTGTCAGTCACTGCCCCTATATTCCCCATCAGTATGTCTTTGGAGTGTGGGAGGAAATCAGAGTAAACCCACGCAAACATAACCAATAACCATACATTCCTTACAGATGTTGTTCTTGGCAGGATTCGAATCCAGAACTCAGAAATCTCAGGAATTACAACTATCGTATGGCTACTGGAGGCTCTGTGGAGACCAAGAGTAAAATTGCTGTTGCCACTCACATTCTTAGTGTTACTGGGAGGATGGTGCAGTGGCATGGGTGCCTCCTTCTCCTTCTATAACCCACTCCTTCATCAGGAACCAAAACTATCTGTGAATTTCAGGTCAAATCCGATTTGTTACAAACCATTTCTCCCGTATATAGCAGCAAAGATATCTGTGGATACTGCAACCTCTATAGCAGACCTGGGCAAAGTCCGGCCCGTGGGCCATATCCGGCCCTCTGACTGATTTAGTCCGGCCCGCACAGCTTTGACTAGGGAGGCGTGTCTAGGGGGGCGTGTCTAGGGGGTGTGTCTTAGTGCCGGCCGAAGATGGAGATGTGGAGCGTGTCATAAAGTACTGAGAGATGTAAGGTGAGACTCAGGGGGGAGAGAGAGAGAGAGAGAGAGAGAGAGAGAGTGTGTCTATATGTGTGTGCCTGTCTATATGTGTGCCTGTCTATATGTGTGCCTGTCTATGTCTGTCTGTCTATATGTGTGTGTGTGTCTATATATGTGTGCCTGTCTATATGTGTGCCTGTCTATATGTGTGCCTGTCTATGTCTGTCTGTCTATATGTGTGTGTGTGTGTCTATATATGTGTGCCTGTCTATATGTGTGCCTGTCTATATGTGTGCCTGCCTATGTCTGTCTGTCTATATATGTCTGTGTGTGTGTCTATATATGTGTGTCTGTCTATATATATATGTGTGCCTGTCTATATGTGTGCCTGTCTGTCTCTGTCTGTCTGTCTGTCTATATATACTGTATATGTGTGTGTGTGTGTGTGTGTGTGTGTCTCAGTAACCTAGGGGCAGAGATGGAAGGGCAATGTTATACTAGGGCAGAGGTGGCAGATGGAGGGGGGACATGAAACTGGGGGAGAGATGGAGGGGGGGACATGAAATGGGGAAAATAAAGGGGGATATGAAACTGAGGGAGAAATGGAGGGGGGGACATGAAACTGGGGGTAGATGAAGAGGGCACAGACTGGGGGGACATTAAACCGTGGAGGAAGCTGTAGGGGGACCTGTCTGCCTCTAGTTGCCCCCAGTTTAATGTCACCCTCCAGCTACCCCTACAGTTTAATGTCTGCTTCCAGCTTCCTGATTTTAATGTCCCCCTCTAGTTGCCCCCAGTTTCATGTCCCGCTCCAGCTGTCAATTTATTGCCGCCCTCCAACTACCCCCACTGTTTAATGTCCCCTCCAGCTGCTCCAGTTTCGTGTTCCCTCTAGTTTCCACCAGTTTATACTGGGGCACCAGGAGAGGGATGTAATACTGTGGGGCAGTTGAAAGGGAACATTACAATGTATATTACATTACAATATAATGTACGGGTGACTGTAGGAGGATTATACTGTGTGGGGGCACATGGAAAGATGATTGGGAATGGGCGGAGTCAACATAGAAGTGGGTGGAGTTAAATTTGTCGTGGCACAGCCCTCTAGCATAGTTTCAATTTCTTATACGGCCTCATGGGAAAATTAATTGCCCACCCCTGCTCTATAGGTTAGGTGTACCTCTATTGCTTAGGTGTACCATCCACTTTAACTATGACAGCTTATACTATTTATATTTACAGTACAGATATAAAGTACACTCTCTTTGAATATTATGGTTTTACATATCAGGATATAAAAAAGTAAAATCTGGTCTTTTGAATGCTTTTAAATTAGGTAACTACAATATCAGATAAACAACAACATCACTCGGTGTCATTACACCCTTACTGCTGCTGTAGGAATAAAGAGGTCAGGTGCTGCAAAAGGATGCCCTTGATTAATTGATCATCAGCAAGTATTATAGGTTTAAATGATAGTAAAAGTAACTTTTCGGACATTAAGTGGACCTTAAACTTCTCTATATACTATAGCATTCAAGAGTCAAACGTGAGTCCATCCAGTGGCATAACTAAAGTCTTGTGAGTTTCGGTGCAAACTTTTGTCCAGGGTCCCTAGCCCCTCCATAGAGCGAATTCTTGATAGTGTTGGTTACAGTTGCTGCAGCGATATATCAGATTCTTGAAAGGGATACATCTATAGCATCCACAACTGCAGTTATCAATAATATGGTGATTGAGCAGGAAAGCACCTGGCACGTAAACAATGCTGAGACAGTGGCCTTCAAAGAGCATATTATGCTTCATAGTGGCCCCCTCACATAGTATTATATGCACCACAGTGGCCTCACACAGAATTATATGCTCTGCAGTGGCCCACACATAGTATTATATGCTCCGTAGTGGCCCACACATAGTATTATATGCTCCATAGTGGCCCCACACAGTATTATATGCTCTGCGGTGGTCCCCACACAATATTATATATACACAGTGGCCCAAACAGTATTATGTGCTTCACAGTGGAACCACATTTAGTATTATATGCTCCATAGTGGCCCCCACCCAGTATAATATGCTCCCAAGAGTCCCTCTAGAGTCGGTGCTATTATTATACTCTAGGGTATCCTCAGACCCCAGAGCATAATAAATGAAGTTAAGGGGAAGTGATAAAAATTAACAAACATTTATGCTCAACCTTAGCTCACCTCTCCTAGGCATCCTCGCTCCATCTGTGTGTCCTTTGCATCTTCCTGGGTCCTCTTCTGTCTCGCTCTCCAAACATCACTGCAGGAGTCTGTGATTGGGCCTCAGCAGTCACGTGAGGCATGATCACATCATTACCTCAGGCACCGGCGGGAAGAGCCCTGGAAAGGATGCTGAGCCCAGGAAAGGTGAGTATAAGTGTTTTTTTATTTTTAGTTACCACCCTTGGGATGGCATCAATTGGGAAGGGGCCTGGCAATAGATCACAATAACAATATGTCTAGTGGTCAGGGAACCAGGCTTTCCCTGACTGCTATCATGGTGGCCAAAGCCACCATATGGCTGCGAGCCCCCTCCTCTCCAGGCCCGGTCTCAGGGGGTGATCATTACGCCACTGAGTCCATCTATCTAATAACTAAAGTTTGGCCGAAATTGAGTTAAGCAGGTGCAATGACCCTAAGTAAATCTGCAACATAATGGCTGAAAAAGAAAAGAATCAGGATTTTGCAATGTCCTAGTCAAAGTCCAGACCTCAACTCAATTAAAAAATATGGCAGAACATTTAGGGTATGTTCACACAGAGGAAAAGGTCACGGAAACCTCTTCCGCCTTGTGAACATTCTGCGCGGCTAGCCACAACAGAATGCTGATGGTAAATTTGGCATTCCTTCGTGGCATGCCGCTCCTGATTATACCTGAATGAATGGGCCTAAACAGGAGCGTGTCTTAAGCTGCGGACACCGTGGCTGAGTCAGCCACAGAATCCACAGCAAGATAGGTCATGTCGCTTCTTTTTTCCGCTACCAGCTAGCGGGAAAAAAAGTGAGCTGCTCCCATTGAAGTCAATTGGAGCAAATTATGCAGGCTTCAATATCCACCTGTAAAAAACTCCATGTGAACATACCCTAAAAGTGCATACATGAATGCCCACAAACCGAAAAGAACTAAAGCAATGTTGTAAAGAATGGTGTGCAAAACTGATAAAGTCAGGCAGAAAACAATTACTTCAAATTATTGCAGCTGAATGTGGTATTACAAACGATTAACCCAGGAAGTACACCTAATTTTTCACACTTTTTTGCCATTTTGGATTCCTTTTGTTGAATAAATAATGACACAGTGGAATCTGTTGTGTGTTGTTATTCATCTGGGGTATTTACCTAATTTTAAGAGATTCTATGGACTTTTTTTCTAGGGAATTCAGAGGAAAAGTCAGCACTTTAAACTGTTTGACAGTAGTTGTAATATGTCAAACCATCCTGAACAATTATAGCAGTGTGATATGATGCATTATCTTGCTAAAAGAAAACACTGCTATCGAGAATACTATTAATAATAATTAGAGTTGAGCGAACTAACTAAAGTGTCCGAGGTTCGAAATCCGATTCGAACAGCTGCACACTGTTTCGACTGTTTGAACGGATTTCGAACCTCATTATAGTCTATGGGGGGGGGGGAATGCTCATTTCAGGGGTAGGAAACATTCGATAAAATCATACTTACCAAGTCCACGAGTGACGGTCAGGCTGGATTCTTCTTGAAATCTTCTCCCGGCGCAGGGTCCCCGCGTCCTCTTCCGGTTGAAATTCACTCTGCCTAGGCATCCGGCCTAGGCAGAGCCGACTGCGCATGCGCGTGCGGCTCTGCCCAGGCCCGACACCTGAGCAGAGCCAACTGCGCATGCGCGTATATGCGCGTGCATTCCCGCGCATGCGCAGTCGGCTCTGCCTAGGCCGGATGCCTAGGCAGAGTGAATTCCACCCGGAAGAAGACGCGGACTTCGGAAAGGTAAGAGAAGAACCAGCGTTGATTGGCAGAATGTATAGCATTCTGCCAATCAACGCTGGTTCTTCATCGAACATTAAATTTCGAACAGCTAGTAGTGTTCGATCGAGTACGAGTATTTCGAATACCGTAGTATTCGATCGAACACCACTCGCTCATCTCTAATAATAATAATAATAATAATAATAATAATAATAAAAAAAATTTATTTATATAGCGCCAACATATTCCGCAGCGCTTTACAATTTACTATACTATTGCTATGATGAAGTGTACTTGGTCTGCAATAATGTGTTACATGTTGAAGTAATATCAATACCAACCCTAGTGTTTCCCAGCTGAAAATTACCCAGAGTATCACACTGTCTCCTCCAGCATGCCTCATTCCCATAGTGCACTCTGGTGTCATCTCTTCTCCAAATATGTGACTGCAGCATGCCACTGGGAGAACTAGACCAATTCCTTCAGCTCTCCTCCTGGCTGGTGCAGTACTGGGGGAACTTGCAGTGTATGTGATGGTGGTGATAGTTGTCACACAACAGCATTAATATCAATGTCAGTAAATGGGACTATTCACATGACCATTATATTTATGGTACTTTGTCACATAGTGTAAAAATATAGGTCATGTCCTATTTTTGGCTGTTTCCATGGATCCCCAATACACTAGAATGTATGCAGATCAGTGAAAACTGCTGTGCTCAGGACACGACAGCTGTAAAAAATTGACTTTTACATGGACGTTTTACACCTCTTTCTTGTGAATCTAGCCTAAGAAGAGGTGGAACAATTTCCACCACATAGGCTAGATTCACAAGGAAGAGGTGCAATATGTCCATGTAAAAGTCAAATTTTCACAGCCTAAGGGGCAGTAGCTTTCACGGATCCCCATCCCCAGCAATACAATCCCTCTATTGTATATCTTACAGGAAACACATATGTGTTTCAAGTAATGTATACAATAGAGAGATCAGATTGCTGACGCTGCAGTCATCCCTACTGGCAAATTTTGTGACTTCTTTAAAGGGTTTGAGAGGCCAGCACACTTCCCTCATGAGCCTTCAATGAATTCTCGAAGTAACACATTGTCTTTGCAGTCTGCTGAATTCAGTAATTGTTCAATACCTTTTGCTGCTCACACAAATGCTGCAGCATGTTTAGGGGAGAGTTCCCCCCAAATGGTAAATTTCAGATTAGGCAGTTTAAAGGCAGACCATCAGGCAATGTTGCGTGTAATTGCTGCTGCCAACAGCAGCGGAAAAATGTCTGCCACTACCACCATCAGTAAAACCACACTCACACTCAATCTTCCCATAGGTTTTCCCTGGAAGACTGTATGTGGGGCCTGTGTAATACTTGGAATCATTACTATCACTAATGTCACCTCCCTCTTACCAGATGTCCTTACCAAAATGACTACCAGTAGTAGTACTACATACTGGCAATTCCACCAAGACAAGAAGTGTTGCTGTTGCCACTCGCATTCTTATTGTTAGTATTTTCTATCGTATTTCCATGTCCCCCTCTTTTTGCTGGTCTCCTCCACTGTTTTTTTTCCCAATCATTGTTTTACTGTACACAGTGCTTAATTATGGTGACAGGAAACAATTCTGGCACTATGTATATGTCTTTTTTGTTTATTTTTGTTGTTTTTTTTACAAATAAGTATTTCAAGAAAAGTCAGCTTTAAATATCAGGGGTTTTTTAGGCTGCAACTCTACTGTATATAAACGAGTAGAAAAAAAACAAATGCTTAAGTTTTTCACACTAGCAATTTTTAACTCTTTGTCATTGTGTATTTGGTGAGCAGCGAAGAAAAAAAAACATTAAATAACAAAAGTTTGTTTTAAATTACTGTAGACTAGACTATTTTGGGTGAACAACAAAGAAACATTTAAATAACAGATTTTTTTTTTTTATTAGCAGAGGCTGCAATACTGTATGTGCAGCAAAAACAAGTGCTTAAATGTTTTTTTTTTTTTCTTTCAGATTTGTGCAGGAGTAATCAGCACTTTGCTTGTAGAAAGTCAATTGCTATATATCTAATTAAACAATTTTAAATCTTGCCCAACAAAGCCCTTACCAAAAGATCTTTCACTAACAGGATTATTTTATCACCAAAAAGAATATTTAAGGACTGTGTATAATGATGAAACTGCAGTATTGCACAATATTAGATTATTGACACTGAAAGGGTTAAACGTCCTGTCTGTGTGTCTGTAGTTCTGTATTAGAGTCGAAATGTAGCAGGCTTCAGCTCAAACAGCAAAACAGCTATGTCCTTATCTTATCTTAGCTATGTCTTATCTATTGATTTATATAATTAATCTGTCTGTGTAATTTCTTGAATGTTAAATTCACATATTTCAACTATTGCAAGCTTTTTAGAACTGTTCTTTGTATTATGCAGTGAGATGAATCACAGATGTTTCCTTATCTTCACCATTACTCCAACTAGTTTCTGATAATTCTTGCAGCACCGTTTATCCTACTAATATTATAAATGTGAAAGTCTGTGTGTTTGGATGTTTGTGTGTTTGGATGTTTGTTCCTCATTTGAATAAAATTTGGCACTTTGATATTTTGTAACCTCAATTAAAACATAGGCTACTTTTTATCCCAGTAAATGACATGGCTTCATGACGGTTATGAATTTATGTTCAAATACTATATTACAAATACTATATAACCCCTTCCCGCTGATGGCACTTTTTGACTTCCTGATCAACCTCGATTTTTCAAACCTGACATGTGTCACTTTATGTGGCAATAACTTTGGAATGCTTTAACTTACCAAAGTGATTTTGAGAATGTTTTTTTGTTACACATTGTATTTCATGTTAGTGGTAAATTTTGGTTGATATGTTTTGTATTTAATTATGAAATCTGCATTGCATACAGATAGTCAGACCGCCAAAATTATATCCTAAATCTCATGTCCCAGATCTCTGCTTTATGTCAGCATCAAACTTTAGTCACCCTTTTATTTTTTACGGACATGACAAGGTTTACAAGTGAAACAACAATATTCAAAATTTTCAAGAAATTTCAAAAACCCATTTTTTAAGGGACTAATCCAGTTATGAAGGGGTTTTGAAAGGCCCTTGTATTAACCCCCCCCATAAATCACTCCATTTTCAAAACTGCACCCCTTAAATAAGCCAAAACAACATATACCTAGTATTTTAAGCCTATAAGTGCTTAACAGGAATTAATACAAAATGGAGGTGAAATTTTCAAATTTGATTTTATTTTACTAATATTTTCGTTTAGCCCTAGAATTTGCACATTCACAAGGGGTTAAAGGAGAAAACACATTCCACAATTTGTTATTCAAGTTCTCCCGACTACCATAGTACCCCACTTGTGGGTGTAAACTAATATATGGACGCACAGCGAGATGCATAAGGGAAGGTGTGCCAAGGAGCTTTAGAGGGCAGATCCGGCTGTGATCAGTTTCAGGAACCATGTCGCATTTACAAAGCCCTTGAGGAGTCAAAACAGTGGAAACCTCTAGAAAGTGACCCCATTTTGAAAAACGCACCCCTCAAAGAATTTATCAAGTGATGTAGTGAGCATTAGTAACCCAGAAGTGAATATATAAGCTGTGTGGAGTAAATTGGGCACACCAAATCCCATTCAATTTTCCCACTAGCTCCTATGACACGGACGGGGAAGAGGAACATTCTGGGGATCAGCGCTGGTGTATTATCTCTCATAAGCTCTAAATATGGGGGGTCCCCTGAAAACACTCGCACAGCTTATACATTTCCTTCTAGTCACAGCCACTTATGTTTTTTGGCAGCTTTTGGGGTTTTTGTCTTCACATTGTACAAGCTAGATTTTTATTGTCTGGCAATGTGGCCATATGAGGGCTTGGTGGTTGTGGTATTAGATGTACTTTTCAATGCCACCATTTTGGGGCCTGTAACTTATTGACTACATTTTATTAACTCTTTCTAGGTGGGATGTAAAAGGAAACATCAATTCTGGCATTGCTTTTAAGCATTTTTTTTTTCCCGTGCAGCGTACAGCATAAGTAACGTGTTACCTTTATTCTGCGGGTCGGTACGGTTACAGCTATACCTCGTTTATATTATTTTTTACTGCATTGCTATTTGTGCAGAATTAAATTCAATTTAGGGGAAAAAAATCTATTATTTTTGCATCGCCATCTTCTGAAAGGCATAACATTTTTATTTTTTGGTAGACAGAGCTGGTTGAGGGCTTATTTTTTGCGGGATGACCTCTGCTTTTTATTGGTACCATTTTGGTTTTCATCTGACCATTTGATTACTTTTTATTGAACATTTTGTAAGGGAAAGGTGGTGAATAATCATTATTTTGTGCGGTTTTCTACGTTTTTCTTTTTTATGACGTTCACCGTTCGGGTTAAATAATGTTTTAATTTTATTGCTCAGGTTATTACGGACACGGTGATACCAAATATGTAATGTTTTTTTCTATTTTTCTTTATTTTACATAATAAGACATTTTATATGGGGAAAATCAGATTTTTGGGGCTTTATTTATTTCTAATTTATTTTAAACTGATTTAAACTTTTTTATTTTTACTTTTTTAGAACTTTTTTGTTCTGTCCCCATGGGGGATTGAAGCAGTGATCTGCTGATCACTGCTTCACTAGATGTACACTGCAATACACGTGTAACACGTGTATTGCAGAGCACAGGAAGCTGTCATCCTGTGCAGACGCACGGGATGACTGCTTCCATTCCTGGCAGGATCAACCAGGTAAGTGGAGGGAATGGCATGGGGCAGACGTGGGGTCACTGATCAGACCCCGGGCTGCCCACTACCAACACCGGCACCCCCTGAAACTGGCACCATTATGTCGCGATCCCCGGAGATGCCAGCAGTCATGTTTGACCGCCAGCATCTTAGGGGTTAACACCCACGATCGGACCCGGTTCCGACCACGGGTGTTACAGGGCATTGTCAGTCGTATGTTATGGCTGACACCCACAGGGCATGGTGCGCACACAGCTTCTGGTGCGCAGGTTTGCGGGAAGTCCAGAGCAGGCAGGAAGTCCAGAGCAGGCGGATCATCAACACCAACAGAGCAGGCGGATCATCAACACCAACAACATGCTCTTTATATGGCGTCCCAGTGAGCTGCTGAGATGACGGAACAATCACAGGCATGGTGCGAGGAACAAGTTCAGCAGCAGGACAGCTTAAGAGCTGCCGAAATGCTGGAGCAGGCAAACTATTGACGGCAGCAATTTGCTGAATATAGACGGATCATCGACGCCAAAAACCCGCAGACGAAGTCATGGGCAGAGGCTAGCAGTTTATATGACATCTCCACCTATCACTACTACTATTGACATTTTATATGGGGAAAATGGGATTTTTGACAGTTGATGTCAAGTGGTGCTAGAACATAACAGTCTGAGTCACATACACATATCTCTTCTGTATTTCCTGCTAAAACATGGATGGCGACCATTTTAGTTTATAAATTTTCCATTTTTTCAGTTTCAAAAATATGCCAAACGAATACACAACTTGTTTCGGGGACTTAGGATGCCCCTTCTTATAGTGTGTATAAGAGGCACCACTCTACCGGCGGCGCTTCGGTGCCACCATTTTTCCAAGCAAGTTCTGGGGCCGGGATCGTGTTGCCATGCCTTGTGAAGGCTCCCGGCCTGTTATTCGCTGGCTTCTATTGCAAGCTACTCTATGTAGCCTGCAATAGCAGAGCCGGGTTTTTGCAATGCATTAGCATTGTAATGCATTGCATTAGTAATCAGACCCCCTGGGGTTCAAGACCCCCTAGGGGGTCCAATAAATGCATTACAGATGTTTTAAAAAAAAAGTAAAAATATATATATATATATATATATATATATATATATATATATATAATAAAAATTCAAAACACTCCATCTTTCCCTAGAATTTAAAAGTACTTAAATACTGTCAAACACCTACACATTAGGTATTCCCAGTGGTGTAAGTAGCTGCCACAGGGCCCGGGACATTAGGGGACGCTGCATTTTTTTTTTTTAAATAGGCCGTTACCGGCTGGAGTTACTCCTGCCGGAAACAGGCCCTATATACTTACCGATCCTGGCAGGGGCCGGGATCAGTAAGTGACGGCGCGGGCCCGACAAGCACTATTATACTCGGAGGTCTTTTTGGACCCCCGAGTATAATGATCGGAGGCCGGGGAGAGGTAAGATAACATTAAAAACTGTGTTACTTACCTCTCCAGGCTCCGGGCAGGCTTTGGCCTACTTGCGTGACGTCATATGACCGGCGACGCAGGGCTCTGGACACATGATGTCCCGGAAGATGGCCAACAGCGACAGAGAATGCAGGGGAGTCAGGAGATAGGTAAGTAACAGTTTGTTGTTTGTATCCCTCTGGGTCTCCGATTATTCTACTCTGGGGTCTGAAAAGAGTGTCCACAATGGGACATAAGACTGTGTACTGGGGCCAGTATGGGGACATAATACTGTGTACTGGGGCCGCTATGGGGACATAATACTGTGTGCAGGAGCCAATATAGGATATTATAGTGTGCGCAGAAATGGGGGGGGGGGGGTGGCAGCGTTAAGGGTCAGTTGGTTGAGGTTTTCAACGATGATAGGGAAGGGGGGGCCCATGTCAAAAGTTCGCCACGGGGCCTCGCCATTCCTAGTTGCACCACTGGGTATTCCTGTATCCGAAATTGCCCGCTCTACAAATCTATAAAAATATTTTTCCTGTACAATAAACGTCATAGCGAGAAAAAAAGTCAAAAGTGCCAAACTGCCATTTTTTCACAGTTTTGCTTCTGATAAATTTTCAATAAAGAGTGATCAAAGCAAAAGCAATTCCCCAAAATGGTATAACTAAAAAGTACACCCACACACGGGTGTCAGAAGATGACGTCTTTTAGAAAAAAAAAATGTTGGCACAGTTTTGGATTTTTATTAAGGGGTTAAAACGTATATAAAACCATATACATTTGGAATCTTTGGAATCGTACCGAAATATAGAATACAGATGACATGTCATTTTGGCTGCACAGTGAACGCCGTAAACAAGAAGCCCATAAGAAAATTGCACAAATGCACTTTTTCTTCAACCCCCATTCTGATTTTTTTCCCAGCTTCCCAGTACATTGTACAGAATAATTAATGGTAGAATCATGAAGAACAATTTGTCCTGCAAACATTAAGACCTCATATGGCTCAGAGTGGAAAAAAAAAAAAAAAGTTATGATGTGTGAAAGGAGGGGAGTCAAAAACGAAAAACAAAAATCGAAAAATGTCGTCAGTTCTTCTCCTATAATAGCCTCATTATATATAATAATTCCCCCTTATAATAGGCTATATATATATATATATATATATATATATATATATATATATATATATATATATATATATATTTCCTCTCCTATACCAGTCACCCTTAAGATATGATAATATAAGATAATTCTTTAATTGTCCCACCATGGGCAAATTCAGTGTGTTTCAGCAGCATGGATAATACAATAATAGTACAAGGAACAAAAACACATACACAGCTCAGAATATAAAATAAAAAAAAGATACTAGGAGTCATACAAAGAAAGAAAAACTTCACTTAGTTCCTTTTTTTTTCTTTTAAATGTAGATTGTGAACCCAATATAGGGCTCGCAATGTACATTTTTCCCTATCGGGAAAAAAAAATGCTAAAAAGCAATGCAAGAATTGATGTTTCCTTTTGCATTCCACCCAGAAAGAGTTAATAAAATGTAGTCAATAAGTTACAGGCACCCCAAAATGGTGGCATTGAAAAGTACATCTAATACCACAAACACCAAGCCCTCATATGGCCACATTGCCAGAAAATTAAAATAAAAATCTAGCTTGTACAATGTGAAGACAAAAACCCCAAAAGCTGCCAAATCATTAGAACGTAAGTGGTTGCGACTAGAAGGAAATGTATAAGCTGTGCGAGCGTTTTCAGCCCATATTTAGAGCTTATGAGAGAGAATATACCAGCGCTGATCCCCCAGAATGCTCCTCTTCCCCGTCCGTGTCATAGGAGCTAGTGGGAAAATAGAATGGGATTTGGTGTACCCAATTTACTCCGCACAGCTTACATATTCACTTCTGGGTTGCTAATGCTCACTACATCACTTGATAAATTCTTTGAGGGGTGCGGTTTTCAAAACGGGGTCACTTTCTAGAGGTTTCCACTGTTTTGACACCTCAAGGGCTTTGTAAATGCGACATGGTTTCTGAAACTGATCACAGCCAGATCTGCCCTCTAAAAGCTCCTTGGCGCGTCTTCCCTCCTGCGTCTTGCTGTGTGTCCATATATTAGATTACAACCACAAATGGGGTACTATGGTAGTCGGGAGAACTTGCATAACAAATTGTGGGATGCATTCAATTCAACTCAATTCAATTGCTTGCTCCCTGTGTAGTACTCCTGCAGTGTAGTCAATGATTTCACCCAAGTGATGGAATTGCTTATTGATGGCCTTGAGTGTGGTACCCCTGCAGTACGAGAAAAAGGAGTCCCACGGTCTGGTGCATGAAACCTCCAGATGTGCCACTCCATGAACAAAAAAAAGAAGGAATACTAAGGAAGGGGTTTAGCCACTGTGAGAGTGAAGGGTGTGGTCTGGGCAGACAGGTATGTCCCAGCCAGGCAGCTAAAGGGTGTTTGGCAAAGGCCCACACCAGGGAGGTCAGCTGACTAATCAAGGCCTGATAATAGTCTGAGTGTGAAGACTAGCAGTGTGGCACCACACTGACAGAGCTGACTTCTCCATACCAAACCTACAGAGCAGGTACTGTGCACCCGTTGTTGTTGCCTAGGTGGGAGACTGGTAACCAGTCTCCTGTATAGTCAGGGAAAAGTTTCCTTATATTTAAGTTAGTTCTCAGCCGAGAAGGGTTTTGTTTTGGTTATTTGTGTCTTCGCATAGGCAGTTAATGTACTACAAGTGAATAAAGCCTGAACCTGTGTGCAATCCAGTGTCTGTGTCCCTGTTTCCTGCACTGCTACCAAGCATTTACCTGAGTGGTTCCCCACACCACTAAATAAACTAGAAGTAGTCAACCAACTCTGACATAGTCAAATTAGGGTAACTGTAAAAAAGAAGAAAAAGAAACACATTATCATTAAGAAAATCATTATAATCGTCACCTCCTTTTTATTGTCGACGCTTCTCATAAAGTAAACCAATGGCATCTTATTGGCTGGTCTGCATCACGTGATAAGGGTTACGAGAGTTCATATAAACTCTAGTAATCACCATTTTTGATGTAGGGAGTATGGTACATCTGGATATCCATGTACTGGAGTTAGAGACTCCTTTTCCCACTGAAGGAGTCCTGTACTCAAGAATTTAAAGGGATTCTACCATTAAACTACTTTTTATCTAATGAACACTTCGGAATAACCTTAAGAAAGGCTATTCGTCTCCTACCTTTAGACGTGGTCTCCGCCGCGCTGTTCCGTAGAAATACCGGTTTTAACCGGCATGCAAAAGAGCTCTCCGCAGCAATGAGGGCGGGCCCCAGCGCTGAAAGGCCGATGAGCGCATCCCCATTGCTGCCCAGAGCTCTTTCCTGTGCCGCCTTCTTCTTCTGCAGCAACTCCGCCTCTTCTGGCTTCTCTTGCTCTTGTAGTTCTATAGAGGAGCATAGAGAGGTCACCCCAAAATGGCCGCCGGCCGGCTCCTGTATTGAACCGCAAGAGAGGCTACCCAAAAATGGTAGCCGCTCTTGCAGTTCAATACAGGAGCCGGCTGGTAGCCATTTTTGGGTAGCCGCTCTTGCAGTTCAATACAGGAGCTAGCCGGCGGCCATTTTGGGGTGGCCTCTCTATGCTCCTCTATAGAACTATAAGAGCAAGAGAAGCCAGAAGAGGCGGAGTTGCTGCAGAAGAAGGAGGCGGCGCAGGAAAGAGCTCTCGGGCAGCAATGGGGATGCGCTCATCGGCCTTTCAGTGCTGGGACCCGCCCTCATTGCTGCGGAGAGCTCTTTTGCATACCGGTTAAAACCGGTATTTCTACGGAACGGCGCGGCAGAGACCACATCTAAAGGTAGGAGACGGATAGCCTTTCTTAAGGCTATTCCGACGTGTTCATTAGAAAAAAAGGTAGTTTAATGGTAGAATCCCTTTAATCATGCAGTTATGTCAATTAACCCCATCTTTGCCATAAAATATCAATTCCATCACTTAGATTGTATAGCTGATTGCACTGCAGGAGGCTCAAGGAGCTCTAGGCTCTAGGGATTAATTGCAGTCATATTAAGACCAAGATTAACCCTAGAATGCATCCTTACTTTGCAATTTTCAAATAAACTTTGAAAAGTATTTTTATTTGAGTTATTCCATGTTATTTGCACACGGGCCTAAAAGGCCCCAGGTATGTAAAAGTGTAGATTTTTATGGTCATGCATTCTAGGGTTAACTACTTCTTGGCCATCAATCAGCAATTCTATCACTTAGATGCATTTGCTGATTGCACTGGAGACCAGGAGAGCCGCTGGTTAATACTGTTCATGGGCACTCCCCAGGTACAGTGCGGGGGATGGAGGGGGGTGGAGTACTTGGGTGCCCAGTACCATAAAGTTGTGTGCAGGAGGCCTTAAGGCTTTAGAGTGGCAACTATCCTGACTTGAATTCCATTGAGTTGCCATGACAAAAAATCTTAAATGGGCAGTTTATAACCACTCTAATGTAGCTGAGTAAAAACAATTCTGTAAGGAAAAGTGGGCCAGGATTCCTTCACAGTGGTATGAAAGAATCATCACAAGTCCTCACACAAGTCCTGGCAAGGATGGCACAACAAGTTGTTAGATTTAGTAGGGCAATTACATTTTTACATTGGTGATATAGGTTTTAAATAAATGTTTATATTCAAGAAATAGAAGATAAATCAAGATAGAAAAAATCAAGTGAGGGGTAAATACTTTTTCAGAGCGCCAACATATACACATACACACACACACTGTATATATATATATATATATATATATATATATATATATATATATACACTCACCGGCCACTTTATTAGGTACACCTGTCCAACTGCTCGTTAACACTTAATTTCTAATCAGCCAATCACATGGCGGCAACTCAGTGCATTTAGGCATGTAGACATGGTCAAGACAATCTCCTGCAGTTCAAACCGAGCATCAGTATGGGGAAGAAAGGTGATTTGAGTGCCTTTGAACGTGGCATGGTTGTTGGTGCCAGAAGGGCTGGTCTGAGTATTTCAGAAACTGCTGATCTACTGGGATTTTCACGCACAGCCATCTCTAGGGTTTACAGAGAATGGTCCGAAAAAGAAAAAACATCCAGTGAGCGGCAGTTCTGTGGGCGGAAATGCGTTGTTGATGCCAGAGGTCAGAGGAGAATGGCCAGACTGGTTCGAGCTGATAGAAAGGCAACAGTGACTCAAATAGCCACCCGTTACAACCAAGGTAGCCAGAAGAGCATCTCTGAACGCACAGTACGTCGAACTTTGAGGCAGATGGGCTACAGCAGCAGAAGACCACACCGGGTGCCACTCCTTTCAGCTAAGAACAGGAAACTGAGGCTACAATTTGCACAAGCTCATCGAAATTGGACAATTGAAGATTGGAAAAATGTTGCCTGGGCTGATGAGTCTCGATTTCTGCTGCGACATTTGGATGGTAGGGTCAGAATTTGGCATCAACAACATGAAAGCATGGATCCATCCTGCCTTGTATCAACGGTTCAGGCTGGTGGTGGTGGTGTCATGGTGTGGGGAATATTTTCTTGGCACTCTTTGGGCCCCTTGGTACCAATTGAGCATCGTTGCAACGCCAAAGCCTACCTGAGTATTGTTGCTGACCATGTCCATCCCTTTATGACCACAATGTACCCAACATCTGATGGCTACTTTCAGCAGGATAATGCGCCATGTCATAAAGCTGGAATCATCTCAGACTGGTTTCTTGAACATGACAATGAGTTCACTGTACTCCAATGGCCTCCACAGTCACCAGATCTCAATCCAATAGAGCATCTTTGGGATGTGGTGGAACGGGAGATTCGCATCATGGATGTGCAGCCGACAAATCTGCGGCAACTGTGTGATGCCATCATGTCAATATGGACCAAAATCTCTGAGGAATGCTTCCAGCACCTTGTTGTATCTATGCCACGAAGAACTGAGGCAGTTCTGAAGGCAAAAGGGGGTCCAACCCGTTACTAGCATGGTGTACCTAATAAAGTGGCCGGTGAGTGTATATATATATATATATATATATATATATATATATATATATATATATATATATATATATATATATATATATATATATATTAGTATAGCTGTATCAAGATATATATCATAAACATTACTCCTTTAGGAATTATTGGAAGGAAGCTGCTTAATACAAAAATGCGTATCTGTGAAAAGCCACAATGACTATCAAAATTAGGTTGTGCATCATTTTACAGTGAAAAGGGAGAAGCTTTTCAGACAGGTGTAATTTATCATTTTTTCTGATTTAATATCAAGAAAATATATTAAAATAATAAAAAGAATCCTGAAATCCTCAAAATTTGGAGTGATAAATAGCACTCCCTGTCTTTATTGCATTATACCTACTAACAGAAATATTGCACAGTGGATTTTGCCAGACATGGACGATTATTTTCCAATAAAAAGTTGCATATTAAATTCCAGCACAAAAGTGGGTGCATAATAGTTTTGAAATCTTCCAAGGTTTGCCCAAGAACACAATTTTAAACTTAACCACTATAAAGCTTTGCTGGATAAAAGTAGCATTAATGCTTAGTCTCTTCAACTCCCCCAACTTAACAGTAAAGGTGATGGCTTCATATATTTCCAGTTTACAGTACCTTGAAGCATTTTCAGCATGTTGATTTTTCTCACATTTTTCATAGCTTTTTTTTTCTTTTTTTTATACTAGTAGCTGAAAGGAATTCATTAAATCTAATCATCTTGCAATGCTAGAAAATGTAAGTCAATTGATGATTGCTCTGGCAGATGTAACTTAAACTATACTGCAAGGGTTTCACCAAGGAAACAGAAATAAATATGTATTAATCATAAGCAATTTCTCTGATTTTGTTTATGAGTGTTTCTTATCTCACCTTATTTTAGCACCAAAGGAAAGCACAGCAAGATTTTGGCATGTATGTATTGTAAATAAAAATATTCAATTTTTTCTTTTTTGCACCATTTATTGTCATGAAATAATCTTCATTTTGCCTTATCACAATAAATGGATGATTTATTGAGAAATCTCTTTACTATAACCAGAGTTAAAAGGGGTTGTAAGCTCATATAACCAAATTGTAAAACTTCCTATGGGTAAGGTAAGAGTACTAGCTCTGACATTTTGGCTCTGAGCTATACCTTGCTCCCCTGCCATGTGAATGGAAGAAGGGTGATCTTCTTAGATAAATTGAATAGAACAGCACTCCAACCTTGTTTTGCTTTCAATATTTATTATTTCATAAAACCAGGGACATAAACTAAAGGCTAATGGGTCCTGGTGCAAAAGATAAAATTAGGCTCCCCAGACAACTTCTCCTCAAAAGCATCAGCCATGTCAAATTTGTACAATTTAGCACCAAATGAATGGGCCTACACTGGAGCATGTCTTGAGCCGTGGAATCCGCGGCAAGATAGGGCATGTCACTTATTTTTTCCACTACTACCGAGCGGCTCCCATTGCAATCAATGGGAGCCATTTTTGGCAGCAGATTTTGAGTCAGACTCTGAGTCACAATCCACTGCCAAAAAACTCAGTGTGAACTAGCCCTTATATATTTGTTTGGTACTATTCTAGGGAAGCCTGCAGCCCACAAGATCAACTTGATAGATTACACAGGGTGTTGTGGCCTAAAATAAAAGGTGTCCAACCCTGAGATGAGATTTGTAAAGTCAGTGTCTATGAGCTGAAAGAGGCTGCTTAAAGAGGACCTTTCATCAGATTGGGCACAGGCAGTTCCATATACTGCTGGAAAGCTGACAGTGCGCTGAATTCAGCGCACTATCGGCTTTCCCGATCTGTGCCCTCGGTAAAGTGCTATCCGTCCCGGTACCGTAGCGCTTTACAGTCAGAAGGGCATTCCTGACACTCTGTCAGGAACGTCCTTCTGCCATCAGCGCCTATCGCGCTGTAGAGTGTGAGCGGGGAGGAAGCCCCCTCCCTCTACTCACACAGCTCGTCCATAGACGAGTATTATCAGGAGGGGAGGGGGCATTCCTCCCCACTCACACAGCACAGCGCGATAGACGCTGCTGGGCAGAAGGACGTTCCTGACAGAGTGTCAGGAACTCCCTTCTGACTGTTAAGCGCTACGGTACCGGGACCGATAGCGCTTTACCCAGGGCACAGATCGGGAAAGCCGACAGTGTGCTGAATTCAGCGCACTGTCAGCTTTCCAGCAGTATACAGAACTGCCTGTGCCTGATCTGATGAAAAGTCCTCTTTAAAGCCTATATACTTCCCTCTATCAACTTTGATGGTGCCCTTGGGGAGTTCTTTCCTGGCTTCTTATGGCGATCACTGCAGAAACAAAGGCACCTTGAGCCCCATCTGACCCCATTTAGAAATCATCATCTTCCCTATCTTGGGGATTACCCTTTGTCCGAAGACGAGAAATGATGGTATGTCAGCCAACCTCAGGGCCCATTACAAATTCCTTTAGAAGTACACCTCCTCAGCTCACTAACTGGCAGTTGCCCTTATGAGTTTGTTTTCCTCGATTGGTCTGGTGACTTGCTAACCTTAGCAATCAGAAACAACTCTCCTAAACCCTGGAACACTTTAGAGTACGTTTCCCTTTTTCCACCAAGGATTTGAATATTTTCATATTCATTTCCCTGCAAGAAATACTGTATATGATCTAATAAGTTCCGATATACTGCAAGGCAGCCTTATAAGGGCAACAATTCTTCAAGGAGACCCCATCTGACACATATCTATGACCTCTCACTCAGAAATTCAGTACACTGCACACTGATGGCAGTAACCTAAAAACAGCTTTCTGCAGATGGGTCTCTTTTCTTTTGGATGAGATATTCTGGTTTGGCTTTATTCCCATTTTATGTCACTAGATTTCAGGAAGCACTAGGCATTGATATCTATGGAACTAGCTTCCAAAAGCTGGTGCTAATGTAAGTTTCCCCTTTGCCACCATAGAGGACTTATTTGCACATTCCTTTCCCAGAATTATTACCAGGACAAGAATTATCTAATAAGTCCCTGTACACCACAAGGTGGCTTCATAAAGGCGACATCTTCTTAAGGAGACATAGCACACCTTCTGAAATTGGCACTATCCCCAATGTACATGGCATATACAGACCTAAGTTGTGATTTAGCTGTTGCACTCAAGCCCTATATTACTTGTAAAATCACACTCTGAGCCTAATTGCAAATATGTCATAACAGAGGGCACTATCCAAAGGTCTTCCATAATTTTGTGCAATGTTTATGTCACTAATGCTCAGTGCTAGTTCAGATTGACGAATTGCTACTGGCAACCATAGTTATCAGAAGAGTTATAACACTGCATACTCTGACTCTATTCACAGGTTATCATTAAGGGACGTACTGCCCCCCCTCTGATGGTTGACTTCTGTAAACTGGCCAGGATGTATGCCCAGCCATAACACATGTTCTTCACCTTCTTTTCCTAGCTACATAATACATGTATTGACTTTGTCTTTGGTAATACGGAAGTCCTTCATGTAGTGACAGACATGGATATGAGACCTACCGGTATTTACTCTTTATTTAGTCTCATTATGCTCTAATAGTACTCCTAAAGTTCTTGTGCATGACTTCATAGATCTTGCACATCTCCTAAATCATTCATTTCACTGACTGATACACAGCTAGTTGAATAGAGAAGTGTCATTCTTTGATCAGGGGATGCAAACCAGTAGGTAGGTTATGTTGGATGACAATTGTCTTCCCAAAGTCCAGGGGGTGTTAACTAAATGATTGCTTGTGTTCCCAGTCAACAGATAAAAATCCATTGATCTCATGAGGCATGGATGGATTGCCAGTGTGGATTTCTGCCAACCACAGCTCTGAAGAGTCTTGACCAGTGGTGGTTGGTACTGGGGATGTTTGATGAGAGGTGATCTAGAATATCCTGGAAGGGGACAAGTGATAGCCAATCAATAGTGTTTGCACCAGGGATGGTTAAGTTGAGAAAGCTGAGGAGTGCCTTTCCCTCTGAAACAGTCAATAAACTACAGGCAGCCATTACAATAGCATTTTCTTGTAAATTTAATGGCTCCACTAGGGCCTGGTAATCTCTCCCTGACAGCTCAAGGCAGATTCAACAACCTACCATAGTGTTAGTGCCAAACTACAATGACATAGACCTATGTTCTACTAAAAGGCAGCCCTTGGCCTTGGGGTACTTCTGTTTAACTGTTGGTTGTTAGAGAATTGCTTCAGGAACCTGGGAAGGGGAATGGCAGAGGCAGTGCATCCTAATGCTGTAGGTGGTAGAGGACAACTGGGCGACAGTCTCTTCCTATAATACATGGGGATCACAAAACGCAGACAAGACAAACAAACAGGTGCGGATAATCAGGAGAGCCAGGGGTCAGAAGCAATAGAGCAGAGAAGTACAGAATCAGAGACAGATGAATAGTCAAAGGGAAAAGCCAAAGTCAGAAATATAATATCATTTGAAAACTATATAAAGGATAGCAATAACCCCTTCCCCCCCAAGCTTGATTGGTAAGGAAGAATGTCAAAGAGCTACTAGCGTTAACCCCTTATTAACCAGAGGAACTAATAGCCCTGGCTGGACTGATACACAGCAATGAATACTCAGCTGTACTAAAACAACAAGAGCAGAGAATCACAAATGGACACGCCTCCTGCGGTTTTTCCTACAGTGATTTTTGGCTGCCATCCGCCACGTGGGACCTTAGCATAAAAAAGCAAATCAAATAGAGATGAGCGAGTACTGTTTGGATCAGCTGATCCGAACAGCACACTCGCATAGAAATGAATGAACGTAGCCGGCACGCGGGGGGTTAAGCGGCTGGCCGCCATCAAAGCGGGAGTACCAGGTGCATCCATTCATTTCTATGGAGCGTGCTGTTCGGATCGGCTGATCCGAACAGTACTCGCTCATCTCTAAATACAAACAACTGTTTTGTTAATTGTGTTCATACATTTTCAGGTTTAGGCATAGTACAACAAACAGCTAAGCATACAGGAATTACCTCAAACCATACCCCTAAATCATTCATACACCAGACATTAGCATTATGAGACCTCAGACAACTACACAAATAGCAAACATTACCATAAATATTACCATCAAACTATTACTGAACAAACATATTTTTACGAAAATCAACATTACCAAAATAAACACTGTATAAGGCTGGTCTTACACGACAGTAAGTTTAGTCCACAAATGGTCCGCAATTGTGGGTTCTCAATTGCGGACCATTTGCGGACACATTGTATTCAGTGCGGGGTCCGCACTGAGTACTGCAAGTCCACAAAGTCACGGCACGAACTGTCCCATAGAACTCTATGGGTGCGTGCAGATGGACAAGGACGTCTGCGGAATTACTTTTTGGAGTGAAATTTAGTGTTGCTGATCAGCAAATTGTGGACCGCAAAAACCACTACAGGCGTGTAAGACCAGCCTAAGGTATAAATTATATCACAACACTCTGACTACCAATGAACCAATCAACTTTTAACAAACCTGATATAATCTAGTCTTCAAAAACTTTACAAAAACTTTTGTGATGTGTTTCAGACAAACCGTCTTGCTACCCCCACATGAAAACAGAGAGAAGAAGAATCAAATGACCTTGAGAATCAAGCAGGCTTCACAATAATTTATTGCAGGTGAGGGACTATGTATGTGAGAGGTCATGATCTCATAGTCACTGTATAATAGCACAATAAGAAGATTACCATTTTATGGGCACAGAATGAAAAAGAAAAAAAATCATAAAAAGAAAAAGATGTGAACCTCCAGCCATAGTCCTTCGTATTTTATCACTAAATTCAGTAGGATAGAGAGAAATGTAATCCGCCTTTCAAATTAAAATAAAAACATAAAACAACCTCTGAGCTCAACTAGAGATTATGGGAACAGTAATCCCTCCAGGCAAACAGAATCCAGGGAAAACACAAGAAACTTCTTCCAGCTTGACCTGGCCTTTCTACTGTTTTTTTAGTCTCTACACACCTGCTGATGTTAGTAAGAGAAAAAAAAGAACAGTGTGGAATAGCTTCAACTGGTTAAAAAGAATAGTAACAGCATTATTTATACTCACATACACATTTTCAGTTAAGACATATTACACTATAAAAAATCTCTAATTCTGACACTGTACTTGTACTTATTAGCAACATTAAGATTCCAAGATAGCTTGATGCAATGGTTCACACTATCGTCGGTGTCTGACAGCTAGTGTCCGATGCTAATGTCTGCGCAAAATCTTGCACGGACATTAGCATCGGACACTAGCGGTGTCCGTTACATTTTGCATTGATTTAAATGGACATCAGGTGCGTTCTTTTACTGTCCGTGGGTGTCCTTAACTGTCCGTTCACAAAGATGTCCGAATTTTAAAGCGGACAGCAAAAACCGACACCGCTGGTTAAAGGCTCTACTCACTCCAAGGGCCAAAAAGTAAAACACTGCTGGTGCAAGGCTCTAGTCACCCCAAGGGCCAAAAACTAATACTCTGCTGTTTAAAGGCTCAATTCACCCAAAGGGCCAAAAACTATGCTGGTTAGAGGCTCAGTTCACCCAAAGGGCAAAAAACTAAAAATCTGCTGTTTAAAAGCTTAGTTCACAAGGCTCTAGTCACCCCAAGGGCCAAAACACTGCTGGTTAAAGGCTCAACTCACCCCAAGGGAAAAAAATCTCTGCTGGTGCAAGGGTGAACTAACTTAAAGGACCTAAAACTCTGCTGGTAAGAGGCTGAAGTCACCTCAAGGGCCTCAATCTCTGCTGGTAGCTCAGTTTAAGGGCCTCTAACTTAATTTGGAAGGGCTCATGTGAAGGGCCAGAAAAGTAATTTTTGGAGGTCTCACCACATCACACACACATAAACAATGACAATTAAGGGTGGGGGCTTTTGGATTTCCCATTGCCTATGCCATCTGTGGTTGTCATGGGAAATGTGATTTAAAGGGGCGCATGCTAATGTTTCTTTAGCTTTAAATTTGTGTTTCTGTCCATACTAATGTAGAGGAAAGAAGGTTTCCAAGTATTTTTCCACTTTCATCGAGGTTCTATTGAGTTTGGAAAGTGTCTAGTTGATAGGCTGTGATATTGGGGTAATCCTGGGACTTGGGCATGTTAGATGCACCCAGGCATGCTTCCCCTGCTGTCCCAGTTGCATTCTAGAAGTGTTGGCATCATTTCCTGGGGTGTCATTGTGGACTTGGTGACTCCTGAGTCGAACTGTGGTTTCCTCTGAAACAAGCATTTTTCCCCATAGACTATAATGGGATTCGATATTCGGTCGAATAGTTGAATATTGAGGGGCTACTTGAAACGAATATTGAATATTTCACTACTTGCTGATCTCTATTCGTGACCAATAAATATATTTCACTACAGAATATATAACTCTAGGGTTATTAACCTTTGAATTACAACTATAATCGATATTTTTTTTTAATTTCTTATGAAGCTCAGTAATATTTATGCTTACCACTAGAAATGAGTGAATCGAAATTTGCAGGAATACAGAGCAGTTACCTCCTCCTATATACGTGAAACCAGCTTCTCTTTGGGGTGTCCCCCAACAAATTGGCAGGAATACAGAGCAGTTACCTCCTGCTATATACGTGCAAAGCCGCTTTTCTTTGGGGTGTCCCTCCCCCACAAATTTGCAGGAATACAGAGCAGTTACCTCCTGCTATATACGTGCAAACCAGCTTTTCTTTGGCGTGTCCCCCCCCACACACATTTGCAGGAATACAGAGCAGTTACCTCCTGCTATATACCTGGCTGTGTAGATGCGATGTGATGACGTCACATCACGTCTACAACTGTGTCAGCGAGAGAGAGAGAGGCGCGCAGAGAGCGGCGAGGGAGCGGAGGAGAAGGTAAGTGTAATGTTGTGTACACTGAGGTGGAACGTGAAACTGGGGGCAGATGAAGGAGAGGACAGCATGACACTGGGGGCAGAGATGTGGAGACATGAATCTGGGGGCAGAGATGGGGACATGAAACTGGGGGCAGAGATTGGGGGACATGAATCTGGGGGCAGAGATGTGGGGACATGAATCTGGGGGCAGAGATGGAGGGACATGAATCTGGGGCAGAGATGGAGGGACATGAATCTGGGGCAGAGATGGGGGACATGAATCTGGGGGCAGAGATGGAGGGACATGAATCTGGGGGCAGAGATGGAGGGACATGAATCTGGGGGCAGAGATGGAGGGACATGAATCTGGGGGCAGAGATGGGGGGACATAAATCTGGGGGCAGAGATGGAGGGACATGAATCTGGGGGCAGAGATGGAGGGACATGAATCTGGGGGCAGAGATGGAGGGACATGAATCTGGGGGCAGAGATGGAGGGACATGAATCTGGGGGCAGAGATGGGGGGACATGAATCTGGGGGTAGAGATGGGGGGCATGAATCTGGGGGTAGAGATGGGGAACATGAATCTGGGGACAGAGATGGAGGGGGGACATGAATCTGGGGGCAGATTAAGGGTGTATATGAAGCTGGAGGAGAGATAGAGGGGGGACATATAATTTACGGGTGACTATAGGAGGATTATACTGTGTGCGGGCACATGAAAAATTAATGAGAATAGGCGGAGTCAACATAACAGTGGGTGGGGCTAAATTTGCCGTGGCGCGCAAAGCGACGACATTTTGTCCCTCTTTTGGTTCTTCAAAAGTTGGGAGGTATGGGTACAGGGGGCAATGGAAAAATGTTAGAAGGTGGACGGTGGGGGGGTGGATTGTTGGGGCATCGGGTGTGCAGCACTGCGGAGAGGGAACTGGGGCAATAATACATAAGTTTTTAGCTGGAGAACTACAAAGCACACAATACCTCCAAAGGTATGTGTGCTTTGTATTAATAATGATGTAGGCTGATATGCTACTAGCATAGCAGCCTGTTTGGCGGTGGGATTTTCACTTTAAAGGAGTGTTCACATTGCGTTTTTGGCCTCCCTTGCCGGGGTACGTTGGTAATGAGTCACAATCAGCTACCCACTTATCCCTGCACGGAGAACTGCAGGGATAAGTTTTTTTTTTTTTGGCCAGTTCTTTGCGCAGGGATAAGTTGACAGCTGATTCTGACTGGTTACCAATGTATCCCGGCAAGGGAGGCCAAAAATGCAATGTGAAAAAGCCCTGAGGATTTATTAAGAGGGCTCTTATAGATCGTGTTGGCTCTCTATAGGCGCTTTCACACGTAGCAGATTTTACCTGCAAATAGAATCTGATTAAGCCTTGTAATGCTGCTAAATAAGGGGAAATGTAATACAGAATTGGTATGTGGCAAAATAAGGTAGTTTTAAAATGGCAGGGGGGGGAGGGGCAGACACTTAGGCTGTATGGGGCCCCAAAATTCCTGATGGCGGCCCTGGGCCCGCCCCCAATGCTGCAAGAGAACTTATTTGCATACCAAAAAGAACTGGGATTCCTACGGAACGGCGGCACGGAGAAGACAACGAAAGGTAGGAGAAGAATAGCCTTTCTTAAGGCTATTCCAATGTGTTACTCATAAAAAAGATTTTCTGTGATAGGATCCCTTTAATGTTTACAGCTCATTGCCTAGGTTAAAGAACACCTCTCTAGTCAAAATGATAAATTAAAGCCTGCTGACAGTCATCTATATTCTCTTCTCTCCCTGCCTATTGCTTTCAGTTGCCAAGCCTTGCTGTTTCTTGTCATTATCTTAGACATGAAGGCAATCTATAAACAAGCATAGTTCTGAGTGGATGGGAGAGAAGACAAGAGAGCAGCTGAAATCCTGATATGGAAAAACATTCATATTGGTTGAAATTTTCTAAATCAATTTCAGTGTATCTTGATGGTGTATTCCCAATACTGGATCATATTTTAAAATATTCCAATTCTTCTGTAAGGTTAAAGGGGCTCTATCACTGGGAAAAGTCATTTTTATCTAAACACATGCTTGCATAGGCTTTAGAAATGCTACTTCACACCTAACTATAGTATGGTGGTCAGTGGTCTCTGAATAAGTCCGTTTTTATTCATATGCTAATGAGCTTCCAGCCAGCTCAGGAAGTTCCCAGCGAACAGGAAGCAGCCATGATGAGTCATCAGCAGCAGCAGCACAAGTCTCCCATAGAAAACAATAGGAGAGGTGTGCACGATCTATTGTGCACCAGTCTAATTAGCATATGAATAAAAACGGACTTATTCAGAAACCACTGAGGCAATCTACATACTATAGGTAGGTGTGAAATAGACTTTCTAAAGGCTATGCAAAGGTGTGATTAGTTAAAAATGACTTTTCCTATGATAGAGCCCCTTTAATCAATCTTCAAATAACTGGAATTGAATTGTGCCATAAAAGGATACTTATATGCCTCAATACGATGTTCCTTTTCTTTCCTTTTATGTCTTATATCCTCTTGATCATAAACCTACAGTGTCCATATTAGGACATCCTCAGATATCAGAGTCAAACATCAGATTAATGCTAGTTTACAGCTCTGATACCTGACTTCTGACATCTGATTTGTCTGACACCTGACTCTGATACCTGACTCTGACACCTGACCCTGACACCTGACCCTGATACCTGACTTTGACACCTGACTCTGACACCTGACTCTGACACCTGACACTGATACTTGACACTGATACCTGACTCTGACACCTGACCCTGATACCTGACTCTGACACCTGACCCTGATACCTGACTCTGACACCTGACCCTGATACCTGACTCTGACACCTGACTCTGATACCTGACTTTGACACCTGACTCTGACAACTGACACCTGACTCTGATACCTGACTTTGATACCTGACTCTGACACCTGACTCTGACAACTGACACCTGACTCTGATACCTGACTCTGACACCTGACTCTGATACCTGACTCTGACTTCTCACTCCGTCAGAGATCAGACTCAGGCATCACATACAAGCCAGCACATACACTATGCCTCCCAATAGTGTAGTGCCTCCCAAGGAGTCACAAGTCAGGTATCAGGTCTCATCTGAGTTTCTCAGCCTGCAGCTGCTATATACACTGTATCCTCTACTCCTGCAGGGGGCTCTGTAATCCTGGCCAATCATTAGCAGGTATAGTGTATGTGCTGGCTTGTATGTGATGTCTGAGTCTGATCTATGAAGGAGTCACAAGTCAGGTATCAGGTCTCATCTGAGTTTCTCAGCCTGCAGCTGCTATATACACTGTACCTTCTACTCCTGCAGGGGGCTCTGTAATCCTGGCCAATCATTAGCAGGTATAGTGTATGTGCTGGCTTGTATGTGATGTCTGAGTCTGATCTATGAAGGAGTCACAAGTCAAGTATCAGGTCTCATCTGAGATTCTCAGCCTGCAGCTCCTATATACACTGTATCTTCTACTCCTGAGTGTCAGCAGGGGGCTCTGTAATCCTGGCCAATCATTGGGAGGCATAGTGTATGTGCTGGCTTGTATGTGATGCCTGAGTCTGATCTCTGACGGAGTGAGAAGTCAGGTGTCAGAGTCAGGTATCAGAGTCAGTTGTCAGGTGTCAGAGTCAGGTATCAGAGTCAGGTGTCAGTTGTCAGAGTCAGGTGTCAGAGTCAGGTATCAAAGTCAGGTATCAGAGTCAGGTGTCAAAGTCAGGTATCAGAGTCAGGTGTCAGAGTCAGGTATCAGGGTCAGGTGTCAGAGTCAGGTATCAGGGTCAGGTGTCAGAGTCAGGTATCAGGGTCAGGTGTCAGAGTCAGGTATCAGTGTCAAGTATCAGTGTCAGGTGTCAGAGTCAGGTGTCAGAGTCAGGTGTCAAAGTCAGGTATCAGGGTCAGGTATCAGGGGTATCACAGTCAGGTGTCAGACAAATCAGATGTCAGAAGTCAGGTATCAGAGCTGTAAACTAGCATTAATCTGATGTTTGACTCTGATATCTGAGGATGTCCTAATATGGACACTGTATAAACCTCTGTAATGAGCTAATCGATTTCATTTTTATTTTTAATTTTTTCTATAAATCTAGTTTTTAAAATGTTACTTTGGTCAAGGAAGTCACTGTTTTTGGAGCAGTATCTCCTAAAGGATTGTTACTGCCCCTTGGAAGTATTATCAAGTCATAAAATTATCACGGCAACTAGTTGCATCTATATAAGAATTCCTAACCATAGGTTTGTAAAAGAACATTGTAGCGATGCATATAAATATGTGTTTATCTCACAATTCAATTAAATTATTTGCAAATACATACTATTGACTGTTAGGTGTCTTTTTTTTTTTTTTTTAAACGGACACTTTCTGAGTAGACACCAATGGTAGCGTGAACTCTACCTATCATGACAGACAGAAACTGGTGGCTATCAGTTACTGTCCCTTATATGTCCGTTGCCCATAGACCTCAATGTTAAAAAAAAACGGATAGTTATTGTCAATTTTTTTACAAACTGACATGTAGGATTTTTTTTGTCCGCTTGAAAAAAAGGACATGGTTGTAAACGGACACTAAAGTACACAACGTAAAATCCCATTGAAATGAATGGAAATTGCAAATGGACCAGCTAGTGTCTGTTGCTAAAATCTTGTACAGACAATAGCCACGGACACTGCTGAGCGGACACCAACGGTAGTGTGAGCGCCCACTTACAGAAGTTACGGAATATTTTAAAACATGATCCAGTACACCTTCCTGATAAATAAGTGTTCATCCAATGATAAAAATGTAAATAAATACATTAAGAAATGTCATCAAGTGGTGATCTGTTGTCATGACAGCCAGAAGCCTATTGACGGCTTCCAGGCTTGTCATTACATCAGTTCTATTACATGCTGCCAAAGGCGTTTAAACCCCTTCCCGCCATGGGCATGAAACAGACATAATAAGACAAGGGTCGGACTGGCCCACAGGGGAACCAGTGAATGCCCCTGTCGGCCCCAAGCAGTAATCCACATGTTACTAATGCAAATGACTTAGTCAGGGGCCCGATCTGGATGGGCCCCTAACCATGATGATCTGGCCCCTGATCAATGCATTTGCATTGGCAACATGAGCACTAGTAGTGGTCAGGGGCTGGATCGGGGACCTGAAACTGCATGAAAATAGGCAGCTATCCCTACCATCCCTAACTTTTTGAGCCAGCCTCCTGTAGCCGAACTGTTGCGATAGCCAATAGAGTTTCAGCTTGTTGCTGCTAGTGTCACCGACGTCCTGACGCTGTGTGCGGCAGCAGGTTTGAGAAGAGGAGACCAGCAGTGGGAAGGTAAGTAGAACACACACACAGACACACACGCGTTTTTCCCCTATTTGACCCCAAATCTTTCAAGTTTACTGACCCCTTTGAGAACTACAACCCTCAGCAGCTGTTGAGCGTTTCAGTCCCCAACCCACAGCTAATTTCCCACTGTATTGTTATGCCGGTGCCTGCTCTAGGGCTCCAAACAGGTTTGGATTTTTGTTAAGGGGTTAAAATGTAAATAAAACCATAAAAATTTGATATCCCCGGAATCCTACTGAAACATAGAATATAGGTGACATGTAATTTTGACTACACAGTGAATGGCATACAAACAAAGCTCCAAGTCGCACAAATACACATTTTTTTTAAATCTACTCCATTCAGAATTTTTTTCCAGCTTCCCAGCATATTGTACAGAGTAATTGATAGTACTACCACGAAGAACATTTTGTCCCGCAAATATTAAGACCTCATATAGCTCTGAGAACGGAAAAATATTTAAAAGCTATGGGCTTTAGAAGGGAAGGGGGGGTGGGGGGGTGGGGGTCAAAAGCAAAAAACGAAAATCGAAAAATGCCCGCGGTTATTCTCATTCTAATATTGATATATAGAGATGAGCGAACGCTGTTCAATCGAATAGGTATTCGATCGAATATCAGGCTGTTCGAGGTATTCAATTGCAATCGAATACACGGCTGCAAACGCAATAAAAATTTGTATTCCCTCCCACCTTTCCTGGCGTTTTTCTTTACACCAATAACTGTGCAGAGGAGGTGGGACAGGAACTACGACAACGGAGACAGTGAAAAAAATTGAAAAAACCCATTGGCTGCCGAAAACATGTGACCTCTGATTCATAAGAATAGTGTCAGCCATCTTCGTCTCATTTTCGTTTTGGAGTGATAGAGAGAGTTTGGTTTCAGTGCGATACACTGATATTAGCTTTAGTTATGCAGGAAATAACAGCTCTTTTCAGAGCTTAATATAAATCAATCTGCAAATCATGCAGCGTAGCAGCAGGGGACGTGGGCGAGGACGTGCATACCCAGCTGGGTGTGTAGTCCACAGTCCAGGTACTGGAGAGAGGCTGCCAGCAGTGTCCCTCGTCAGTAGCAGCAGGGGACATGGGCAAGGACGTGGATATCCAGCTGGGTATCCACTCCACAGTCCAGGTACTGGAGAGAGGCTGCCCGCAGTGCCCCTCGTCAGTATGAGCAGGGGACGCGGATGAGGACGTGGATATCCAGCTGGGTATCCACTCCACAGTCCAGGTACTGGAGAGGGGCTGCCAGCAGTGCCCTTCATCAGTATGAGCAGGGGACGTGGGCTAGGATGTGCATACCCAGCTGGCAGTGTAGTCCACAATCCAGGTACTGGAGAGAGGCTGCCAGCAGTGCCCCTCGTCAGTAGCAGCAGGGGATGTGGGCGAGGATGTGGATATCCAGCTGGGTATCCACTCCACAGTCCAGGTACTGGAGAGAGGCTGCCAGCAGTGCCCTTGATCAGTATGAGCAGGGGACGTGGGTGAGGACGTGGATATCCAGCTGGGTATCCACTCCACAGTCTAGGTACTGGAGAGGGGCTGCCAGCAGTGCCCTTCATCAGTATGAGCAGGGGACGTGGGCTAGGATGTGGATACCCAGCTGTATATCCACTCCACAGTCCAGGTACTGGAGAGGGGCTGCCAGCAGCAGCAGGCGACATGGGTGAGGACGTGGATATCCAGCTGGGTATTCACTCCAGAGTCCAGGTACTGGAGAGAAGCTGCCAGCACCCAATTTACTCTTCCTCCTCATACTCCTCCTCCTCCAACCCCAGCCCCCACTCTTGAATGTAATAATAATTTATTTATTTTTTTTATTAAAAATTTTTTTTCATGTATACCCTCCCCCAGGGGCTTGCAACTCAATTTTTAGGGCCCGAGCCCAAGGGCCTGCATAATAATTTTTTAGGGTTCACCCCCAAGGTCCTGAAATCTAATTTTTTAGGGCTCCCCCCAAGGGCCTGAAATCTAATTTTTTAGGGCTCCCCCCAAGGGCCTGAAAATTAATGTTTTAGGGTTTACCCCAAGGTCCTGAAATCTAATTTTTTAGGAGTCACCCCAAGGGCCAAAAAATAAAACACTGCTGCTACAAGGCTCTAATCACCCCAAGGGCCAAAAAATAAAACACTGCTGCTGCATGGCTCTAATCACCCCAAGGGCCAAAAAATAAAACACTCCTGCTGCATGGCTCTAGTCACCCCAAGGGCCAAAAAATAATACACTGCTGCTGCATGGCTCTAGTCACCCCAAGGGCCAAAAATAAAACACTGCTGCTGCATGGCTCTATCCACCCCAAGGGCTAAAAAATAAAATACTGCTGCTGCATGGCTAGTCACCACAAGGGCCAAAAAATAAAACACTGCTGCTGCATGGCTCCTGTCACGCCAAGGGCCAAAAAAATAAAACACTGCTGCTGCATGGCTCTAGCCACCCCAAGGGCCAAAAACACTGTGTTTTGAAAAACACAATAAAGAAAAGGTCCACAGCTCTGCTTATCCCAATCTATTGCATCCAGTAACCGCTCTGTGTGCCCGAAAAAACATCCTCCGGTGGGGATCCAAAAGGCACAAATCACATTAAAGAGTTATTCAGAACAACAGAGCAAAAATGTCTTCATTTTTTAAAAATTTTAGAATTTTTATTTGAAAAAAAATAAAATATAAAAAACTTTCCTCTTTATAGCACCAGAAAAACAGGTAAGTGAAAAACAAAATCAAAGGAACTTACGGCATATGTGTATACGACATAAGAACTAGCCTACGCGTTTCGGGACATCCGTCCCTTACTCATCGCCACACCACACACACACACACACACACACACACATCCACAATGACAGTTCAGGGTGGGTACTGATGGATTTCCCATTGCCTATTCCATCTGTGGTTATCATGGGGAAAGTGATTTAAAGGGGTGCTTGTTAATGATTGTTGAGCTTAAATTTGGGTTTGTGTCCATCCATTTGGGGAGTAAAGAAGGTTTCCAGGTATTTTCCCTCTTTGATAGAGATTTTTTTGAATGTGGAAAGTGTGTAGTTGTTAGGCTGTGATAGTGGGGTAATACAGGGACTTTGGTGTGTTAAGATGCCACCAGACATGCTTCCCCTGCTGTCCCAGTTGCATTGCAGAGGTGTTGGCATCATTTGCTGAGGTGTGATAGTGGACTTGGTGACCCTCCTGAGTCGAATGGTGGGATCCCCTGAAATGAAGCATTTTCTCCCATAGACTATAATGGGGTTCGATATTCATTCGAATAGTCGAATATTGAGCGGCTATTCGAAACGAATCGAATATTTTACTGTTCGCTCATTTCTATTGATATACCATCAATATTAAACTTGCAGGGGTCCAACATGCAGGACCCCTGAAGATCAGGTGTAGAGAAATATCATGGCTCCCAGTAATGTTACCATATTAGGGGCCACTCTACTCATTAGCCGTATAAAGTGTGGCTTTAGGTACTGCAGAGCTGACCCATTAAAGTCTATGAGGCAGCACTACAATACCAATAGCCACAGCTACACTTTGTACAGTAAGTGAGCAGTGGGGCTCCCAGTATGTAATTACTATTGGGAGACGCACTGCAGTGATTTGATGGCTCCCTCAATAGACATATCAATGAGGGATACTTGAAAACAGGATTTCCTAGGGGCCACACGGTGGCTCAGTGGTTAGCACTGCAGCCTTGCAGCGCTGGAGTCCTGGTATTCAAATCCCACCAAGGGCAAAAAACCATCTGCAAGGAGTTTGTAAGTTCTCCCCGTGTTTGCATGGATTTCCATCCCATATTCCAAAAAAGACATACTGATAGGAAAAAATGTACATTGTGAGCTCTGTGGGGCTCACAATCTACATTTAAAAAAACCCCCAAAAAACAGGATTTCCTCGGCTGTACACTGTGCTGGGTGCTGTCGTGTGAATGTAGCCTAGAATATTAGAAGGTGGATAACCTTTTTAAAGTGGTGATGCCATGAAGAATAGTTGTCTTTTATCCATAGCATAAAAGCATACAGCAGATGTCGGCAACCCTTGGCACATGAGGCATAATTTGCTGGCACGGCAGCCAGCCTGTAACTTACATACACTAAATTGAGAGAGAGAGCTGAGGTGTAGGACACGCCCCCTTCTCTCACTGCCCACCAATCAGAGGTGAGCCTCTCACTGCACAGGATAAGGGCACCCTGGACCTGCTGTTACACGTGAGGAGGAGCTCCTGCCGTCTGCAGCCCTGAGGAGGAGAGGAAGCTCCGGTGAGTAAAGTGAAAGTTAAAACAACACCAGGTACGTGTGTTACTAACTATTCTTATTAATGTCAGGCATTTGGGGTTATTAATTTAGTTTTAGTAACTCCATGTGCCTCACATTAATAACAGTTAACTCCATCATGTCCCTCATATTAACCCCTGTGTGGCTCACATAAGGGTTACTTATGTGTGAGACATATGGGGGTACTAATAAAGGATCTATATAATGAAGATATTCACTTATTACCTCCATATGTCTCACATATCAGTGTCCCTTATGTAAAGCACACAGGGGGTTAATGAGAGGGACATAATGGGGTTAACTGCTATTAATATGAGGCACATTGAGTTGTTAGCCTGCAATGCACATGACCAGACTCTTTATCTACAACTGTGGATAAAAGTACAGACCTATATATTTCAATTGACCCATATATACAGCCATTCTTTTTGTGGCTGTGTATCTGGGCCAAATTGAAGAGCTGAAAACTATGGAGCAGGTCCTATATGTGTCCTATACGTACCCTATATCTGTCCTATACGTACCCTATATCTGTCTGCATTTGCGGCCCTGTCAAATCATTTTTAACATATAGGTCAGTGAAAACCACATCCGTGCCATTTGTATGCAGGAGGCGTAAGGCTGAGGCCCCACGTTGCAGAAACGCAGCATTTTTGTTGCAGATTTTGATGCGGTTTATTTCAACCAAAGCTAAAAATGGCTACAGAAGGAATGGGAAATATATAGGAAGCTTCTTATACGTCTCCCTTCTGCTCAATCCACTCCTGGTTTAGGCTCAGCAAAATATGTAACAAAAACAGCTGTGTTCCCTGTGCCTCAGCCTTAGGGTGAATTCACACTGAGTAAACGCTAGCTTATTCTGAACGTAAAACACGTTCAGAATAAGCGGCGTCTAAAGCAGCTCCATTCATTTCTATGGGAGCGGGGATACGAGCGCTCCCCATAGAAATGAATGGGCTGCTTCTTTCACTCCGTGCAGTCCCATTGAAGTGAATGGGGAGTGCCGGCGTATACGGCAAGCTCTGCTCATGCCGGAGCGTACACGCCGGCACTCCCCATTCACTTCAATGGGACTGCACGGAGTGAAAGAAGCAGCCCATTCATTTCTATGGGGAGCGCTCGTATCCCCGCTCCCATAGAAATGAATGGAGCTGCTTTAGACGCCGCTTATTCTGAACGTGTTTTACGTTCAGAATAAGCTAGCGTTTACTCAGTGTGAATGCACCCTTAGGCTAAAGCTCCATGTTGCAGAAACAGCTTTTTTTTTTTTGAGCCGAAGCCAGGAGTAGATTGAGCAGGAGGGAGACATATAAGAAGCTTTCTATTTATTTCCCATTCCTTTTCTAGCCATTCTTGGCTTTGTCGTAAAAAAAACGCAGCTAAATCTGCAATAAAAAAGCTGCATTTTTGTAATGTGGGGCCTCAACCTTAGTGCGATTCTATTGGATGGTGACAGATGCAATTATAGCCAAATCCAGTTCCTGGGCACCAGTGCGGCCACTTTGTTGAAAGTGTGACACCGATTAATTCCTGCTTAATTCCAGTTTTGCTGTTACTGCACCGCCAGGAACTAAAAATGACTGAAATTAATCTGCGTTTCACTTAGGGAGCGTTCACACTACCGTCGGTGTCCGACAGCTAGTGTCCGCTGCTAATGTCTGTTCAAAATCTTGCGCGGACATTAGCAGCGGACACTAGCTGTGTCTGTGACATTTTGCATTGATTTAAATGGAAATCGGGTGCGTTCGTTTACTGTCCGTGGGTGTCCTAAAGTGTCCGTTCCCAAAGATGTCCGACTTTTCAAGCGGACAGAAAAACCTACATGTCGGGTTTTGCTGTTCGCTTGAAAAGTTGGACATCTTTGGCAACTGACAGTTAAGGACACCCACAGACAGTAAAAGAACGCACCCGATGTCCATTTAAATCAATGAAAAATGTCACAGACACAGCTAGTGTCCGCTGCTAATGTCCGCGCAAGATTTTGAACAGACATTAGCAGCGGACACTAGCTGTCGGACACCAACGGTAGTGTGAACGCTCCCTTACAGAAAACTGAAGTTACTAACAGCCGAGGACTGGATGGAGCATACAGGTACATTGTGTGTCAGCTGTTTACAGGTATGACCTCACTCTGCTTCCAGTCATATACATTACCACTAATTGTGGGTTACGCATGTACTTACATTGCTTCTAATGGAAAAGAACATGTGTATCCTGGCAAACAGTGGTAAGCGCATGTGGCTGGGAGCGCAGTATGACAGCACCCCTATGTTGTGGTTTGTACTATATGACTTTAGTGTAGGTGTCGTCAGCTTTACAATTATTGCCCGGCACTCCGAGGACCTCATCTTTGATTTTTTAATTTAAATCAGCACGCCGAACAAAAAAGATTGCCTACCCCTGCCATAGAGTCTTCAGAATCCGAGTGTTTTTCTTCTAACTAAATCCAAGCTGAATGTAGCCGTGCCCAGCTGGACGAGAGGTGATCATACTCCCATTAACTTCATTGGAAGTACCTGAAATAGTGAAGTACAGGATTTCGGCTATCTCATGCACTCCCATTAAATCAAAAGAGACTAAATTCACTGTGTTAAGGGGATATCGTCACTCCTTAGGTAGAGACCACCATGTAGGTGTGTGGAGTCTTGTTAAGCCATTTGCGCTCCACTGTGAGGGATCATGAAAAGAATATGCAAATATGTCTTCCATGATGTAAATAGGAAGACAGTGCCTCAGTCATGCAGCCCACAAGGGGGAGTTCCCTTTAAAATCATGCCCGACTTTCCCAGAGGCCTTTGCTGCAATGATGTGGGATTTTACCAAGTCAATCTCTCAGCCGAGGACAGCTGTTTCGATCTATTTGGATATCTTCAGCCCGGCGCAGAGAAGACTAACTTGGCAGAGGTGAGAGGCTTCTAGACAGGGCTAAGGGGATATCGTCACTCCTTACGGATAGACCACCATGTAGGTGTGTGGAGTCTTTTTAAGCCATTTGCGCTCCACTGGATTTCTGTCCTTATGATAGGCCATGAATACTGTATCTGTGATGATGCAACAGCCAGGACCTCTGCAGATCAGCCCTTCCAGGACAGCGTGGCTACAGGTAATGGTAACATTTCTAGGAGCCATGCTTTCCATACAGTGTGTAGCAGTAGGTTTAGGTAGTGCGTTGTTGCACATCTTATGGCAGGTGAGCAGCATGGCTCCTGACATGTTATTACCTTTAGACGCTCTGTCTCGGTATCGCTGGTCTGCAGGAGTCCTGATGGTGGGCCCTAGACACCCCTACAAACAATTCCACTGGTGGGCCCTAGACACCCCAGTCCAACACGATGTGTGTGTGTGTGTGTGTGTGTGTGTTTGTGTGTGCGTGTCTCAGTAACCTGGGGCAGAGATGGAAGGGGAACATGAAACTGGGGGCAGATGGAGGGGACATGAAACTGGGGGCAGATGAAGGGGGGGACATGAAACTAGGGGCAGATGGAGGGGGGAACATGAAACTGAGGGCAGATGGAGGGGGGAGCATGAAACTGGGGGCAGATGGAGAGGTGGACATGAAATGGGGCAGATGAAGGAGGATATGAAACTGGGGGAGAAATGGAGGGGGGCACTTAAACTGGGGGGAGATTAAACTGGGGAAAACAGGAGGGGGCATTAAACCATGGAGGTAGTTGGAGACCTGTCTGTCTCTAGTTGCCTCCAGCTTAATGTCACCCTCCAGCTACCCCTATGGTTTAATGTCCCTTTCTAGTTGCCCCCAGTTTAATGTCCTGCTCTAGCTGCCATTAATTTATTGCTCCCTCCAACTACCCTCACTGTTAATGTCCCCCTCCAGCTGATCCAGTTTAATGTTCCTTCTAGTTTTTACCAGTTTAAACTGGGGCACCAGGAGAAAGACTTAATACTGTGGGGCAGTTGGAGGGGACATATAACGTACGGGTGACTGTAGGAGGTTTATAGTGTTTGGGGGCACAAGAAAAATAAATGAGAATGGGCGGGGTCAACATAAAAGTGGGCGGAGCTAAATTTACTGCGGCACATATTTTGTCCCTCTTTCTGTTCTTCAAAAGTTGGGAGGTATGTGTTAATACTTACCTATATCACATTATACAGCAGTCCAGAGTTTTTGCATTTTTATATTTGCGTTTCCTGTACATGGTTTTGTATACTGCATGTATTTAACTGTTTAACTGAGAGGTGCTATTCCATATCAGGAAACTAGAATGAATTCTCAGGCAATGGGATAAAAAGTAAAAAGTAACTTAAACATGCCCTTAGAGAGGGCACTTTGAGTGACCTCCTCCTGGGGTTGACTGACAACTGCTAGGGAACAGCTTACCTTTCGTTCACATCTACGTTCGGTATTCCGTTCGGGGAGTCCGCATGGGAACGGAATACCCAACGCAACTGCAAGCACTGTGCAGTAAAAGCACACGGACTCCATGCCATATTTCCCCGAAAATAAGACAGTGTCTTATATTAAATTGTTCGTCCTAAATATAGGACCTGTCTTATTTTCGGGGGACGTCTTTATGACAAACGGCAGTCATGCCGGCACTTCCTTAGCAGAGTGTCAGCATGACTGCCGATTGTAGGTAGTGTAGGGGAGGGGGGTGGGGGAAAGTATCCTACTTACCTTCTCATCTTCATAGTAGCACTGGTGCTGCTGTTCGTCCCGGCAGTGGTGGGCGGGGCTTCAGGGGGCAGGGCTTGGCGGAGCTTTCGTGGGCGGGGCTTAGCGATCCCCACTTCACTGACACTGAGGCAGCTGCCTCTTCTGTATGGCGGCTGCTGCCTCTGGGATGAGCTGGGAGAGCTCATCCTACAGCAGCAGGGACAGTGGACACAACAGCAGAGGCAGCAGCCACCATACAGAATGCACCATACACTTTGCTGTGTACACGATTTTTGGGCATGCCTTATTTTCGGGGGGTGCTTTATATTAGGCAATTCAACAGAAACCCCCCCCCCCCTCCCCCGCATGCCTTACTTTCGGGGAAACAAGGTAGACTATAATGGGGTTCTTGTGCTTGCCGCGCACTGTCCGCACGAATCATGCGGGCAGGAAAGTAGATTGTGAGCTACTTTCCTGTCCGCATGATCCCTGCAGAGATCTGGCGGCAAGCACGCGGACCCCATTATAGTCCATGGGGTCTGTGTACTCTCACTGGCACACCGCTTCCAGTTGTGTTCCGTATTCTGTTCAAGGGGGTCCTCATGCAGACTCCCCCGGACAGAATCCAAACGCAGATGTGAACAAGGCCTTACTCTGTAGTATTGGTCTTGGCTCAACACAGGAATGGACATAAGCCTCCAACACAGCTAGTGAGATAACTGGCTCATCAGCATTGTGTGGAGGGTGCGCTTGTACAATCTTATTTGTCTGAGGTTTATATCTAGTTCTCAGCCATTTAGTGGTGGACACTTAGTCCATTAGTAGTAGCCCTGATTGCTTTCTTAGTATCTTATATATTAGATGAGTCTATCCTAGCCCATGGCATATATTGGCACTCTGTCAGTACTTTCGGGAACAGGTGATTAATTACGTACCTGTATCCAGTTAATTACCTGACAGATATCACTAACAGCACTTTTTTATTTCATTCTCATGTGACTAGTCACATTATACACATTTTTTAAGTAATTATCCTGGCTAAGGGCCTATTCTTTCTATTACAAGTTACTTTTTGCTTTTTATCCCATTGCTTCTGAATGCATGTATGTAACTGTAGTATTTTTCATTTAATGGGCTGTACCACTGGGGACCAGATGGCACATTCCAGCCAATGAGTACTGGAAGCATTTTAACCAACTTTCAAAGGGAGAGGAATAGAGAGGCCATATGTGGGCAGAGCAATTATTAAGACCTTATTCAACTGTCGGGCAGTTCTAAGCCAGAGAATAGAGAGCTGCCAAGATCTGTGAGAAATTAAAGGGAGTCTGTCAGCAATAAATTGAGATATAAACTAATCATAGTAACTTTTAGGACTGTCAGCACACTTTATAATTATGTATTTCTTATAAGGACCACCACTCCATTCTTGTAAAAATCAACTTTTTCTCCTTATCAAAAGAAAAGGGCCTTAGGGATGCTGCTTTCCATCAATCTATCTGCTGCTGCTTAGCTCCACCCCAACTGATTGACATCTCTCCCCTCTGCTTTAGCAGGCACACTGCACCCCAAAGGAAAGGAAGATGGACAGTACACAAAGCAGTCAGAATGAAGATAAGGAGGAGGAGAACAGCTTACTAGGTGGGGAAGGAAACAGATCTCCTTAACAAATGAACTATTCATTTATGAAAAGTTGTTCTGTAATTGGAGGTATGCTTTAAAGGGATTCTACCATTAAAACCCTTTTTTCTGTGGCTAACACGTCGGAATAGCCTTTAGAAAGGCTATTCATCTCTTACCTTTAGATGTGATCTCCGCCGCGCCGTTCCTTAGTAATACCGGTTTTTACCGGTATGTAAATTAGTTCTTTGGCAGCGATGGGGGTGGGCCCCAGCACTGAAAATGCGATGAGGGCGTCCCCACCGCTGCCCGAGAACAGGATCCTGCGCCGCCTCCATTTTCTGCTGGATCCTCCCCTTCTTTCTTCAGCGGCTTCACCTTTGTCGGCTCTGATACTAGTAGAGCTGACATCGCATGCGCGGCCATAGTTCAGAGGCCGGAATTGCGCGCATGCGCAGTCGGCTCTACTAGTGTCTCAGTGGCAGAGCCAACTGCGCAGGCGTCTGAAGAAAGCCGAAGAAAAAAGGGGAGGATGCAGCAAAAGATAGAGGCGGCGCAGGATCCTGTTCTCTGGCAGCGGTGGGGACGCCCTCATCGCATTTTCAGTGCTGGGGCCCGCCCCCATCGCTGCCAGAGAACTGATTTACATACCGGTAAAAAACGGTATTACTAAGGAACGACGCAGCGGAGATTCCATCTAAAGGTAAGAGACGACGTGTTAGCCACAGAAAAAAGATTTTTAATGGTAGAATCCCTTTAACATCCATTTTCCCATAGACATACATGTCACTGACACCTTGATATAACTTCGGCTGTGTTTGCCTTATAGAGAAGAAAAAAGAAAGCTTAAAGCTCACCACCTTCCTTTGGCTTGTCGATTTCAAGTAACCTGGGTGCACGATCCAGACCTCCGACTAAGGCTTGTGTATAGGTACAAACGAAATGAATTGATAGAAGGATCCGCTCTACCAGGAATATTTCTTTGAAAAATAACTTTTAATCCATGATGATAAAAAAACACTCCAAAAAACGCCCAATCTATGGGCTATGAGTAAGACACAGACGTGTCGAAACATGTCAGCCACAATGAAACCTATGCGGTTTTAATCACTTTTTCCTACTTTTGCACTATTGTTCCTGTCCATGGAGTGTTTTTTAATCATCATGGATTAAAAGTTATTTTTTAAAGAAATATTCCTGGTAGAGCGGATCCTTCTATCAATTCATTTTGTTTGCCTTATAGAGCTAGAAATAAGATAGATAGAGGTCCTAGGGGCGTGATAGTGTCTTTACGCTATGTTTTAATCCAATTTAAGCTTTTGTTCATGGCAAGCTTATTGCAAAACATGGCAAAATTATGGCAAAACAAATATTTGGACTGAAACAAGTTTTCAGCAGGCAAAGTAATGCTAAAAAACTATTTTTAAAAAACAATAATTCTTATGGTGATGTCAAATTCCTGACCTTAATCCAAGAGAGTTGTCTCTAAAACGTTTTTTTGCTGTCATTGCTGCACAAAGGAGATCAAACCAGATATTTAAAGAACAAGCTTATGTACTTTTGCCACCTACAAAAATGTTTTCTTCTATTAAAAAAAAAAAAAAAACAACTCTAAAATTTTTGATTTGTTTCTCTTTTCTACGTATATTTCCATTCTTCCACAGGAAAATGGTTGACAGACATGCGCAGTCAACACTTTTGGACAAAGACACTATGGGAGCGCAAGAGAAGAGGTGGCCCAGAAAAGGAGACATAAGCGTCACTGGAAAGTTTTCAAGAAGTACTAGGGACGCCCCCTGTGCTATTTTTTTTTTTTTTTTAAATGTAGATTGTGAGCCCCACATAGAGCTCACAATGTACATTTTTCCTTATCAGTATGTCTTTTTTTTTGGAGTATGGGATGGAAATCCATGCAAACACGGGGAGAACATACAAACTCCTTGCAGATGGTTTTATGCCTTTGGTGGGATTTGAACACCAGGACTCCAGCATTGCAAGGCTGCAGTGCTAACCACTGAGCCACCGTGTGGCCCCCGCCCCCTGTGCTATTTGAGCAGAGGGAAACACCCCAGTGCTGTGAGGAAACTCATTTACATAAGCAAGAAAGAAGATATTTCTCAGGAATGGCGACGCGGATCAGAATAATAAAGGTAAGAGAAGAATAACCTTTCTTAAGGCTATTCCTATGTGTATTTAGTTTAAAAAGGGTATTCTAGTGATAGAATCCATTTAAGGGCTCGTTCACATCTGCGCCCGTTCTCTGTTCATGCAGGTTTCCGTTTCCTGCACAAAACTGAGCAGGAGACGGAAACCTGCAGGACTCTTTCAAACCCATTCATTTGAATGGGTTTGAAAGATGTCCGGCCGTGAGCACCGGTGAGCGTTTTATGCTCTCCACCGCAAAACCGTTTTTTTTAAATCGGACACAGAGTCGGACATGCAGTACTCTGTGTCCGATTTTTAAAAAAAATGGTTTCACGGCGGAGAGCATAAAACGCTCACTGGCGCTCACGGCCGGACCTGGTCTGACAACCTTCCATCTTCTGCATGCAGAAGACGGAAAGCTGAGAACGGACTCTGGGCACTAGTGTGAACCTAGCGTCAGACTGATGTAGTTTTTGGTCAAATGAATGCAAGAATATATAAAATTCACAAACAAGGGTTTACAAACCTTCAAGCACCACAATATACCGGCCACTTAAATTTGTCCTCAAATAGTAATATTCTGGTGACAGATGGTGAAAACAATGGTAAAAAACATCAATTTTTCATGGCCATTTACCACCAAGCGGTGCCAATTGCACTGTGTGGAGTGATCTGTGAAAATAGACCAAAATAAAGCATGACCTATATTTTGAGGGTCTGTTAAAATGGACTGTCAAAATATCAGTCATATGAATACATTAACATGAATGAATATGAATGCAGCCATCAAAAATAAATAAATAAAATGGTCGTAACATGGACGATGTTGACGTTCATGTGATTATAGGGCTAAATGGTTCCTTTTGTATGGTGTGGTTGAATAAATCACTTTTAATTAGACTCTTGGTGTGCTCCAATTTCTTTGTATGATATATATATATATATATATATATATATATATATATATATATATATATATGTACTTTAAAGAAGTCTGCCCTGGTGAGCAACTATTAATTAAGACACACTGCTTTAAAGCAAGTTCCATTTTAAAAACCTTCTAGAAAACACAATCCCTAAATGCCTTGCAGTGCTGTAATGTGAAACAGGTTCAAAACTTATTACTTTACTGAAATTAAAACCTAAGTTTTAATACTGTTCAAGTTGAACAATGATTCCTCACTTTATTGCTTTTGAAATCCCTTGATGATCATAGGAAAAATGCCCTCGAGAAAAAGAGACTGTTTTCGAAAAGAAGAAATACAGTTTGCTCCTTAGCCTCTTTGTCATCACAAAAAAGGATTTAATGTCAATGTTCAGAAAACAGACTCTTTTCTCTAAAAATGTGCACCTTGTGTGCCATTTGTAAATTCACTTCACTGACTTTTATTTATAACAATGAAACCAGGAGACAATAAAAATCAACCAATATATAAATCAACTGTATTCAAAATCAATCCCTGTCCTGATAGATGTTGTCATTATTCTAATGCATTATTTTTAATAATGTTCAAACATTGTAATTATATCATTTGGGAAATCCCTTAAGTCATTCTAATTTATCCATTACAATCATAACATTTTCAACATCCATTTTGTCAAATTCTTCTTGCTCTTTGTCAAGAGTTTGTGCAATGCTTATACCTACTAAGGACATTGTCTTGTCCATGTTCAGTCATTCCGTCTCTCAAAATTTAGTCCATCCCTCCTTCCTTCTATCATGGAACAATCTATCTACTCTACTTGTTTTACAACCTTATTTTTATTTAAGGAGGACCCTTTACCACCTCTACCAATATAAGTTCTTTCAGCCTTTTATAGACAACCCTCTGCTGATTCCAATCTCCTTAGGCAATGTCATCAATATCAGATTGGTTAAAGTATAACTGCTAAGACCCTCTTTGGTCAGCTTTTCTCAACAGTTGCCATACAGACAACAGGGCAGGTAGCAGATAGCTTTGTTACTTGTATAATGGCTGTGGTGAGCTGCTGCTGCTTGTTGCTCACTTGTATAGAAGCTGCAGTAATTCAGAAAGGTCACTCCATTGAGAATAGTGCTAATTGCTTCTGACTCTGTTCTCTATATAGGGGGCTTCCATCTATTACATATAGCTGAAGCCCTGCTCTAACACCCACATTTGGAGTTAAGCTCAGATCAAAGTTATTAACCCCTTAGATACAGTTAATTAATGTAGCAAGCAAGCAACTGTAGTAACTAATTCCTCCCTGTGCCATGTTCAATTGATACTGATATCTGACCCTGGGTCTGCTTGTGTCCCTTCCTGTATTCATTCTGCCATAGGAAAGAAGAAGAATGAGATATGCTGTCAGATTTAGCGTCTGCCTATGTGCACTGCAATTTATGACTTGAGGTCCCCCGATAGGAAAAAAAAGGTAGAAAAAGTTTAAAAGAATTTAGATTCGAAAGTATTTATTAAATACAACAAATGGATCCGCGGTGGGATCCCTCCTTCATATTTGGTGGGACTGCGGAAAGATTCAGGAGTTTTGGTTGTCTATCTTCTCCCTGTATTCTCAGGTTAGTGGTCGCAGTGTGTCCCCCTCCCCCCAATTGGCCCTCCTCTCTCTTATTCCTGGAAAGATTTCCAGGGTAAAGGGCGACTTGCTGCGCCACTTTCTTACAGCTGCCCGAACGGTCATTCCACGCCATTGGCGCAGCGCAGTAGTTCCCTCCTTATCAGAGTGGCTTCACAAATTTCTCCTCATTAGGAGGATGGAGGCTATAGTTGCAGAGGACCTAGTGGACTCGTCTAAATTTGAGTCCCTCTGGCGGCCGTGGATCATATTTCAGGATTCTTCGGAGTTTTCTTCTCTTTTCCCCTAACTTTTCTGGTTTCTTCCTTCTTGGGGTCTCTCTTGGTGTCTTCTTGCTCTTCTTGCTTCTATGTCATTTGCTGTTTTCTTTCTCCCCCTGTGTTTCCGTCCTTGTGGTGTTTTGTCCCTCTTTGGTTGTGTGTTTTGTTGGTCCTGCCCTTGGGGCCGTGTTGTGCCTGTGGTAGCGCCTTCTGTGTGGTTTGGTGTTGTATGCTCATGGTGCATGTTTGTCTTTTTTTGGCCCATTTTGGGCGTTGTGTGGTTGTTTTTGCGCTATTAGACCTGCCCATGGTTGGTCCTCATTTTGCGTTATTGCTATACATTGTGGTTTTACATGTTTGTTCCTTTTATTTTGTTGTAAAATTTTCAATAAAATACAGTTTACACATAAATACAACAAATGAAACACTTAAACAGAGCGCACAAACATCATAAATAACACTTATAAAGTACAAAACAAAAGGGGGTAAAATGTGCAAAATTGTTTACAGAAGAAAAATGAATGAGGAGAGAAAAAAGAAAAAAAACGTTAGTGCTACATTATGGGTTTCTGCCTGAGGGGGGAATTAATAATCAAATCACCTCACCTGGAAATTACAAGTGTAGACAATATGACAAGCTGCCCAAAACATTGGATCCAGTGGCGTAACTACCACCATAGCAGCGGTAGCAGCTGCCACAGGGCCCGGGACATTAGGGGCCCGGTGACAGCTGCTACCGCTGCTATCATTATGCTCGGAGGTCTTTTCGGACCCCCGAGTATAATGATCGGGGCCCCCTGTTGGTGGAATACTTTCCACCAACAGGGGGCCCCGAAGCTGCAGCAACGGCTGAGACACAGGAGCTGCAGCTCTGGCTCCTGTCAGCGCTGCAGGACGTTCCCCCCCTCTCTCCCCCCTCCCTTTCTCTGCTGTCCTCTGCCCACCAATGAGAGGAGGAGGCGGGGCTTATCCCTGCCGTCCAGCACAGAAGAGAAGAGGAAGAAGCTGCTCCAGGAAAATGAAACTGAAGATACACAGGTACGTACTGGGGTTACTATACTTATTACTATCAGGCATTTGGGGGGATTACTTGTGTTTTAGTAACTCCATGTGCCTCATAGTAATAGCAGTTAACCCCATCATCTCCCTCACATTAACCCCTGTTTGTCTCACCATAAGAGTTACTGATATGTGAGACATATGGGGGTAATAGTAATGAAGATACTTTATTATTACCTCCATGTCTCTCACATATCAGTAACTCTTATGGTGAGGCAGATAGGGGTTAATGTGAGGGAGATGATGGGGTTAACTGCTATTAATATGAGGCACATGGAGTTACTAAATTGTAATGCACAGGACCAGATTTTTTTTATCCACAATTTGTCCTGGTATAGCGGTCAGCGGTGACAGTATTTAGTCCTGTAGGGGCCACTAAGGGACATAATACTGTGTGCAGGGGGCCACTATTGGGTATAATACTGTGTGCAGGGGCCACTAAGGGACATAATACTGTGTGCAGGGGCCACTAAGGGACATAATACTGTGTGCAGGGGCCACCATGGGACATAATAGAGCGCGCAGGAATGCGTAGGAGGGACTCAGTCGAGATCTTTGTCAGGCCTGACAGTATAAAACCTAGCAAAAAGACCGAAAGCAGAATCATCCTGGGAATGGACAGCCATAAGTGGCACACAAGAGGACAGGTCCACCAGACCTGGATAGTGTCTCTATTAGATTGACATGCTTGAAAGCACATAGGGGAGATCATAGTGTATACAGTATATAGCTTGGCTGGGACCATATAGGTCCTATGCAGAATTCTGAAGGATGATTCCATGAGGGTAACCTGCCAGCTACCTTTGCTAATAAATGTGTAGCAGTTCTGCCATTGACCCGAGGTCAGTGTCACAAAGTTTTGCAAAGTACAATTTAACATTATATGAGGGGTATTCAACTCACTGTATATTAGGAAACTTTCAAAGCAAGTAGCATTAATAACAGTAAGGTTTGACACTGTACTGGTACTTTAGGGATTCTGCAAATGGGCCTTGGCACTTCAAAACTATACCTGCAAAATCTGCCCTCCAAAAGCCAAATAGCACTCCATATTCCGAACCCCTCCACATAGGCATACAGCACATCCACATCCATAAGTTTTTTACATGTTTTTAGAGAAACTGCATAACAAATACTGGGATGCATTTTTTTTCTTTCAGCTCTTGTAAATGCGGAAGTTGTTGGGCTAAATGAACTATTATTATTTTAAATAAAATGAAATGTCTAAATTTCACCTCTTTTTTGTCTTAAAGGGGCTCTATCATTGGGAAAAGTCATTTTTAGATAAGCACAACCTTGCATAGCCTTTAGTAAGGCTATTTCACACCTACCTTTTGTATGTAAATTGCCTCAGTAGTGTTTGAATAAGTCTGTTTTTGAATATATATGCTAATGAGCTTCGACTGTGTACCGGAAGTGTCTGTGATCACAGTCTGATCTACGTGTATGTATAGCAGAGATGAGTCATCAGCACAGCAGCCTCTGCTGTGCATACACATAGAGCAGACAGTGCACACAGACACTTCCGGTGCACAGAGAAGGTTCATTAGCATATGCATAAAACGAACGTACAGGCAAAGCTGAAACAGTGAGGCTCCGTTCCCACTGAGTAATGTGCCGCTCATTTAGACACGTAAACACTAGAGATGAGCGAATAGTGTTCGATCGAGTAGGTTTTCGATCGAATACTACGGTATTCGAAATACTCGTACTCGATCGAACACTACTAGCTGTTCGAAGTTTAAGGTTCAATGCAGAACCAGCGTTGATTGGCAGAATGCTATACATTCTGCCAATCAACGCTGGTCCTTCTCTTACCTTTCCGAAGTATTCTCCGCGTTGCGTCTCCGCGTCTTCTTCTGGGTGGAATTCACTCTGCCTAGGTATCTGGCCTAGGCAGAGCCAACTGCGCACGTGCGGGCATGTACCCGCATACACGCGCATGCGCAGTCGGCTCTGCCCAGGCCCGACGCCTGAGCAGAGCCGACTGCGCATGCGCGTGTATGCGCGTGCAAGCCCGCGCATGCGCAGTCGGCTCTGCCTAGGCCGGATGCCTAGGCAGAGTGAATTCCACCCGGAAGAAGACGTGGGGAACCTGCGCCGGGAGAAGACTTCAAGCAGAATCCAGCCCGACCATCACTTGTGGACTTGGAAAGTATGATTTTATCGAATTTTGCATACCCCTGAAACGAGCATTTCCCCCCATAGACTATAATGGGGTTCGAAATCCCTTCGAACAGTCGAACAGTGTGTGGCTGTTCAAATCGGATTTCGAACCTCGGACATTTTAGTGTTCGCTCATCTCTAGTAAACACGTGTCAGAGCAAGGCGCTTTAAAACAGATCCCATTGACTTCAATGGGTGCCAGCTTACGCGCACAACCCATTGAAATCAATGGGTTATAAAGCCTCCCACTGATTTCAATGTGTAGTGCTCGTAAACCGGCACCCATTGAAATCAATGGGATCTGTTTTGAAGCACCTCGCTCTGACACGTGTTTACGTGTCTAAATGAGCAGCGCGTTACTCCGTGGGAACGGAGCCTTAGATGGGAAAACCCCTATAACACAAGGTGTCGATACCAGTCGAGCAGCACAGTACAGAATCAAAATCCGATAGAATGGTCACAAGAAAAGCCAGAAATCAGAAATATCTATAGAGATAACAACAGAGAAAGTAAGCATGCACAAAAGGCTATAGCAAGCACCAAAGTGAATGTGAGCAAAACATAAATAGGAAGGAAGAACCTGTCTCAGACTTGATAAGATGATAGGCTGTCAATGACACAGATAAGGCTAAGATTAATTATTAGAGAAGCAGAGGGAAATCAAGGTAAAGGAGATGAGGTGGGTGTGGTGGAAAATCAATTACTGAAGTGAGGGAATAGAACAGTATTCAGACAATACAAGAAGAACCTAAAGCAGTGGTTCTTAATGTTGTTTGAGGTACTGAACCCACCAGTTTCATATGCACATTCACCGAACCCTTCTTTAGTGAGAAATGAAATATGATTTTTTTCCAAATTCAAGACATAGGTATATGTTTTTTTACTGGTACACAAATGAACCATTCAGAGGGCCTAGGGTCCGATCGAACCCTGGTTAAGAACCACTGACCTAAAGCAAGGAATAATAACTGAACACATTTCACAGGCCCATTGAGTTTGTATGCATAATCCACTTTGTTGCTGGAGCAGTTTATGGCAATCAACTCCCATTGTACCTGTATCAATTGCACCATACAGGGACAATGTGCTATTTGATCCAACTACCCAGTTGTAGTTGGAGAAGAGCCATCCAGAGGGATACAAGTCCTCTGCTATGTAGCTCCTCTGATCCAGGCTCATTAACTGTAAAACTGCATGGCAGTGCTTCACCTTACACCCATGAAATGAGGGAGGAGGGGGGTTGGGGGTGTAAGCCCTTGCCCTGGTGAAGATGGGTCATGAAACAGTCCAGAAAGAAGGATCCAGACAAGGCAGCTGGGCTCTAAATGGTGTTGGCAGTAAGTATGCACAAACATGGTGGAACTAGCACCTGTCCAGTTGCATTTCTAAATTGTGGCTACTGCCACTCCAATTATTGACCCTTTGGTCTTTGAAAGCCATGTATTCTCATTGTCCATATTTTATGCTCCACCTGTCGATGGTGGCCTGCACCATTCCACACTAACATATTTATGTAAAGGAACATTAACTTAGCACATGTTTGCCATAATAATGATGAAAATGTGCTAGGTGTATAAGTGATTTGCCTTTAAGGAAGATAACAAGAAGATACATCTATTTTGCCAAATAAGCTGGTAATGTCTTTACCCTCTATTAAAAACTCTCTATTGCTTTTTCTAGTACGAAATTCCATTTTGGCGTTGAATCTGTTTCCATAAATTTAAAAAAAAATTTTCTAAAGCCACTACTTTCATTTCCAATCTTCAGGCACACTGACAGTCTGTGACAAATTTTGCAGTGAATCAGTTAGCCCATCTCTACAAAATACCAACTGGACACACTCAACCAGCAGTTCCCCACAGGTAAACCCCAACTGGCAGATAACCTTAATCCCGTGGAATTCTAGGCCAGCAAAAACAGGGCTGAAAGAAAGGGAGGTGAAGTGTTTATGTAACCCCCTCACAGGAGTTACTAATGGTTATTTGGCCATAGAAGTGCCTTACATGTTATGATGGATTGTATATGTTGCCATGTTTATTCTGTATTCATTTGTGTAATGTTGTTAAGCTATTGTTCTCTGGTATCACTTGTCCTAGTGAGCTGTGGTCTCCATAGCAACACACACTATGGTGAGTGGATCTGTAGCTGGAACAGGAAATAGTCATAGCAGGGACAGGAAGGAGTATTCTGTAAGAGCCAGGGAAGGAGAAGCAAGGAGAAGGGTGGCAGTGGCCATCTTGTGTTTCAGACACTGTGTTGTGAGGATTCCCATAGCAGCAGTAGCAGGGCAGAGAAGCTGTGTGACAGCGCCCCCATCACTATCAGTAAGAGGACAGGATTATATCAGGCTAAGCAGAGCTATAACCCCGGCAGCCTGCACCGACCTCTACAAGGTAGCTGAACTCCTGCAGTAAACCATAATCTGGATCTGCAGCCATCTTAGACTCTCTGCTAATACATGGGAAGGTGTCAGCCAGCTACAAGCCCCTGTGCCACAGCTCACTGCTACAGGACAAGTGACCAGCAGATGCCTGTTACAATAAAGCAGTGAGCACTTCTACTGATCCTGGCCTGGACATTGCCTTCCTTGTAGCTAAGCCCTGGGCAAATGCTCTTTGTTGGAGTAGAGCACTGGCACCCACATCACCATCTCAGCCCAGGGACCAGCGGGTGTCTCAATACTCCAACTGGCGTCACATCTAACTGACTCTGCCTATTACTCTGTGCACCTCTCCTGGGAGTTCTGGTGCCTATAAGGTCACCGTGACAGTCCAGCCTCCTGCACGGTTCTCCCGGGGTGGTCGCAGTTGGCGTCACGAACAGGATTGCTGTGCCATTGAAAAAAAGAAGGGAGGCACTTGAGCTGCTGGCAGGAAAAAGGATCTGTGACTGCGACACTGTGCAATATCGCCATCTTGGCCCTGCATCGCACGCTATACCTGAATCTACAGCACAGGCAACATCAGGTGAGCCACGTACCTCCAGTATGTTTAGGAACAAAGAAAAAAGGGATTTTGTCAGTTTTAAACACCAAGGGTTCAGTAGTGAAGATGAGGAAGAGGGGTGTAGTGTTTCAGCCCCCACAGCTGCAGTAATGCCAATCACAATGCCTTATTACCCAGGCGTGCCATGGCTGCCACTCTATGTAGGCGAGCCAAATACCCTAAAGGACTTTAAAGAAAAGATGCAAGCGACTTTCAAAGTTTATCCCCTCACTGCTGAGCAGAAGGTTGCTATGTTAATGGGTCAGATGGGAGGAGCAGCCCTCCGTGAAGTTAAGTCCTGGGATGTTAAGGAGAAACAAACTGTTAAGCAAATTTTTGATAAACTGCGCGCCATATTTGAAACTAAGACTCTGTCAGAACTAAAAGCTCGGTTCTTTAGCCGCAAGCAGAACGCAGGTGAAAGTCTTAGAGACTATGCTCTGAGCTTGGATGAAGCTCTCCGCCAGGTTGCGCAACTAGATCCTCATGAGCTTCACAATTATGATTGCACGCTGAAGGAGCAATTCATCGAGGGTGCTACACCTGATGCAGTTAAAATGCAGCTACGTATGCTTAACTCTCAAGACCCCGACCGACCCTTCAACCTATTTAAAGAGACAGCCATCCAAATCCTTAAAGTGGACACAATGCCAGAGGAGCAGCATAATGTGCCCTCAGCTTCTACAGCACCTCCGCCCTGTGTAATCCAACAACCCATTTCTCAGTGCACACAGATCCAACCTTCTGACTCCAACCTTGAACTCCAAGGACAAATCGCTGAACTTTCAAAGAATCTAATTAAGCTTTGCAAAAAAGTGGATGACCTTCAGCTGACACCACCGAGGTCTCCCTCATCCCGGCACTGGCAGCGACCTTCGCCACGTCAGTATTCACGCAGACCGTTATTCCGACCCGGTCGCAGGGTCACGGACCAGTTTGATTCATCCGGAAGGCCCATCTGTCGAAGTTGTCATTTACCAGGACATGTTGAACGAGAATGCCAGCCTTTAAACTAGGCCGTCCTGGGGCAGAGGACCTACCCCCAGGAGACAACCACCACCATGGTCCACTATCACCTGAATGGGGCCGACATTTCATTGGAGACCGCCCTATCCTTTCCATCAATATGAACAACATCCCACTGACTGCTCTCTTGGATACGGGATCACAGATGACTACCATGCCCCTTGCCCAGTTTGAAAAATATTGGTCTCGAGATCAGCTACAACCATGCAATCCTCATGAGCATGTGACTCTAATTGCCAGCAATGGACAAGAACTTAAACAGGTAGGATACTTCCTAGCCACCCTTAAGATTGGCAAAACCGAACTGAAGGATCAAGGGATTGTCATTGTGGACGTTGCCAAAGACAGAGACACTCCCTCCATCATTATTGGGACCAATGTCCTAGTTAATTGTTTTGATGAAGCCATTGCTGCCTTGTCTGACACTCTTCAAATAGCCGCTCCAAAAGAGAGACACATCTACCATAAGGCCATTAAGGTTTTGGTCCAACAACAACAGGTCCAACTTTCCCAAGGTGAGATCGGAAAAGCTAGGGTGACTGACGCTAGACCCATCATCTTACCACCTGGTCATGTGATGATGGTCTGGTGCCGGGCCAGGTTTGGTGTCAAAGTCAGGGATTACTCCGTGCTCATCGAGTCAATGCCTACGGATCGTACAGTTATTGCTGCCCGTAGTTTGGCTAAGGTGACCCATGGACGAGTCCCTGTACAATTGTTGAATTTTGGGGATTCTGAAGTTACACTACCACGGTATACAGTGGTTGCCAAATTATCCAGAGTTCAGGATGCTGATTGCCTCCAGAGAGTCCATTGTGGAGCTCAGACCACCAATTCACAACCCACATGTAACCCCACTGGGGAGCAAAAAGAATGGTGGCAAGAGATTCACCTTGGAACCCCTGAGACGCCTTCATCTCAGCTGCAAGGGGTATTGCGGGTAGTTCACGAATTCGAACACATTTTCAGCAAGTCCCCTATGGACTTTGGGCATGTCACTGCAGTGGAACACACAATTCAAACTGGTGATCATCCTCCCATCAAGGAAAGACATAGGCCCATTCCCCCAGCACAATACCAACAAGTAAAAGGCTTACTCCAAAACATGAAGGATTCTGGTGTCATAAGGGACAGCCGAAGCCCTTGGGCTGCTCCCTTAGTACTTGTCAAAAAGAAGGACGGTACCATTCGCCTTTGCGTGGATTACCGCAAATTGAATGATATCACCCACAAGGATGCGTATCCGCTGCCCCGGATAGAGGAGTCCCTTGCAGCCCTTCAGTCTGCAGCCTACTTCTCTGTCCTGGACCTTACCAGTGGATACTGGCAGGTCCCTATGTCCCCAGCTGATGCTGAAAAAACTGCCTTCACAACACCAATGGGTCTGTTTGAATTTGACCGGATGCCATTTGGGTTGTGCAATGCGCCTGCCACATTCCAACGGCTCATGGAGTTCTGTTTAGGTCATCTAAACTTTGAGTCTGTCCTGTTATATCTGGATGATATAATTGTTTACTCCAGAACATATGCAGAGCATTTGGATCACCTTGCGAGAGTGTTTGAGTCTTTGGATCGCTATGGTCTGAAACTCAAACCTTCCAAATGCCATCTCCTAAAATCTGAAATCCAATACCTGGGACACATTGTGAGCGCTGATGGGGTGTCGCCAGATCCTCAGTACACTGAACGGATACGCGACTGTCCAAGTCTTGAAACGGTAAAAGACATCCGTAGATTCCTTGGGTTCGCCGGTTATTACCGCCGATTTGTAAAAAACTTTGCCCGGATTGCTGCACCCTTACAGGCTGTACTGATAGGTCAGTCTACCACCCGATCTGGTAAGAGTCCAACTATCCAATGGACCCCTGAAATGCAAAAAGCATTTGAGGAGTTAAAAGCGGCCTTAGTCGGTCCAAATGTCCTTGCTTACCCTGATTACAGTAAACCGTTCATTCTGCAAACAGATGCAAGTAAAGCTGGACTTGGTGCTGTCCTTTCCCAGAAACAAGAAGGTTTGATTAGACCCATTGCATTTGCCAGTCGTTCGCTTCGGGCAACTGAACGTAATGACTCTAACTATAGCTCCTTTAAGTTGGAGTTTCTGGCCTTGGTTTGGGCGGTTACCGAAAAATTCCATCATTATCTCACCGCCACTCCTTTTGTTGCATACACAGATAATAATCCTCTGACCCATCTTAGCACTGCCAAATTGGGAGCAATTGAGCAGCGTGGGCTTCACGTCTTGCCAATTATCAGTTTACCTTAAAATTCCGTGCAGGGAGGGAGAATGTTAATGCTGACATTTTATCTCGGTTACCCCAAGAGTCAATTAATGACCTAGATGACTCTGACATATGGGAAGAAATTGAACTCCCTGACTTCTATGACAAAGTCACTCAACGTGTTAATCAAAATGTCCGGACCAAATATTGTACCCTTCAGACCGTGCGAGTTGAGTCCCTCCATCATATGGATTGGGAACAAGTCCAAAAACGAGATCCAACATTGCAAAGATTAAAAGACCTTTTAAAAGATTCTAATTCAATAGGTCAAGATAACAATGCAAGCCCTGAACTTCAAAATCTTTGGCGAGAGCGCGGTCGTTTAACCTATCTGCAGGGAAAACTGGTCCGCCGTTATGTAAATCCTCGTACCCATGAGCGAGTGTTTCAGATTGTGATACCAAGACAAGAGGCTCCTTTGATCTTGGATGCGTATCATAATCAGTCAGGACATTTCAATGCCCAAAAGACAGAACGAACCATTAAGGATCGTTTCTACTGGGTGGGAATGCGCCCTCAAATTGAACAGTGGTGCCGGGATTGTGCACAATGTGCTTTGCGGAGAGGATCTAACCAACGGGCCCCTCTACAGGACATTGTCACAGTCAGACCACTAGAGTTAGTAGCGCTTGACCACGTCAAGTTGACTCCAAGTCGGTCAGGTTACACTTATGCACTAACAATGATTGATCATTTTTCAAAATTCATGGTTGTAGTCCCAGTAAAAGATCTCACTGGTAAAACAGCAGCTCGGGAATTCCAAAGACATTTTGGGCGACCCTACGGTTATCCTGAAAAGATCCTTACTGATCAAGGTCCTGCATTTGAGTCAGAGCTTTTTCAAGAGTTCTGCAACCTCTATGGGTGTCAAAAGATCCGCACTACAGCCTACCATCCCCAGGGTAATGGGCTTTGTGAAAAAGCCAATCAAATCATTATCAACATGCTGAGAACAGTTGCCCGTGAAAAACGATCTGAGTGGCCAGAGCTATTGCCAGAGATCACTGAGATCTATAATAACACCAGACAGGATTCCACAGGGTACACTCCTGCATACCTCCTTAGAGGACAGTTAGGACAGCTCCCCGCTGATCACCAAATGGGAGTGATTACAGAGGTTAGGTCCCCACCTTTACCAAATGACACTTGGGTAGCAGAAAGACTAAGGGTTAATAGAGAACTTCAGGAACTTGTGTGTAAATCTCTGGACCAGGCTAGACACAAACAGGCTCTCCAGTATGACAAAGGAGCAAATGCTCAACCCTTGCAACCTGGAGATAAGGTCCTAAAAAGGCGACATGTTAGGCATCATAAGTTAGAGGATCGTTGGGAAGACAAAGCCTATGTTGTCCAAGAGGCACCACATGATAACCCTAAAGTGTGTAAAATTGTTCCAGAGGATGGAGAAGGTCCATCCCAGCTAGTGTCTCGAGATGATCTCAAAGTCTGTCCCTCCTCTTATACAAGTACTAGAGTGACCCGTCGGTTACCGGCTACTCCACACGCTCTGTCACAACCAAGACGGACATTACCCTGTATACCCATTCCTGGCCAACATGGTACAGAATTAGGACTTGCTCTGGCTTCCCCTAACTTATACTTCTTTGTGAAACCTACGGTTACACCGTTGCAAAGAGAGACTCCTTCTGTGTCAAGGGAAACAAGTGACTCCATTTCCTTAGAGGACTTTGTATCAGAGACTCCAGACACTCAGGTACTCCCTGTTGAGAGAGAGGAGGCCTCAGAGCCTGAAACAATTTCTCAAAGGAGATCCCAAAGGGTAAACAAGGGTAAACCCTCAGTTCGCTACAGCCCTTAAAGGAACATGCCAAGATCAGCCCTAGTAGACTGTGCATTTCAGCTGATCATCTGCCTTGGAAACTTTTGTTTGTCTTCACTTCAACAAATAAGCCATATACCTGGTGCCATAGTGGCGACACCATGCTTGGACTGCCCAAAGTTCTATCTCTATGTTTATTATTTGTTCCTAACCCATTTAACGTTTATTCCATTTACTTTGGACTATGGGATATTTAAGCCATTGACTGTTTTCTGTGTTATTGGTAGCCCGAGGACGTGCTACATTCAAGAAGGGAGGGATGTAACCCCCTCACAGGAGTTACTAATGGTTATTTGGCCATAGAAGTGCCTTACATGTTATGATGGATTGTATATGTTGCCATGTTTATTCTGTATTCATTTGTGTAATGTTGTTAAGCTATTGTTCTCTGGTATCACTTGTCCTAGTGAGCTGTGGTCTCCATAGCAACACACACTATGGTGAGTGGATCTGTAGCTGGAACAGGAAATAGTCATAGCAGGGACAGGAAGGAGTATTCTGTAAGAGCCAGGGAAGGAGAAGCAAGGAGAAGGGTGGCAGTGGCCATCTTGTGTTTCAGACACTGTGTTGTGAGGATTCCCATAGCAGCAGTAGCAGGGCAGAGAAGCTGTGTGACAGCGCCCCCATCACTATCAGTAAGAGGACAGGATTATATCAGGCTAAGCAGAGCTATAACCCCGGCAGCCTGCACCGACCTCTACAAGGTAGCTGAACTCCTGCAGTAAACCATAATCTGGATCTGCAGCCATCTTAGACTCTCTGCTAATACATGGGAAGGTGTCAGCCAGCTACAAGCCCCTGTGCCACAGCTCACTGCTACAGGACAAGTGACCAGCAGATGCCTGTTACAATAAAGCAGTGAGCACTTCTACTGATCTTGGCCTGGACATTGCCTTCCTTGTAGCTAAGCCCTGGGCAAATGCTCTTTGTTGGAGTAGAGCACTGGCACCCACATCACCATCTCAGCCCAGGGACCAGCGGGTGTCTCAATACTCCAACTGGTGTCACATCTAACTGACTCTGCCTATTACTCTGTGCACCTCTCCTGGGAGTTCTGGTGCCTATAAGGTCACCGTGACAGTCCAGCCTCCTGCACGGTTCTCCCGGGGTGGTTGCATTTATGTATGTCAAAAGTGACAAAAAAGTGAATATGAAAGAGGCAAATGTGGGTATAGATTGTGAGGATGTGGAATCCTTGCAGGTGGAATTGCATAAGGATGTGAGCACTGCTAAAATACTTTTTGATATAATCTACAGACCCCCAAACATAACCGAGGAGTTAGAGGGTCAATTGTTTAATTAAATTGAGTGGTTGGCACAGACAGGTAAAGTGGTCTTGACTGGAGCTTTTAACTACCAGTCAATTTTATGTTCCAGTTTGTAATAGATCCAGCTAGAGGGGGTGCCCTGCTGGATCTGTTTGTTTCTTATAATGTGGGACTGGTTGAAAATGTCAGTGTTGGTGAAAGCCTTGGTAATATTGACCATTATCTAATCAGTTTCTACTTATCCTGGCTGTACACGAGCGTTTGTTTACCGCCAGCTGTGAATGAAAGGCACATCTGGCGACTGGGTGGCACACGGCTTAATGGATTAGGACGAAGGAGTTGTGTCATTTAGTATTTTCCTATGTTAGACCAGACACTATGCTACGAGGCAGGACTAATCTTTGTTGTTGTTTTCTAAACCTTTTATCTGTAGTCAGCCTATAACCCTACTGTGTTGAGGAAGCCAAAAAAACTCCATGAGGCTCAACCCAATTGCCCCATGTCATGGGAAAAATTATCTACCAAGTCCAAATCCGGCAATCGGTATTAAAGCCTGGATCAGGAAATCACCACATCCTTTGGCAGTGAGATACATAGACTCAATCCTCTTACAGTAAAGAAAAAGGTCTTTCTTCTTGTGGTCATGAGGATGTGCTTTAAAAAGGAAAGTGCGGTTTTATATACTGCTAGAAAGTCGAAACAAAGCACAAAGTCCATATCAGATGGCTCTCTTTCCCACAAACAGCAATATTCATACCGGTACAAATGTGTCTAGATAAAAACAAACAGATAGCGTACAGCCCTGGTGAGTCCCGTTGCAAATGGGGAATGAAAGTGAAAGAGCTTTAAGAAGTTTGACTATAGCTGAGGGTCGGGAATACACCTACTACAGCGTTTACTCTATGAGACAATTATCTAAGTCAAGACATTTTTGGACTCACCCCTCGATCACATCTGCATTTGGTAATACGTTCGGGAAGTCCGCATCTGGACCTCCTGAATGGAATACCAAATGCATTGGCAAGCTGTATGCCATAAAAGCACACGGACCCCATAGACTATAATGGAGTCCGTGTGCTTTCCACGTGCTGCCCGCATGAATCATGCGGACATGAAAGTAGATCACAAAGTACTTTTCTGTCCGCATGTTCCGTGCGGACACCGCGCAGAGAGCACACGGACCCATTATAGTCTATGGGGTCCGTGTGCTTTCACTGCACACCCCTTGCCAATGCATTTGGTATTCCATTCAGAGGGGGTCCCCAAGCGGACTCCCCGAATGGATTACCAAACGCAGATATGAATATGGGGTTAGGGATGCCTAATATGTCTGTGTTTACTTTTATTTGTTTTTATTTATATGTGATCTAAAGAAAGATGGGTGATTTAAATTTGTAGTTTTGTTAAATTTTATCGTTTTTAAAAAACAAAAAAAAAACCTTTTTTTTCAACTCCCCCTAAGGGGCTTGAACATGTGATCTTCAGATCACTTGTGCCATAGACTGCAATACTCCTATAGCAGATTCACTATATAAATATTGAAGACTGCTGCAGGCAGGTTTCAGTTATTACATTAATATGGCAAGGCTGGGAGCCTTCAGAAGGGGACAGCTCCCACAATCATGCCACAGCGGGGACTCCCCATTGTCAGATTACGGAAAGTGAAAGTAAGCATAGCCCAATATTTCAACACTCTTTTCCATAAATGCATTTTATGATAATACTCTAGCAGTCTAGCCATTGAAAACTTTCCATCTGCATTTTGCTATACAGATTCACGTCCTTTTGCCATTAATAGCTTAATGATCTCTGGACAGAGTGGTGGGTATATTGGGCAGCCTTTTTTTGTATCATAAATCTCAATGCAGAGAACATTAGATAAGCTTTTATGGTACTGTACACAGAATGCCAGACAACAAAGTAGACAAGTCCAACCTACTGTGGTAAGAAGGTCCTGTGGACCCTGTTGCTTATGAGCCTTATGAGCTGTAGCAACCCCATATAGCTATACAACGGAAATTTATGCATTAGGAAAATCACTTTCTGGTTATCATTATCTGTACATTTTGGGGTTATCTGGAAGTAGGTAACTGCATTTTCATGGCACTATATCATTAACAAAACTGTATAAAAACTGAAATGAAAAGCCATGCTTGTGCTCAGAATAGTTAAACCCATAGATATGCAATATTCTAACAAACATAAAAAATTCAATTACAGTATGTTAAGAGACTAGGTTTCTTGCTACTGAGCACTAGGAAAAAATGAATTATATTGATTACTAAATCTAAAACCTATTATAGGACTGGGAAAACACAATATTATTTCTTAAAGGTTGTATGCAGACATAATGACAGCTACAGAAATTCAATAAAAACCCTCCATGAAACGTACTCAAAAGCACTGCATGACACACATTAAATGAAAAAGGGTTTCATACTGAGCTGAGAAATGCATGAATAGAAATGTGTTTTGTGTACTTACACTAGGGCAGTCCTACATTAGGAAGAATTTTCTTTATTAGATGTAAGGTACACAAAACAATTACATAATATTTTAGGCAGCATGAATGTTTAATGCTTGAGCACAATAACTCTTTATTATATTAACAACACTTAACTTTAATAACACTTGGTGTAAAGTAACCATAAAGTTAATGACAAACAGAACAATCAAAGCACAGGAATCAAAACAGACCCACTTTCTAAGATTTTAGCAGTCTTTTAACACTTTAAGGATGCAGGGTACTTCAAACATTAAGGCTCAGTCACTTTATTCTATATTTTCCACTAGCTTCTGCCCACGACTTCGTCTGCAGGTTGTTGCGGTTGATGATCCGCCTATATTCAGCAAATTGCTGCCATCGATGGTTTGCCTGCTCCGGCATTTTGGCAGCTCGCAAGCTTGTTGCTCACACCGTGCCTGTGATTGTTCCAGAATCTCAGCAGCTATGAGCATATTGTTGGTGTTGATGATCCGCCTGCTGCGTTGTTTCAACAGCTGTCAAGCTGGCCTGCTGCTGAACTCGTTCCTCACGCTGTGCCCGTGATTGTTCCAGTATCTCAGCAGCTCGCTGGTACGCCATATAATAATCGTGTTGTTGGCATTGATGATCCGCATGCTCCGGCGTTTTGGCAGCTCTCAAGCTGGCCTGCCGCTGAACTTGTTTCTTGCACTGTGCCTGTGATTATTCCGGCATCTCAGCAGCTCGCTGGGATGCCATATAACGCATGTGTTGTTGGCGTCGATGATCCTCCTCAGCTGCACTTGAGGAGAACTCTGTTGACTTCTGGCTTCCTTCATAGTTGTCGTTGTTTGCGACAAATTAGATTCTCTTTTTCCAGGCATGTTGTAAATTGGCAAACTGCCAATTTGGATTCAAGGTGTTTGCCCATGTCACTTTGGGCCCCTTCACACGGAGTTACGCTCCGTGTATTCTGTAAAAATACATGTGTAAAATGTATTTATCCTTTGAGTTCAATGGCATGTTCGTATAACGCGCGTCTTTACGAACATGCCATTGAACTGAATGGATAACTACATTTTACACGTGTATTTTTACACGTGTAAAATGTACAGAATACACGGAGCGTAACTCTGTGTGAAGGGGCCCTTTTTGTCTGCAATGCCTGTAGCAGATCAGATGGTATACAAATGTGTGAACATTGAGGGTTAGTGTGTGTTTACACAGAGAGATAACAGCCCTGGTTCTCTCAGAAGGTGAGATAAGAGCAGTGTAATATAGTATGTGAACAAAAATTCATAACAGTCATGAAGTCTTGTCATTTACTGGGATAAAAAGAATCCTATATGTTAATTGAGGTTACAATTGTGGAGGATGTCAGCTTGTGTAACCTCCATTATGTATTTGAGATGTGTGCTGACGGCAGCCATTTTGTGAGACCATGCCATGTGCTCACAGATTCCATTTTGGATTTTGAGACACCTTTGTTCAAGAGCTAACATCCCCCATCAGCCCACAGGGAGGTGTGACCTCTCTCCAGTTTCTTATACAATAGACATGCATCAGGGCTATTGTTACAGCTTGTCCACCAATCATGTTATGCTAGCCAAACCTATTCTTGTGTATGCAATGTGTTATATACTGCTTCATTCTCATCATTAAAGCAGAACCACCATTTACACCACAGCTGATTGTAATTTGTGCGAGTCTCTAGCATATGCTAATATGTCTTTATTAATTTGGACTTCAATACGGTGATACTTAGAGCGAATTGCGCTCACAGAAAATGGCGCCCAACTTGTGGGGCCAGAGGTCAATTACTACGCATCCGGAAAAAACACACGGAAAGGACACCAGAACACGGAAAAGTTGGAAAATGGTTAAAAGCAGCTGCCAAGGTAAGAAGCCTTATTCTTACAATTTCCATGTTTTCACTTTTTCCTGTCCATGTGGCCTATCTGGATGCCGGGTGTGTGGTAAGAAATGTAAATCCTCTGGTCTTTTTAAAGAACTCTGTTTTATGAAGAAGTATCCGTATTTGAAGAATATGCATCCTATTTAGTTTGTTTGTGTGTTGGACTCTGTAGAATGTTAAGAAAAGATTAGCCAGGAAAGATCAGGCCACTGCTATATAGAGTCTAGTAGCCCGGGGCTAGTATATGGTTTCCTTGTGAGTAGTTAACACTTATGTGCCGAAAGATATTCTGCGAGGATTTGTGGTGAGACGTTGCCATAATTAAGCGCTTAGGACGCCCGAGAGTTATCTTTTTGGAGGATCTACTACAAGTAGTGTGTCGTTAAGCGTAGGAGGCCCGAGAGGTACCGGTACCGTTTGTACCCTTTGAGGTTCGACACAGAAGATTAGGCAAATCATGGAGGGTTTGCCTGGGCAGTGTAGGCTGATTTTAGGAATAGATGAAGTCCAGCTATAGAGATTGAGAGCAAATGAGGGTGCTGGGGTATTGAAGGGGTGTTCTATTGAGCAAGTGAAAGCACCAAGAACAGAAAGATAGGTGATAATAGGATGTGAAAAGATGGATATGTGCTTGTTGAAAGATGGAGTGGAATGGAGGGATTCTCATTAAGCAAGGTGTTTCAGAAAGTTAGTAATTGTTAAGGTCTCAGAAGGAGCTGGGTTTGGTGTAAGAATGTGTGTTTGGAAAGTGCCCCCCACCCCCTGCACTGCAAACAAAGGCCTGGGCTGTGGGGGTTGTGTGCACATGTACATGTATAGCAGAGAATCCATTATTTTAGTGCATTAGAAGTAACTCATATGTCTGTTTTGTAATGTCTTTTTGTTTATAATGCGCATTTTAAGGAATTTATGAGTGTGACTGAGTGAAGGCTGTGGTTTGCAAGAAAGTGGTAGAGTCATGTATATTGTCTATAAATCTTGTATACGCTTAGGATTTAAGTAGGTGTATGATTAGTAAGAACAGATGTGGTATGGTAGATAGATTTGGGAAACCAGTGGCCACGATTAAACTTATTTTTGATTTTAATCCATATTATAAGCTCTCCCATTTCTTCTGCCTGCTGCACTGATTGGCAATGTTTTGTGTATTTACTAAAGTCATTGAGTTGTGGGAGCTTGAGAAAGTTATGTTTACTTACATTAGATAGTCTGAATGATAATTTAAAAGATGGCTAAACTGTGAATTATAGTGTATAAATCCCTTTGTCTATATAATTCCTATGCCATGTGCCGTGCCTGTGTAAGCCAGTTTGACCACATGGGAAAGAGAGATAAAGGCCAGCTCTTTGTATGTTAATGAGTTTGGACACAGAAAGGAATGTAATTGATTTTGGAGATAATTGTTTGGAGTTTGGTTGATTGGAAGTGTGGCAGAAACTTTCATAAGAAGTGTGGCAGAGATGGTTGAAAGATGATAAACTAGTTGAACAATGAAAAATATAGATGAAAGGAAGTGATGAAGAAAAAAAAATATATATATATTATAGAAAGACGACAAATAGAAATAAGGTGTTATAAGAGGGTTTTACAGGAAATATTCCAAGCCCATGTGAGGGGGAGGTGCTAAATGCCTCAAAAGAAGGGCCATTAGAACCTTGAGTTAGATCTAAGTTCTATTGCAGACAGGCCCACACCTATACTACAAGAGGAGGTTGATTTCCATGGTGGGGGAGTGAAAGATCATTCTGGGGAGGAGGAGTCAGGAAAAATAAAAAGTAACTGGATACCGCCTTTTGGCGTGGTACTTCTCCTGTATGGGGTTGGCCAAATTTATACTGCCCCCAACATGAGATCTATGTGCAAGCATCAGTATCTCTGTCTTGCTTGGTAGCAGAGAATGGATGTAAAGCATTTAGGTCTGCAGTTCTGCCTTACTAAGGTTATAGAGCTCACCCCCCCTAATGGTGTGACATAACTTAGGACATTTTTAGGCCTTGTGTCCTGCTGCAGACAGTGGATCTGTAATGCATCTTTGTTAGTGCAATCTTTTTATGCCTGCATTACTAAACTAGAACAGGCACTGGAAAACTTCCACTCCCTCAAGTTGGCAATCTTATTTATGCAAGTTTTAGCACTTCCTAATTATGACAAGAGTTTTTCTCTTTTCTGTACTTGAGATTTTAGGATATGAAGCAGCAGCGCTTACTCAAAGCCATGGACACCAGCAAAGACCAGCAGCCTACTATTCTGCTAGATTAGACCCAGTGTCCAGAGGAGAACTTTCTTGTTTTAGGGCTGCGGCTGTGGTCCAATTGCCCCTGGAGAAAAGTGCTGACATTGTACTGGACTTCCCTGTCACAATACTTACTCCTCATGACGTGCATAGTATATAGTGTCTCAGGTCCAGCCAAAGCACATTTCAATGGCCAGATGACTATGTGCCGTATTTATGACACACTTCATCCCTCTACCCTCTTACCAATAGATTCAAGGGGGGAAAAGGACAGCAGTAAAACAACCTGTAGATACATGTATTTTCTGATGAACTGTATTTAAATGATGAATCTATTGCTAATTTTGATTTTGAGATTTTGCTAACTTTTTGATTTTGAGCTCTTTTATAGATGGTTTTGGATTTGGAAAAATGGCGGATCCTGCACCAGATATGCCGTGGTCACTGAAAACAAGGTTAAGCAAGCAGAACCATTACTCCCAAAGGCCTCAGCTCAAGAAGCTGAGTTGGAAACAGGCCTCACTGAAACGGTGTAAAACAGCTGAGGGTAGGCCCGCTATACCCCTGATGTAGAATACAACTATGGTCTGATCTGGAGAGTAAGAGCTTTCCTTATGTTTAATGGTAAGCCTATAAAGGATTCCCAGGCTGTTCAGGAACTGATGGAGCTGTTACTTCTACCTGAACTGGTGGGTATAGTCAAAAGTCAAGGCACACACCAAGGCTGATACAAAATAAAGTTAACGCAAAGGCAGATGGTGCCGCCAAACTAGCTGCAGAAAAGCCTAGGGTACATGCCTCAGAACTGGTGGTCACCATACCAGAGAAAGTTTCCCAGCTCTCTTTTCAGGTTTTCAAAACATTGCAAGACCAAACTGGTCCAGGAGAAAATACGACTTGGGAGCAGCAAGGTGCACAAAGCCTGATGGGCAGTGGTAAGAGAGTATATTGTTTCCAATGACGGCGCAGGCAGCTCATTCTTAAGTGAACCATTCAATAACAGCCATGTGTGACCTGGTGGACAAACGATAGGCAGCTCCGGGTTGTAGCATGTGATAGGCACAATATGGGCCAAAAAAGTAAGTTTCCTTAAGAACACGACCCAAAGCCTTTGTACCCGTTTCAGAGATTGCAGGTTGACTATATACAGTTACCAAAGGTGGGAAGGTATATGCTTGTGTGTGTTGATGGCCTGAGGCATATACGGTACAGAAAGCCATCGCAAAAGCAACTGCAGATAAGCTGTTGAAATAGTATGCAAGTATGGGTCCCCGAGACCTTCGAGAGTGATAGTAGAGCTCACTTCACTGTACAGTTTTCTTCTAGATCCAAACTGAGTACTGGAAACACATTCCCTAAATCCAGGAGACTGGATGGTGGTAAAGAGATACGTGAGAGCTTTGATCCATGGTTTGACAGTCCTTTCCAAGTGCTACTGACAACATCGACCAAACTAGAAGGAACATTGATATGGAACCATGCTAGTCACTGTAAAAACGTGACCTGCCCAGATGAGGATTGAAAAGATGTGGTACCCATTGGTGATCCTAGCTCTGGTGACGCAACCAGTGGGCTTGATACATGAAGTTCTAAAAGAAGAAGAGTGGGACAATAAACTGATTAAACACTATTAGGTGTTAACTAATAACGTGAATGAAAACCCAGAGACTGTTGGATCTGTACTCACAGTCCTGGTTCTGCAAAGACTATGCTTTATTTTTATTTTTTTATTTTTTTTTTAGGCGCCGCCCCCTGAGAGGCTGGCTGCCCTGATGCAGTGCTCCAAGCTGGGAGCAAACTTTTCTTTCCTTTTTCACTCTTTTTCTCTCTATCTTCAAGAATCCGGTAACCAAGCAATCTAGCACTATGAATTTAGCAACTATAAATCGAATGGAAGACCCTGTGGAGTTTTTTGTTCCTTTTGTTTCCATTGTAAAGCATGGACTCAAGACCTGGTTCAGCTGGTTTCCACATGTGCCTGTTACCATCCCCCCTGCTAGGACAGCATGGCTCAACCTACCAAAGGAACTACCACATGTTATCATGATAGCTGCATATGTCCCCCACCTCTGCAAAAATTTCTGCTTGTTATATCCACATGCTGTGACCCCCCCTCCTCGTGTCCTACAACCAAGTCGGCTGTATTATTATTATTATAATTATTATTATTAACATCAATCCGCACAGAGAACTAAATGATCCTGCAGTGTGTCTGTGTTTCTTTCTTTTTTAGTTGCTATGATTCCTAGGATTTCTCTATCTGCCTTGAGCTTGTATGTGTTTCTCTCTTGTTATATACTACTGTACCATCTATGAAACTGTATCACTGAAATTTCCCCATTGTGGGACTATTAAAGGAATATCTTATCTTATCTCTTATTTAGCTCTCTTCATCTAGATGAGGTTTTCTTTATATGACTCCTGTTTCTATAATGTATGTTGGAGTTCAGTGACTGAACGTCACTAATAATCACTTTGTTCCAATTCCCATAGCAGGTTGGATGACCCTCCCATGGTTAGAGATAAACTTGACAGGGACACCAAGCAAGTGGTATGATTAGAATGGGGTCAAAGGAAAATTTGAACATAAATCCAAAGTCCCATTGCATACCAGTACCATTCCCACAGAAGAGCAGAATATTAGCTTAGGTCTGCCAACTACCTCTAATGTAAGGTCAGGTAAAGTGGAAAAAGATTCATGCCCCCTTACAAGTTAGTGACAGATCGTTCACAGAAGGAATAAAGGGTTGTCCAGAGCACAACTGCTTAATAAAATAGGGACTAGTCAAGGATAGTCAGGGGTGTCTGATACAGAGAACCGGACTACAAAGAGACCTAGAGATGGGTGATAAGTGGTATGAAAAACCCTTCTATGCAGCGTCTCTTTAGCTACCTCTATTACCTAGTCTAGCCTCAGAAAGCATGCATATTACCCAAAGATGTATATCTAGTATGTGGTCACCAGGCATACAAGTGGCTACCCCCAAGGGAAGATGGGATGTGTACTCCTGCTAGACTGACACCAGCTACCTTTATATTTGCTCATGAACATGTGACACCAGAGATGATACCCCGTCATACTCTGTACAAGCGTGCAGGAATTGATAAGGTCAGAGAGCTCAGAGAAAAATGGATCCAAGAACATGTGAAGAGGCAGGATAGTTGGTGGTCAGATACTTCTTCATTCTTAAATCCTGCCAACTGATGTAAGGGGTTAGGTGGATGGTTTATGAGAATATTACAGGGAATATTCTAAATATTACTGCTCTGTCTTTGCATCTATGTGAATATAAAGTTTATATTCTGGTTTGAAAAGAAACTCGCTACGAAGAGGCCTAAACCCAAAACAGTAGGTTTGCAGTCTGTAATGGTGGTTGGGCGCACACAGACATGTCAGTGAAGGTTCCTCTGTATGTAAATGCTATAACATATTTATGGGGAATGAGGTGAAGTCTCCAGGGGAGTCCTCAGGATCTGATTAGCAGCTCCTAATGTACCCTGAGTATGGGTTATATCATTTACAAAAGGAGGGAAATGTGGAGGATGTCAGCTTGTGTAACCTCCATTATGTATTTGAGATGTGTGCTGATGGCAGCCATTTTGTGAGACCATGCCATGTGCTCACAGATTCCATTTTGGATTTTGAGACACCTTTGTTCAAGAGCTAACATCCCCCATCAGCCCTCAGGGAGGTGTGACCTCTCTCCAGTTTCTTATCCAATAGACATGCATCAGGGCTATTGTTACAGCTTGTCCACCAATCATGTTATGCTAGCCAAACCTATTCTTGTGTATGCAATGTGTTATATACTGCTTCTATTCTGCCACAGATGCATGTTAGAGAAATCTCTGAAGATGTGAGATTGTAATTCCCGTATGTAAGCTAATGGCAGATAGCAGAACGCGCTGACATTTCATTCCCTGCGTTCCCAGGTTGCATGTGGAGAGATGCAATGGAGTTGCTTTGTTGAGGGAGAACCCCCGCCAGAATACGGGTCACTTACAGTGGTCAGTCACCTGCTCCAAATCAATCATGCATGTGCGCGCTGACAAAGATAAACACTGACATTGATGCAGTTTCAATCTCAGTCCATGCAATGAGCGTGATGCCTGTTCACACAGAACTGAGGTTTATTGAGGAAGTTACAGTTTTTATACAGGAATGCAAGAAAGATAAGAAAAAGGCAGGCTGAATAACACATATCCAGGAAGAAGATGCAACAAGAAGGGAGGAGTAACAGAAACAGAGAATTATGGGAGAAAACTACTTAAAGAGCCCTTCACACATTATCAATGTCTATGCACCAGCATTGCACAAGATATGTAAAAACAGTGTATGAAAGTCAAACAATCAAGCATGAATGATACAATATGAACAAGAATCATTACTTCAGCAATACCCCTGCTGTAACAGCATAGCTTCATTCTCATCATTAAAGCAGAACCACCATTTACACCACAGCTGAGTGTAATTTGTGCGAGTCTCTAGCATATGCTAATACGTCTTTATTAATTTGGACTTCAATACGGTGATACTTAGAGTGAATTGCGCTCACACAATCTATCTGTGTGCTGAATTTCATTCAAATCTGTTCAGCCGTTTTTGCGTGATTGAATAACTAACACACAAACATACAAACTTTCACATTCATAATATTAGTAGAATAGGATAGGATCTCCACCTTCCAAAATTCATACATTTTTTATTTTTGTGTCGACATACGATGGGTCAATTGATGATTGTTTGTGTGATGGGCTGTATTTCTAGATGGTACTATTCTGGCACACATTTAATGTGTTGATTAGCTTTTATTTACATTTTGGGGGGTCCTTGTGAAAGAAAGCACAATGCTGTTATTATGTTTTTCTGTTTTTATGGTTTTCACTATACATTCAAAATAACATAGCAACACAGGCATATTCATGGTATATTTATACCACATTTATATTGGCTTTAGCAATTAACATTTTGGAGCTAGTGTATATTGGTTCCTTTCCTGATATGTGTAACTTTTTGATTATTTTTTTTTTATTGCTTTTTGGGGGCTAAGCAAGGTGATTAAAACAAATTAATTTGCACATTGCTCATTGCAAATTGTTCTAGTATGGCCTATTACACATCAGTACAAGGCAGACTGGAGGCCATTGGTTGGTATCCCTGGATCTCACTACGCAGTGGCAGAGGGAATTAAATAGAGAGCATTCTCTCTGTCAAACCATCCAAAGGCTGTGATAGATATTAGTCATGACAATACGGGGCCACACGGTGGTTCAGTGGTTAGCACTGCAGCCCGGCAGCGCTGGAGTCCTGGTGTTCAAGTCCCACCAAGGGCAAAAAACCATCTGCAAGGAGTTTGTATGTTCTCCCCGTGTTTGCATGGATTTCCATCCCATATTCCAAAGACATACTGATAGGGAAAAAAATGTACATTGTGACCTCTATGTGGGGGTCACTATCTACATTTAAAAAAAAAAAAAAAGATATTAGTCATGACAATTGAGGCATTAATATGGTGGAGTTGGGGTATTTTCTGATTCCATCAGTTAGTCCTTGGTTTCAGCTGTATTACAGAAAATGAAGAGAAATTTTACAGGACTGCCATGACAGAATGCCAATGCAGGGCTTTCCTCTGCTGAGTAGGCCTGGATGAATGGGGCCTACCACTCCCGCCACTCACTGATATATCCTCACTCCAGGACGCAGATGCCACTGCAGCCTTTTATAATACCACCATTACTTCAGCCCTTGACTCTTTAGCCACCTTTATAAACATCAGCCCAACCCTGGCACACTGACCTAACTAAAAAACTGAGATGTTCCTCACAAGTTGAAGAACGTCTCTGGAAGAGAAGCCACTCCCAGGAGGACCTCCTCACGTATAAAAAGGCAGTATTCACATTCAAGAACGCACTCACCTCTGCAAAGCAGGTCTACTTCCCCACACTCATATCTGCCCAATCTTGCAACCCCAAACAGCTATTCACTATCTTTAACTCCTTTCTCCACCCTCCTGTGCCCCTTCGACGTAACTTATCTCAGCTGACAACTTTTCCTCTTATTTCAAAAGCAAAATGGACACCATCAGAGACAGTCTCATCCTACACTCCCAAAAACCACTTTACTGAACTGCTCGATGCTCTTAGTCTTTAACCTGTTTCTCCACTGTCACTGATGAAAAGCTCTCCACCCTAATCTCTGAATCCCACCTTTCCTCCTGTGCGCTTGACCCGATCCAGTCACATCTCATCCCCAAACTTGCTGAAGTCATTACTCCGGCCATAACCCATCTTTATCAACCTATCCCTAACCAATGGATCCTTCCGTTCTGCCTTCAAACATACCACCGTCACACCTATACTTAAGAAACTGCTCCTCGACCCATCCTCTCCAGCCAACTATTGCCCCATCTTACTGCTCCTGTACGCCTCAAAGCTGCTTGAGCAACACGTCCACTCCAAACTATCCTCCATCTCTCATCCAACGTGCTCTTTGACAGACTTCAGTCATGCTTCAGACCACATCACTTCACAGAAACTGCACTAACCAAAGTCACTAATCGTCTTCTAACTGCCAAAGCCAAGCACCATTACTCTGTCCTCCTTCACCTCTTCTCTGCCTTTGACACAGTCGACCACTCCCTCTTGTTAGAAATGTTCTCATCCATTGGCATCTCAGACCTGGCCCTTTCCTGGATCTCCTCATTCCTCACCAATCGCACTTTCAACGTCTGCCACTTGCATACCACCTCCTTGCCATACTCTCTTTCTGTAGGTTGCTCACAAAAACAAAAATATACACCGAGCGGCAGAAATAGTGTAGATCTGTCAGAGAACCGAATTTCAGAATGTAGATAGGAAAAAGAAAGTGACCAAGATGGTTGTGAAAAAGTCACAACACCATATACACTAGGAATAGGTGGAGGTGGCGGCAGACAGGTCCAATGCCAATGGAGAACTAGATGTGCCCCCATACCTTCCAATAAAGAGACGTGTTTTACTTCCATGGGTGACCTGGGATCTATTTATTCCTAAGAGTGCAGTCTGTCCAGTTTTGGGTTTCTATACCCTTGCTTGCTCTTTCTGTAAGTGTCCCCCAAGGCTCCATCCTAGGACCCCTCCTGTTTTAAAACAACAACCTTGGCTTGGGCCAACTCATAGAATCTTAATGCCTGGAGGTGTTGAAAAGGTGAAGTTACCATGGTGTGTTAATTGCTTTATATTGTTATCTCATGCATTTGGTTATCTTCACTCTAGTCTTGGTATTACTGTGAGTATATACAGTGGGGCAAAAAAGTATTTAGTCAGTCACCAATAGTGCAAGTTCCACCACTTAAAAAGATGAGAGGCGTCTGTAATTTACATCATAGGTAGACCTCAACTATGAGAGACAAAATGAGCAAACAAATCCAGAAAATCACATTGTCTGATTTTGTAAGAATTTATTTGCAAATTATGGTGGAAAATAAGTATTTGGTCGCCTACAAACAATCAAGATTTCTGGCTCTCACAGACCTGTAACTTCTTCTTTAAGAGTCTCCTCTTTCCTCCACTCATTACCTGTAGTAATGGCACCTGTTTAAACTTGTTATCAGTATAAAAAGACACCTGTGCACACCCTCAAACAGTCAGACTCCAAACACCACTATGGTGAAGACCAAAGAGCTGTCAAAGGACACCAGAAACAAAATTGTAGCCCTGCACCAGGCTGGGAAGACTGAATCTGCAATATACAACCAGCTTGGATTGAAGAAATCAACTGTGGGAGCAATAATTAGAAAATGGAAGACATACAAGACCACTGATAATCTCCCTCGATCTGGGGCTCCACGCAAAATCTCACTCCGTGGGGTCAAAATGATCACAAGAACGGTGATCAAAAATCCCAGAACCACGCGGGGGGACCTAGTGAATGAACTGCAGAGAGCTGGGACCAATGTAACAAAGCCTACCATCAGTAACACACTACGCCGCCAGGGACTCAGATCCTGCAGTGCCAGACGTGTCCCACTGCTTAAGCCAGTACATGTCCGGGCCCGTCTGAAGTTTGCTAGAGAGCATTTGGATGATCCAGAAGAGTATTGGGAAAAAGTCCTATGGTCTGATGAAACCAAACTGGAACTATTTGGTAGAAACACAACTTTTCGTGTTTGGAGGAAAAAGAATACTGAGTTGCATCCATCAAACACCATACCTACTGTAAAGCATGGGGGTGGAAACATCATGCTTTGGGGCTGTTTCTCTGCAAAGGGGCCAGGACGACTGATCCGGGTACATGAAAGAATGAATGGGGCCATGTATCGTGAGATTTTGAGTGCAAACCTCCTTCCATCAGCAAGGGCATTGAAGATGAAACGTGGCTGGGTCTTTCAACATGACAATGATCCAAAGCACACCGCCAGGGCAACGAAGGAGTGGCTTTGTAAGAAGCATTTCAAGGTCCTGGAGTGGCCTAGCCAGTCTCCAGATCTCAACCCTATAGAAAACCTTTGGAGGGAGTTGAAAGTCCGTATTGCCAAGCGACAGCCCCAAAACATCACTGCTCTAGAGGAGATCTGCATGGAGGAATGGGCCAACATACCAACAACAGTGTGTGCCAACCTTGTGAAGACTTACAGAAAATGTTTGACCTCTGTCATTGCCAACAAGGGATACATAACAAAGTATTGAGATGAAATTTTGTTACTGACCAAATACTTATTTTCCACCATAATTTGCAAATAAATTCTTACAAAATCAGACAATGTGGTTTTCTGGATTTGTTTACTCATTTTGTCTCTCATAGTTGAGGTCTACCTATGATGTAAATTACAGACGCCTCTCATCTTTTTAAGTGGTGGAACTTGCACTATTGGTGACTGACTAAATACTTTTTTGCCCCACTGTATGTGTTCTTTTTACCATTATTTATAGACATATTTCTTACATTCAAGAGTATGCCCTGCTATATAATGCTGTAGTATACATTTATTACACCTGGTTTCTCCCTATCGTGTACCATATGGTACTGTTGTTTTTTCCCCTTGTTTATATGTAGTAATTATTATATATTATGTAATAATAAATGATATTGTTTTATTAGTTAGTGGTCATGTTGTTTTGGTCTTTCATGTTATCACATATTCACAATTGTTTTCTTATTTAGTCAATAGCCCTTTTTTTTTTTTTTGCTTGAACTATAACAAATACTTGCAAATCGTTTAACATTTGTATTGTTGTCTGTGTTTTTAATTATCAACTACATGATTTGTTGGAGGCCTTTAAGGCTAAGGCCCCATGTAGCCTAGTGGAAATGCATCACAGTTTTTCCCACAGTGCTTTTCACTGAAAGTCCTCAGAGTTTTCATCTGTGGAGTTTGTGCCTCAAATACACCTATAAAGAAACCACTGGCATTTCCATACATATAATTGACATGCTGCAATTTACAAAAATGCAAGTGTTTTTGAAATTGCAGCACTTCCTCTGTAGATTTTTTTTTTTTTTACTTGGAAACTAAGGTGCTGATAAATTCAGAAATTTGTCTAACACCTCTGTAGTACTTCTATTGGCTTTTCAAAATAAATATAACATAGCTAAACTTCTTTTCTCTACCAATTTCTTTATCGTTAAGAATAGAGAAATTATCCATCAATACAGTATGTCCCATTCACTTCACCTATAAAACAAGTATTTGAAAAGAATGCTGATTTGAAGGGCAACCTCAAACCTCTGGGTATGATGTTATCCAATGTGTGACTCATAAGTTTTGACAATTAATCTTTTACAATATACTTCAGCTTCTTACCTGCCGCTTCACAAGTTTCTTTATTCAAACCATCAGTCACATTGTCAGCAGGTGTTACAGCAGGAAATCGGATGGCCACATCAGTGTTGGTAGATGTTAAACTTGTCAAGAAAGTCTGTTCAATTTTCCCAGAAAGCTTAGGCCAAAAATTATTTAGATACTTAAAGATGGTCGGGGTTTGCTGAGTCTCACCGCCAGAACACCACAAAGAAAGGTAAGAAAATAATAAGAACCATCAATTAAAATTACTAAAATTAAATATTAAAATATTTTGAGACAGTTCTCCAAGGTCAATGAATTAAAACTCAAAGAAATAAATCATACTCACTTGATGTAAGGAGGACGTCTCAGATCATCGGTGATTGAATTGACTACATGGATTACATCTAGGGAGCAAGTTAGTCTTCAAATAATCCAGTAAATTATCTCTGCTTTGCATTCAGACTGGAGAACACTGGTATAGGCCTAATTCCAAAAGGTGCTTACTGAGAAGGATTGCAGCATATGAAAGAAAGAAAAAGCAGTGCTCATAGACAGGCGAAAATTAGGCTCCCATGATAGTATAACCAATATAAATGGTGACTAAGGGTAGGTTCACATCCTGCAAAGAGGACTTTTCTCTCTGCCAGTTTCAATATAAAAATGGCAGAAACCCCACAGACATCCAGTGGACCAAATTATAGTCTGATGGCTTCATCCCCTGACAAAGCCATCAGTGGTGAAACGCGCGTCGGGCGCATCAGTATTGCTGGTAGGCATGCTATTATTATTTACATTGATATAATGCTTGTGCTTGGTTTTTTCACACTGAGTGATTTATAGTGTTTTTACTTGTTGGGTACATTCACTTATTTTTAGTGTTATTAATTAGTATTTGTGGCATCTCACTTTTTTCTATTTGGAGCTTATTCCTCCCGTTTTGCACCTCTGTAAACCAGCACATTTTGATTATCATGGATTCTTTAAAAAAAAAAAAAAAAAAAACGTGCCTCCCACCTACTGGTTAATTTTTGGTTGCATTGGTCCTCCTTATTTTTATTATTTGTAATTTAGTCCACACTACATTGTTTTTATTCTATATTCTAGAAAATATTATTTTTATGGTGATCCTGTCTTTTTGACATTTTTTTCCATTGGTTTTCACCTTTGTTATTAAGCCTTTTGCATTTTGTGTTGTTTATTGAAAGCTCTGTAAAGCCCAATGCACATGACTGTATTTTGAGGGTCAGTAACTGTCAGCAATTGTGGATCCTCACGGTATTAAAGGTTAAATTTCTGTGTTGGCACTTTGCGATAATTTAGTGTGTTTTAGGTTGAGGCTGGGCACTCGGTCTCTAAAAGGTTCACCATCACTGGTCTATAATGTTCACTAGTAACTGCTGTTTTAGTGGACGGGACATCCTTCGTTTGGGTCCTCTGGCCGAGGTGAATGGTGGAGAGGTCATCGCAAGTGTGAATCTAGCCCTTACTACACTTTAGGGCTAAACTATGACACTTGTGTCACAGGTGACATGCTGAGACATTTTTGCTGACACGCAGCAAGTTGACAGCATCTGGAGGCAGGGCAACTCTCCTTCCTGCTGAGAGCGCTGTGCCAACAGCAGCCATCTTACCTTCGTTAGTGAAGTTGGTGTTAAGAAAGGCTATTCATTTCTTACCTTTAGATGTCTTCTCTGCCCCGCCGTTCAGTTAAAATCCCATTTTCCGACGGTATGCAAGTTCTCTCGCAACACAGTATTGTAAGCGGCCATTTTCTTGTGGTCGGCGGGCATGCGCAGTCGGCTTTGCCCTAGACCCGAGGCCTAGAAGTTTGAAGATGGAGGTGGCGCTGGAGAGTTCTCTTGCAGCATTGGGGACGCCCCCAATGCTGTTTGAGCGCTGGGGCCCCGCCAATGCTGGCTTCCTGATTGGTTGAGCTCCAGCCCCAGATAGGTGTAGCTGTTGGTTTTCTCCAGTGTGGAGCCATTCAGTGTGAATTGTGGGGTAGGATGCTGTCAGGGCTGCTGGCCTTTTTGCCTTTCAGTAGGGCGATTTTTTCCTGTATATCTTTTATGGTGATTGGTGAGTTCAGAGGGTTCTGGAAGTCCTTGATGACTTTCTCCATATCCCTCAGTTTGGTGGTTATCTGTTGCTGTTCTGGGGTTAGGTCTTCTTCAGGGATGTTTTTGTAGAGACCTCTGAAGTACTTGAGCCAGATATTTCCATTTTGGATGTGGAGGGAGTTTTTCATGGGCTTTGTGCCCATGTGGTGCCAGGTCTCCCAGAATGAGCTGTTTTTGAGGGAGTCCTCTAGTTGCTCTATTTTGTGGGATAGCTACTTCTGTTTCTTTTCTTTGAGGGTGCTTTTGTATTGTTTGCGCAGATTGTTGTAGGCTTCCGTCGCCTCCTTGTTGTTGGGGTCTCTGTGTTTTTGGTTGGAGGCTGTTCTTAGGGTATGGCGTAATGCCCTGCAGTTGCTGTTGAACCATTTGTGGGACTGTTTATTGGTTTGTCTTATGGGTTTGCTTCGTTTCAGGCCTGCTAGTTCTGCTGTGGTCTGTAGGATGTACTTGATATCCTTCACAGCTCTGGTGACTCCCTGTTGGTCTGGCTGATAGATGTTTGCATGGAAGTTTGTGAGCAGTGTCTTGATTTCGGGTCGGTTGGTTGCGTTGGTATATTCCGTGGCCTGGTGGTTGGAACATTTTAAATGTCTTGGTAGGTTGTAGGGGCCGGTCTGTTGGAGCTCTTGTGTGGGTGTTTTGTTCATGGTTCTCATGTAGAGTAGGATCTGGTTTTGGTCTGATAGATGGGAGTCAGGTGTGATTGTGAAGTCTTCAATGTCTGACGCGACTGCATCTGTAATGGCGTAGTCCACCATGCTGTTGCCCACTTGGGAGTTTAGTGTGAAGCATCCTATGGAATAGCCTCTGATACATCCATTCATTATGTACAGTCCTAATCTTCGGCACATGTTCAGCAGTTGTCTCCCACTCGTGTTGACAATTCTGTCCTGGCTGTTTTTTCTTGTCTGTGTGGGTTCTGGGTGGTGGATCTCACTTCCGTGGGTATGTGGGTTGTCATCGGGGGGAAGGTAGTCTATCTCTGTGCCTGTACTTGCATTGAGGTCTCCGCATATCAGTACTCTGCCTTTGGGTTGGAATTGGGCAGCTTCCCTTTGTAGGACCTAGTAGGTGTCGGGGTTGTGGTAGGGGGACCCTGGTGGGGGGATATATACTGCCCAGAGATAGATGTCTTGTTGGCCGCTGAGGATGGAGCTGCTTATTTTTATCCATATGTGATTGGTTCCACGTTTAGTAGCTTTAACGTGTTCTTTGAGCTCCTCCATAAACCATATTACCGTTTTTCCCCGATAGTAAGACGTAGCGGGGGTTTTAGGGAGGTCGGCTAATGAAAGACGTACCCCGAAAGTAAGACATAGTGGGACTTTCGGGGTAAAAAGAATGTAAGACACTGTTTTACTTTCGGGGGGTGTTACTACTGTATCGGGGAAACACGGGGCTCTGCTGTGCTGTGAGAGCCGGGGGGAACGCCCCCCTCCCTCCCTGATAATGCTCGTCTATGGACGAGTACTGCGAGCAGATGGAGGGGGCGTTCCTCCCGGCTCTCACAGCTGCAGAGACCACTCTCATCACGGGCATCACTACCTCGAAGCTTCCTTCCCACCGGCCCTGTACCTCTGAAGTTGCAGCCTGTCTCCCGCGCGGCAAGACAGCGGGAGCGTACCTGTTCCTGTGACAGGCCTGCCATAATAATATTACTACTGTGACTGGTCTATTAATCTACAGAATCTATAGAAAAAAAGTTTTTAAAAAACTAAAAAGTTCTAAATCACTCCCTTTCCCTAGAATACATCTAAAAGTACAAAATTACTGTGAAACACATACACATTCAGTGTCCCTGTGTCCGAAAATGTCTACAAACTTATAAAAATATTTTTCCCATAGGGTGAACGCGTAGCAGGATAAAAAAAAGCCAAACTTTTTTTTTCACAGTTTCGCCCTTAATTCGAATAAAGAGGGATCTAAACATCTAAAAATTCCCCAAAATGGTATAACCAAAAAGTACACCTAGCCCTACAAAAACAGACGCATCCCCCTACAACTGCAGGGTCACTTGTCAATGTGGTCCTACAGCTATTGCAAAGCTACAACTCCCTTACATTAAATATTTTACCATTTTTTGCTTCAAATTTTTTTCCTATTTTCCTCCTGTAAGACCTAGGTGTGTCTTTTAGTCCAAAAAATACTGTACAAACCCACGCTCCTATTCTCTTCAATGGGGGTGCCACAGATAGCTGAGTACTGTAGTTCATTCATCTTTGGCACGGCCATTACAGTGAATAGGAGCATGGGTTTGTATATCCACCAAGTCACACACCTATATTCAGGCTGGCTGCGGTCAAGCTCAATTCATAATGGGGTAATAATTACCATAACCCCTACCCATCCTCAGAATCGGTGGGGGTCTCTGCAGTCAGAACAATCAGGTATTTATCCTCTATCATAAGGATAGATTTTTCATGATTTTTCCCACAGCGCTTTTCACAGAACGTCTGCAGAGTTTTCATCTGTGGTCTTTCTACATCAATTACACCCATAGGGAAACTGCCAGTGTTTCCGTAGGTATAACCGACATGCTGCGATTTCCAAAAATACAACGGTTTTAGAAATCACAGCATTTCCGTTGTGGGTATTTTCAGGGGTGAGCCTGCTCCTTTCGCCGTCCGAGGCTAACTGCAGAAAGCCGCCCCCCCCGCCCCCCCCCCTCGCTGGGAGGAGGGAGCGGAGCGGGGGCGTGGCCTGGCGGGTTGGGGGCGTGGCCAATTGAAGGGGGCGGTGCTTAGCACCGTTCGCCGGCAGAGAGTAGGCCTGGAGACTGCCTGCTCTCTGCGTGAGGGGAGGCTGCTGGAGCAGCACTGCTCCAGTGGCCTCCCCAAACCACCGCTCGGTGATAAGCCAGTCCAGGACAGCTTGTCCTGGACTGGCTTAGGGAAGCAAAAATGCCGCCCTCCCTGAGGCCCTGGCATAGTGCCGCCCGAAGCGCTCGCTTCAGGTTGCCTCATGGGAGGTGCGGCACTGGGTATTTTTCTGCAATGTATGGATGGAATCTTCTAGAATCCCATCCACTTTGCATGGACTGTAAAATGTTTCATTTTTTGCCACGATGTTTCATTGCCGCAAACTACAGTATTTACACCACATGGCGCCTTAGACTGAGGACTCACGGTGTGGAAATGCAGCTTTTTTTGTTGCAGATTTTGCTGTGGTTTTTTGAGCTAAAGCCAGGAGTGGATTTAACAGAAGGGAAACGTCTAAGAACTTCCTTTATATTTTCCATTCCTTTTCAGGTCATTCTTTAATGAAAAAAAAAAGGCAGAAAAATCTGCAACAAAAATTGCTGCATTTCTACAACATTGGGCTCCATTCACACGGAGGAAAATGGTGAGGAATTTGGTGTGGAATATCAGCGCTAAAAAAAAAGTCTCCTATTGACCTCCATGGGTTCCTTTTTCTGCTTAGTCACAAAAAAGTGTATGTTATTAATGTCGTCTTACTGCCAGCTATTTATTTCAATTGCTGGGTGGTCTCTGTTGATTTGTGTGTTAGGAGCTGCCCAGCAATTGAAATAAATAGCCAACAGTTCCTGCTCCCCCCCCCCCACAAATAACACTTCACTGTGATTAGGTTATTCCTGGTCACATTGACAGTAAGGGGGCGTTCACACTAGCACCCGTGTCCTGCATGCTAGCAGAAAAAGGAACCCATTGAAGTCAATGGGAGGCTTTTTTTTCAGCGCTGAAATTCCACACAAAATTCCTCACCATTTTCCTCCATGTGAATGGACCCTTAAAGGGGTTCCCCAACTTATGTAAAATGATGTCTCTTTGCTTTGGGAATATAATAAAAAAAACAAGCAAAAAATCACAAGCGGCTCTATGGTCAGTAATTGGCAACAGCTGTATCCCGACACAAACAGAATGATCATGCGCTAACATCTGGAGGGATAGGTAATCGAAAGGAAGAAGCAGCCGCCACTGAACCCAGAGGACCAAGGGAACGTGACACACATCCACACTATCTACAGAAAAGGGGCATCTTTGTTGGAGACCCCCTTACTCACAAAAAAGTGTATGTTGTTGTTAATGTTGTCTTACTGCCAGCTATTTATTTCATTTGCTAGGTGGTCCCTGTTGATTTGTATGTTCGGAGCTGCCCAGCAATTTTTTTGAATAGCCTGCTCCCCCCCCCCCCACATAACACTTCACTATGATCGGGTTATTCCTGGTTATTCCACATTGACAGTAAGGGGGCGTTCAAACTTGCACCCGTGTCCTGCATGTTTGACTTTGTTTCTATGCAAAAACAACAGTTTCTCCACAGAGAGGCTGCATACAGACACCAGCGATTGTTTTAAAAACCCATTAAAATGAATGGGTTTTAAATCTGACAACAGGAAGCCGTCCTTTATCCAGTTTTCTCGGTGGAATAGGACAGAGACCTGTCGGACTGACACAGGGCGCACAGGGGCGCAAGCGTGAATGCCTCCTAAATCACATCAGCAGCTTATTTTCAATCTGACTGAGAGTAACACCAGTCACCTAGCTAATGCAGGGATTCCTTTGTAGCTTTTAATTCTGACACACCTCCATGTTTCCTGCGGAAGAACTACTGCAAGAACTCTTAGGGAGCCTTCACACGGAGTTTACGCTCACTCTGAACAAGTTTTACGTTCAGAATGAGCAAGCGTAAACTCTGTGTGAAGGCTCCCTTATGGTCCATTCATACAGAGAAAAATGGTGAGGAATTTGGTGTGGAATTTCAGCACTGAAAAAAAGGCACGTGCGCACTACCCATTGAAATCAATGGGAGGCTTTTTTCCCTATTGCTTTCAATGTAATACATGCAGATTCATTTTTACAGTACATTTGCACATTTGTCCTATAACCATCTCTCTGAGTTGCCTAGGACACTGTGACTTTTTTCAGCTTAAGGGTGGCCAACCCATTTAAAAGAACTGAGGCCCAATCCTGCCAGACTGCTGTGAATACTTCTTTCTATAGTAATAATGTGCCTCCATTATCACTGGCTGCATCCCAAACATCTCATCTCACTAGTAACATGGCCCCGAATAGTTATAATACACCATAATTTGTAATGGTGACCTACATAGTGTCTCAATATTAATAAATGTGTCCTAATAATAACAGGGACCTATAGGCCCCCCAATAGTACTAATGCACTCTCATTCATAAAAGTGCATACACTAGAGCCACCAAAAGTAACAATGTACCCCGAACAGTAATAATGCTGCTCTATAGTGCTCTGAAATTTACCACCTAGACTACATATTACTATCGTTTCAGTCGCTATCAATGACCGCAGCATCCAAGAGGTTCCAATATGTAAATGACCCTCAGTGGACTCCCCCTCCCCCTTCCTGAGATCGGGGGTGCCGTTATCTATTTTCTGCAGGCCCGGGTCTGGACAGTGTACCCGGGCTGCTTGGAGTCCCCAGTAACTGGTTGATCCTGCCGAGGTGCAAAAAAAAATTTCAAAAAATTGTGTAGAAAACATTAATAAATAAACATAGCTCCAAAAATGCCCTTTTCCTATATAAAATGAATTATATAAAAACAAACCTAAAAATTAATAAAAACAATACATATCTCAAAATTAGTAATGCATAAAAAAATATATAAATGAGGTATCGCCGTAATTGTAGCACCCCAAAGAATAAATTATGCTCTATGCTTCATGGCAAAAAATTTAAAAGGTAAAATGCTAGGCCAGAATTGATGTTATTTTTTTATTCCACAAAAATTTAGTTAATAAAATTTAGTCAATAAGTTATAGGCACCCAAAAATTGTGTCTTTACAAAATGCACCTCATATTGCAAAAAACAGCCCTCATATGGCCACATCATCAGTAAAATAAAAAAATATATAACTTGCACAACGTGAAGACAAAAAACCCCAAGATCGCCAAATCATTAGAACACAACTGGATGTGACAGGAAGGGACGTATGTGGAAGGATGGGGCCTTAGTCTTAGGGCTCTTAGGAACCTATCTAACAAATTTCTAGTTCTCTAAGGCTTGGTTCACACATCAGGGCTCGTTCACATCTGCGCCCGTTCTCCGTTCTGCAGGTTTCCGTTTCCTGCACAAAACAGAGGCAGGATACGGAAACCTGCAGGACTCTTTCTCACCCATTCATTTGAATGGGTGAGAAAGCTGTCCAGCCGTGAGCGGCGGTGAGCGTTTTATGCTCTCCGCCGTGAAACCGGGCTTTTTAATCCGGACACAGAGTCGGACATGCAGTACTCTGTGTCCAGATTTTAAAAAACGGTTTCGCGGCAGAGAGCATAAAACGCTCACCGCCGCTCACGGCCAGACCCGGTCTGTGGTTTACGTCTTGTTGCATGCAGAAGACGGAAAGCACAGAACGGAGTGCCGAACGCAGGTGTGAACCTAGCGTCAGTATGCAATCCATCAGTTTGAATTCAGTTTGAGACTAAAAAAGGACTGATGCACATACTGATCGCCTGATTGCATACTGACACCTTTTTATGCTGATAGCAAACGTTGTCTGTCCCCTAGAGGAGAGATAAAGGGATTAAAAGTAGCAATTGTAAACAGAGTAAAGATAAGGACATTTATTATATGTTCTTATCTCTACTCTGTTTATAATTTTCTACTTTTAATCCCCTTATCTCTCCTCTAGGGGACAGACAGTGTTTCCTATCAGCATAAAAAGGTGTCAGTATACAATCAGTATGTGCATCAGTCCGTTTTTAGACTCAAACTGAATTCAAACGGACGGATGGCATACTGATGTGTGAACCAAGCATAATGAAAACCCAGCTGAAGTTTTGTGAAAGTGACATGTATATCTTGCTTGACATTTGCTTTATGCAATTTAACATTTAAAACGCTCCAGAAAAATTACCCTTTAAGGGGCAGTTCACACAGAGTAACACGCCGCGCATTCAGGCATATATACACGTGTCAGAGTGCGGCGCTTCAAAACAGGTCCCATTCATTTCAATGTGTTCCGGCATACACACGATACACATTGAAATCAATGGGTTACAAAGCCTCCCATTGATTTCAATGTGTATCGCGCGTATACTGGCACACATTGAAATGAATGGGATCTGTTTTGAAGCGCCACGCTCTGACACGTGTATGTGTGAATGCGCGGCGCGTTACTCCGTGTGAACTGCCCCTAATTGGGAAAAAGGTTCTTACCCTGTTTTTTTAGACACATATAGTGGTTATATTGCAAAAAACTATGGTTTTGCAAAAAAAAAAAAAAAAAAAATGCCAGTTTTGATGATTTATAAGTGCTACAGGCTTGTTGTTATTTGGAAGACACATTTGTGACTGTGAGTGATAAAGAATTGGCTTTTCACAAATAAATAAATAAATAAATTAATTAATAAATAAAACACCAAAATGTATCCCTATAATGAGTGCATGGGTGCAAATGTGAAATCAAAATGGTTTTGCTTTTTTTGATGCCAACACTGTGGCACCAACAGCGTGCTATTGTGGAATGTGATTGTGAACCAAGACACATCTGGCTGTGTGGTGGTCTGTAACAACTTGACTGGCAGTGCGGCATGGAATAATAAGATGGACAGGAGGCTATGTCTGGCTAAGTGGTGGCTCAGTGGTGGTAGCGGTTTAGGAGTAACAGGCAGTAACAGAACAGTAAATGGAACATTATGACACAGAGAGACTTTGACACCAGTATTTGGAGGCATCAGCTGGAGTTGTTTGAAAATCCTCCGCTGATCCATGCCTTATTCATTCTGACAAAAGTAATTTTTTCCACTCTAGCAGTGGACAGTTTTGTCCTTCTAGGTGTTACAATGCCACCAACACTGAACAATCTCTTGGCCATTACGTCTGAATCTGGACAAGATAATTTCCAAAATGGCCCAGCTCTTTCCACTGCTCTAACCTGCTGGCCCATAATTCGATGGGATCAGAGTTATCTCCTGGAATATAGGTGCACTCTAAATACAACTGTACCTGCTGTTGAAGCCAGTAGGTGTCAGTTGCTGCCTTCTTATTTTGTCTTTATAGCGAGGGATCAGCACCTCCAGTACTCATCGCTCTGCTTGATGCTAAACATACGCTAGTCACTGTGTATGCGGCAGGGCATGCTAATGTATCTGCAGACTCAGGTGCCTGCCGTGGTTTGTGTTCTTGGTGTCAGGATGGGTCGGGGCCTGTGCTGCACGGAGGTTCCTGGCCAGCTTTATGTTCAGCACCGGGATAGCTTCTGGTTCCAGTGCAGGGTAGGCCGGAGGCCTTTGTTGCAGTTTGTGGAGGTTCCGGTTTTCCCCTGGCGCTGGAGCCAACACTTCCTGGGTCCCTGAAACTTGGATTCAATGGATGTGTTGACCTGGCTTGCTTTTCAGACCTCTCCTCCGTGATCCTGATTTGGCACCTTCCTGACCTCCCATGTATGACCTTTAGCTTTCAACTGACCTCCCTTTTGGATCCTGTTTTTAGCTACTCCATTTACCTCCAGTGTATGACCCCGCTTCCTTGACTATACTTCTGCCTCTGTCTTGTGCTGCCACGTGACCTCCAGTTATTGATTCATCTTGTTTGACCACGTATCTGCTTCCTGGGTATCAGCTTGACTCCCCTGGATTACCCTCCTGCTCATCTGCACTCCAGTCCATCCTGCTCTCTTGGACTTCACTCTCAGGTTAGTGTCTGGGTTCCTCTTGGTCCTCTTACTTGAGGTTCGCTGGGTATGTGTCACTCTCTGGGCAATTGAGGATCTGGGCCTCGGACTTCTACCAAGTTGATCCACCATCAGCAGCTCTGGTAAAGAACTCTGGGGCCTGGTTCTGCTCCGGTTGGGAAAGCGTAGCACACCCAGGACTGTTTTTGCCTCAACACTTGGGGATTCTGGTTGCCCCGGACTTACAGTTATTTGTTGCATCAGGTTCCAAACACTTGCCAGCATCATCATTGTCATCATCATTATCTTGGAAGAAATAAGGGTCAGCCTGTTCCCTTGACTGTGGCTGTGAGATATCAAAGACCCTTTCTGCATCCAAGGTAGAGTCATTCTCATTCTCTTCCATTGTCACTGGCCACGCTGCCCAGTTGAAGTTGTGGGAAACAGTCCAAAGAGGAGATCCCAGAGGAGTTGGGTGGCCCTGCATTGTGTTGGAACTGGGCCTGTACAATCTGGGTGGAACTAGCACCTGGCCTTGTCATGTTTCTTGACTGTGGCTGCTGTTCCTCAATGGACTCAATGGTGGCATATACTTTTCCCTAGATTGACATATCCGGGAAAAGGTCCACATGGCAAAATAAAGCAGAAATAGAAGTAATAGCAGCTTGGTGAAATGCTGTGGAATCCACTAAGTTAGGGTGCATTCACACGGAGGAAAATGGCACTGAATTTGGTGTGGAATCCGCATCAGATTCAGCGCTGAAAAAAAAGCCTCCCATTGACACTTTTTTTTCAGCACTGAATCTGACGCGGATTCCACACCAAATTCAGCGCCATTTTCCAATGTACAAAAGAATTTTCACAGGGGAGATGACCAGATGTAGCTGTTGCTACCAGCATCAGCAGAAACATGTTTACCACTTCCAGTACAGTTATCTCCACGCTGCTATGTTCCCCCTTACCTGTGAAGGCTTTTTGGATGTTGGTCCTGTGCAATAATTGGAATCAATGACTGGTGATGGCTCATACAGCTTTATATATGTCGCACTGGTAAACATGCTTCCCCTGCTGCGGTTTTGGTGGCAACAGCTACATGTGGCCATCTCCTGTATGGGACTTTTCTGAACGTTACCAAATAACAAATCCATGCCAAGTTGCAATATCAACAACCAGAAAATAAACCTTGGGAATGCAGGCACATATGTTGGAACTAGGTCTCTCCATACTCACATGAAATTATGTCTCATTTGGCAAAATTGAATTGACAGTGGCACCAAGTGAGCAAGACCGTCCTATTCCTTCACACAAAGTAAAGACAAATCTTATCAGACAGGCCTATCACAATTCCTAATGTAAACCCTTTTGCAGTTAGAATCCCTAAAACAAACCCTCCTCTGTTCACACTTCTACAGGACCCCACAGGATATGAAGTAACTTTATATATCCAGGGACCATCTGCATGTTGAAGGAAACTGACTGGTGACAGCTCACACAGCTTTATATATGTGTAATGAAAGTAGCCTCTATCACAAAAATGTCTGGACCACTGTATAAGCAATGCTACCTCTGATGCTGCCCCTGCTACCTCTTGTGTCACCCCCTCTACCTCATAGATTGAAAACTTTTGCAAGCAGGGCCCTCAGTCTCATTGTGTGAACTGACTATTCCTTTGTAATGTATCTTTTTTTTTTATTCTTTTTTTATGTAGATTGTGAGCCCCACATAGACCTCACAATGGACATGTATGTCTTTTTTGGAAAATGGGATGGAAATCCATGCAAACACGGGGAGAACATACAAACTCCTTGCAGATGGTTTTATGCCCTTGGTGGGATTTGAACACCAGGACTCCAGTGCTGCAAGGCTAACCACTGAGCCACCATGTGGCCCCTCTTGTAATGTATCTTTTTTGTCTGTACTTGAACCCTACAATTTGTAAAGTGCTGCAGAATATACAGTATATGCGCTATTTAAATGAAATGTATTATTATTATCAGCACTGCCCCCACTCTCTTCATCTGATGTTACCTTGTAAGCCTGACCCAGTTGCTAGGTCCTATATGTAAAAGAATCATTATTGGCAATGTCATCATCATCTTCCCCCTTTTTTCTGAGACATCATGATCATGCACACTTTCAGAATTTCTACCTACAGATTTCCTCTTAGTTTCCTACCAGAATGACTACCAGTAGTAGTATCACACCCCCTGCAACTACTACTTCCCATCACTCTTAAATGCAATATCCTCCTTTGACCAAGATGAGCAAGCTATTCAAAAACTCATCTTCATTCTCAGGAAGTACAAGAATTCTATGTCTATTGATGGTGCTACCAAGGCCAGAAGTAGTTTCGCTAATGCCACCCATATTCTTATTGTCAGTAGTACATGTTCAGTCATCTCTGTTTGTTTCTACTCTGCCCTGTTTATTTTAAAATAATAATATAATAATTTTCTGATGGCTAGACTGTATATTGGATTGCAAGTCCCACAGATGGCAATACAAGTGTATTGCAGCAAGACCAGCCACAATAGTAATATTGCTATGACAGGCCTGGGAGCCTTCAGTAGGCTCCTGGCTGTTAAAGGAACAGGTCAGTTCCTGCGACCATGCTGCGCAAGAGCCAGACTGCAACTTTAAAGGTATGGGGCCGGTGGGGACCGGCCCGGGGGAGATTTTTAAACTTTTTTTTTTTGGGGGGGGGACTTTAATACTAATGCCTACGATCAGAGAAGACTCTGACCACGGGCATTATCTCCGGCATCTCCGCTGTACGTTACAGCGGAGACCTGGTTGCTATGGCGACCATTCTGCACTAGAGTGGCCACCATTAGCTTTACAGACCTGGCATCCGCTGTAATAGAACGGCAGATGCCAGTGAGGTTTTAGCTGCCGGGGCCTGCAGCATTGCCACACTCAGCAGCCTCAGGAGCGCGGCGATGCTGCAATTCCGCTCCTCCACCCCCCTCCCCTTATAGTCCACATTCGGACTATAAAACGCACCCCCATTTTCCTCCCAAATTTTTTGGGAAAAAATGAGTCTTATAGTCCAAAAAATACGGTAAATTAGCTGCAATACTATATATATATGCTAAGCAAGAAAAAAAAAAAAGCTTTAGGCCTTATTGAACACTTTTTTTCAGATTAACAGCTATGGCTTCATTCCTATTAAAGGGGTTGTCCCATCACAAGGATCCTATCTATACTGCTTAATAATGTGGATGTAAGACTTTTCCTAAATACATTGCTTCAGCAAAACTGCTTTGTTTGTCCACTATATCACTTTATTCATTTTACACATCCCTTGACTTATCTGGTCATAAGTCAAGTGATGTATCTGCTGCTCTCAGGGGGGAGGGAGGAGGGGCTAAGTGCACGGGAGCGAGCCTGGAGGGGGGGGAGTAGTTTACCCTTTGGGGGGAAGGGGCCGCCAATACAGACCCAGCATCCGCTGTAATAGAGAGGCGGATTGTAGACGGGGAGTGTAGACGCCGGCACAGGTGCCTGCAACATCGCTATGTGCCTGCCCTGCATGAAGCCAGCAGCGGCAGGAGTGATGCTGCTATTCCAGAGGGGAGGGGGGGCGGAGGAGCGGAATAACAGGAGCTCCTGACGCTGCTGGCTTCATGCAGGGCAGGCACATAGCGATGTTGCAGGCATCTGTGCCGGCGTCTACACTCCCCAGCATCCGCCTCTCTATTACAGCGGATGCCGGGTCTGTAGTAGCACTGTGAAGGCTTCACTGGTCTCACTATCCATCCACGGCATCTCGCCGCTGGCTTTGCATATGTAAACCCCGCCCACCAATGACGCAACAAAGCTGGAAGAAAGAAGAATTTACAGCAACAAAGACTGGTGAGTATGCGACGTGGGAATACCCCTTTACCATCTAATATTTATAGTATATAGTACCATAATAATACTTAATTGATATCACTTAATCGGCCTGTGTACCGTATTTTTCGGACTATAAGACGCACCTAGGTTTTAGAGGAGGAAAATAGGGAAAAAAAATTTTGAAGCAAAAAATGGTAAAATATTTAATATATGGGAGTTGTAGTTTTGCAACAGCTGCAAGGCCACATTGACAGGTGACCCTGCAGCTGTACGGGGACGCATAGAGTGTTTTTTTTTTTTTTTTGCGGGGCCAGATTTACTTTTTAGTTATACCATTTTGGGGAATATCTATTGCTTAGATCACCTTGTATTGAAAAAAACCCGGCGGTTTATGATATATGATTTTCTACTGTTATATATATTCTAGGGAAAGGAGGTGATTTAGAACTTTTATTTCATATTTTTATTATATATTTTAAAGCTTTTTTTTTTTTTTACTATTTTATTCCCCCCCTCCCTGGGGGCTTGAACCTGCAGTCACTTGATTGCAAGTCCCATAGACGGCAATACAACTGTATTGCCGTCTATGGGACGTTCTGTATATTAGTATTACGGCTGGTCACAGACCCAGCCGCAATACTAATATAGCAGTGACAGGCCTGGGAGCCTTCATTAGGCTCCCGGCAGTCACGCGAACAGGTCGGCTCTTGCGATATCGCCGTGCAGGAGCCGGCCTGCAACTTCACAGGTACAGGGCCGGTGGGGACCGGCCCCGGGGGAGAAGGGGCCGCCAATACAGACTACAGACCCGGCATCCGCTGTACTAGAGAGGCGGATGCCGGCGAGGGATAGACGCCATCACGGGTGCCGGGGCCTGAGACATCGCTGCGCTCCTCTGCCCTGCATGAAGCCAGCGGCGGGGGGACGGAGGAGCGGAATAGCATCGCCGCTGCTGGCTTCATGCAGGGCAGAGGAGCGCAGCGATGTCTCAGGCCCCGGCACCTGCATCTATCCCTTGCCGGCATCCGCCTCTCTAGCGCCACATTCGGACTATAAGACGCACCCTTCTTTTCCCCCCAAATTTGGTGGAAAAAAAGTGCGTCTTATAGTCCGAAAAATACGGTAATTGCTTGAATTCCTATTGCTTTTCAGACATGTTGTCTTTATGATGCAAAGAGATGAAACCTAGTACCTACACAGCGCCGCATCTCTAATGAGGCGACGTGAGCCGGCCGCTTCGGGTGGCATACGGGAGGGGGGCGGCGCACGGGCGACTTTTTTTTTTTTCTTTTACTTTGAACCAGCGCAGGAGAGCTGCTTCTCTCTGCGCTGGTTCAGACGTCTGCATAGGCGGCGTCACTAGGCCGCCTACGCACGCTGATACGTACTCAGACGTCTTGGTATCAGCGTGGGCGGCGTCACAGACGTCAGCCTGCAGGAGAAGAGGATCGCGGAGGCGGCGGGAGTAACAACAAGATCGGTAAGTATAAAGCTTCTTTTTTTGTTTTATAATAGGCCGCTACCTGCTGGAGTATCTCCAGCAGGTAGCAGCCTATTTACCTACCTCCCCAGACCTGAGTAGGCCCGGGCAGGCTGCGATCCCACTACCGCCATTATTATACCCGGGGGTCTTTTCAGACCTCCGAGTATAATAATCGGAGCCCCAGGGGAGGTGAGGGAACATAATAAACAATGTTACTTACCTTTCCGGGATCCGATGTTACTCCTAGCAGGCTTCGGGCCTATAAGGTAATGCCCAGACATCACGTGGTCTGGAATATTACCATATAGGCCCAAAGCCTGCCCTAGCAGTACCATATAGGCCCGAAGCCTGTGCTAGTAGTAATAGCCTGTTACTACTAACACAGGCTTTGGCCTGTATGGTACTGCTAGGGCAGGCTTCGGGCCTATATGGTAATATCCCAGACCACGTGATGTCTGGGCATTATCATATAGGCCCGAAGCCTGCTAGCATTAAAGAGGACCTTTCATGGGTTTGGGCAAAGGCAGTTCTATATACTGCTGAAAAGCTGACAGTGCGCTGAATTCAGCGCACTGTCGGCTTTCCCGATCTGTTCCCCGGGTGAAGAGCTATTGGTGCTGGTACCGTAACTCTTCACAGTCAGAAGGGCGTTCCTGACAGTCTGTCAGGAAAGTCCTTCTTCCCAGCAGCGCCTATATCGCTGTGCTGTGTGAGCGGGGAGGAACGCTCCCTCCCCTCCTGATAGTTCTCTTCTATGGACGAGTACTGTGAACAGAGGGAGGGGGCTCGCACAGCACTATAGGCACTGCTGGGAAGAGCTCTTCAGACTGTCAGGAACGCCCTTCTGACTGTGAAGAGTTACGGTACCGGCACCAATAGCTCGTCACCCGGGGCACAGATCGGGAAAGCCGACAGTGCGCTGAATTCAACGCACTGTCAGCTTTCCAGCAGTATATAGAACTGCCTTTACCCAAACCCATGAAAGGTCCTCTTTAACATCGGGTCCCGGAGAGGTGAGTAACAGTGTTTATTTTGTTCCCTCATCTCCCCCGGGGCTCCGTTTATTATACTCGGGGGTCTGAAAAGACCTCTGAGTATAATAATAGTTGATGGGTGTGCAACTGTGGGGCATAATAGAGCTTGAAGGTTCCACTGTGGCCCCTGTAACCTCTATTGTGCCACTGTGGGGCATAATATAGGCTGCAGGGGCCGATGTGGGATGTATATATATATATATATATATATATATATATATATATGTATATATACATATATAGGGGTTGGGTGCGTGGAGAATTGAGGAGTCAAAGATGTCTATGTTTCAAACTTTACAGAGTCAAGTCACAGCTGAAAGAAGTGGTCATGGCGGTCCAAAGGGAAGAGACTGGAAATGTGGGGAGACGTCTCCTGTGAGTATTACTGCGTTGTATTTATTGTAATGTCCCCCCCCCCCTGCTGTCTTTGGCTGACGATCAAAAGATGAACATCTTTCGATCGTCCGCCTCAGGCATCAGAGAGGCTAGGTTCACCACTGTACCTACACTATCTCCACTATTGCTGCAACTAGCCTCTGATCATGCTTGTAGCATGTTATTTACTGTATATGACATCTGCACTGTAAGGTGTCCACCCACCGCTGTTTATTGGCTGAGAAGCTGTCAGCTGATGTCTGGCGGTGCTAGAACATCAGAGCATGCGTCATACACGTTTCTTTTCAATATTTCCTGCTCAAACATGTGGTGGATATTTTTGCTTGACCGAGACAAATCCCCTTTTGTTCGGTTTAGTTAAAAATTGACCAGCATGGAGTATTCACGTCAAATCCATTTCATGATGAATCAGTTCGCCCACCTCTAGTGGACACCTAAGGGTAAGTTCACACTGGGTTTTTTGGTCCAGAACCTGAGACGGAGGCCGTCTCAGGTTCCGGACCAAAAAATGGGTAGCCGCGACTGAATGCCGGTGCACTGCAACGGCATCCAGTCACGCACTCTGCTCCGGATTAGGCCCAATGAATGGTAGTGCAGAGCTGTGTGTGTGACAGGAGGAATAGTTGGAGGGATTGTTGGGTGTAGCAGAGCTGAGTTCTGCTTCATCTCCGGTGTCCGGAGTAGCCGAGCTGACCCCATGGCTAGCTCTGTTTCATCTCGCCATCGGACCAGAATGGAAACTGCTGTGGATCGATTTTAGACTCCGCCTCCTCAGGCAAAACCAGCGTTGATTGGCCGAATGCTGTACACTGGCCAATCAACGCTGGTCAATGCATTCCTATGGGAAAAAGTCAGCTCTGGCATATCGCAAGCTGACAGGGGATCCCGACATAATAAAGGTACTTGATGCCCCCAGACATGCTTCCCCTGCTGTCCCAGTTGCATTCCAGGGTGTTGGAATCATTTCCTGGGGTGTGATAGTGGACTTGATGACTCTCCTGATTCGAATGGTAGGATCCCCTGTAGCGAAGCATTTTCTCCCATAGACTATAATGGGGTTCGATATTCGATCGAATAGTCGAATATTGAGCGGCTGTTCGCTCATCTCTATTTATTAACAAATTTTTGCTCCTTTCTGTGAAATCCTGCATCTCTTTTTTTTTTTTCCTTGCTCCTTTATTGAGAGCTGTTCCTACCTCATAGAGTACCCGTGGAGTATGAGCTTGAAGTGCAGGGCTCTTTAAAATGTCTGTAGGGTAGGGTCACTTCAGGGTTATATCTTATTATAAAACACAAAAACTTGCTTTTGGTGACATATGAAAGAGGATATTATATTCTTTCATGCAACAGAAAGGTGCTATCTATATTTTCACTGGTATCACTGGCTGATATATCACTGGTTGAAAACAGTCTGTATTAGAATATTCATATTCAGCTGCATAATATATATGATATATATATATATATATATATATATATATATACATATATATATATATGTATATATATACATATATATATATGGGCCACATGGCGGCTCAGTGGTTAGCACTGCAGCCTTGCAGCGCTGGAGCCCTCGTGTTCAAATCCCGCCATGGGCAAAAAACCATCTGCAAGGAGTTTGTATGTTCTCCCCGTGTTTGCATGGATTTCCATCCCATATTCCAAAAAAAGACATACTGATAGGGAAAAATGTACATCGTGAGCTCTCTGTGGGGCTCACAATCTACATAAAAAAATATATATATATATATATTTCTATATTTTATAACTGTGTTCTCATTTTCTCCACACAGTTACTGAGTGAGAGGCGGGAACAGCTCTCAATATCGTAGCAAGGGGAAAATAAAGAGATGCAGGACTTCACAAAAAGGAGCTAAATTTTGTTAAGGTATATTAGAAAATGTATTAATGATGAAAATACTGAAAAAATACCAAAAGTTGGCCAAGAAAGAACGGCAGAAACGCATCGTGTTTTTTCTGCATCATTTTCCATTGCGTTTTTGCAGAGGTTTCCTTTGCAGTCATTTTGCCCCCATTCTACCTATAAAGAAGACACTAGCATTTCTACAGGAATAATTGACATGCTGTGATGCAAGCATTTTTCAATTCGGAGCATTTCCACTGCACATTTTTTTCTGCAATGTGTGGATAGAATTAGCCAGAATCCCATTCAAATTGGAGGTACTGTTCTGTCAGCAGCCAAAACGCTGCGTTTCACAATGTGGGGCCTAAGGCTAAGGACGCGCATAGTGGGCCACAGCAAAAAAGCGCTGAGGGGAAAACTGCAGCGAGAACACATTGCAGTTTTTCCCACGGCACTTTTCATAGCAAGTCCGCTGAGGTTTCCTCTGTGGACTTTCTCCTTCCATTATACCTATATTGAAACCACCAGCGTTTTTGGAAAATGCAGCGTGTCTGCTGGGAGTGTGTGGATGGGATTCACTGGAATCTTATTCAATATGCAATGACTGTAAAACGCCATCGTTTTATCCATTTATGCCATGTGGGTCCCTGGCCTTAAGGAGTTTTCCAGTCCCCAGGTGTTTTTTCACAATGCTCGTCTTAAAGAGTTTTTGGGAAGTCCAGAATAGGTCTTCAGTATGAAATCAGTAGGGTCCAACACATATACCCTGCATTAATCAGCTGATCCAGCCATCTCTTGGTGGTAAAAGATACCTGCACTGGATGGGGCCAGAAGCTGCTCTGCTTCTAGTCAAATAATAGGCACAAAGCTACAGTACTCTGGCTCCACCACCATAGAGTGTACAAAATCCTCTTGAATAGCAGCAAAGTTGATCCAGCCCCAACTAGTACACCAACTTCCACATCGATCATCTAGATGGCAACTTACAACTTACCATCAAAAAGTTACTCTTATGGAAGTAATAAAGCTATATTTACACGACAGTAAATAACTGCCATGTGACAGATGTTTTTTTTTAACGGCCATCACACGTCCTTGTTATTATCACAAATGTCTGTGGATAGGGGGTTAGCACTGCAGCCTTACAGCGCCAGGTCCTAGTGTTCAAATCCCGCCAAGGGCAAAAAACCATCTGCAAGGAGTTTTGTATGTTCTCCCCGTGTTTGCATGGATTTCCATCCCATATTCCAAAAATACATACGGATAGGGGAAATAAAGAGATGCAGGACCTATGTGGGGCTCACAATCTACATAAAAAAAAAAAAATGTCTGTGGATGGGAGCTATTCACATGACTGATATTTTGGCAGTCCATTGTCACATTGTCAAAATTTAGGCCATTATTTTTGTCTGTTTTTATGTATGAAGAATTCATGAAAATGGCCGTCCCTAAGGTACAAAATGGACGAAAAAAGTTTTGGTCGTGCGAATGTAGGCCAAAGGTATACTTAACCCTGCTGTTCTGTTCACATTTGCTATACACTTGTACTGTTCCCGGGTCAATATGACCCGACCTATTAATTCTTGATTTTTAGCTACTCTAATTGTTTTATTTGAATACTTTTTTCATTGAAATACTGTATGTGAACATGTTTGATCATAAACAAAAGAAAAATTTAAATTCAAACTTAATTATTATTTTTTTTTCATAAAATTGTTACACAGGCTTTTTGCAATTATCTTCGATTGTTAACATTCTGCACACAAATAATAAAGAAGCTTTACATTACTATTACTAAAACATGAAATTTAACTTTTTGAAAACAAATTTTATAAAACAACAAATGAAAAATCATAAAAACTTCAACCATTTTAGAAAGGAAAAAGAAAAAACTGAACATGTTCATGCGTTTTTACACTGAGCACAATAATGAGACACATGTCCTTTACACAGATATTTTGAACATCCAGCACATGTCAGATTAGTCTTATTGTCACAGGAAGATGGACAGAAGCTCCATCTCTTCCTTTTTTTGCTGGTAGCTGTGCTGGTGGAGGCCGTGGAGGTGGAGTCTCTTTCTTGAGCATGCTGGACACTTTTTACAATGGCTGCTGCTCCCTCACTTCTGGGGGTCACTTTTCTGCTCTCAATATATGGCCTCACCAAGGATTTTCCCAATTCCTCAAGAAATAATCTTCTTTTATGCAGCTTATTCCAGTTCCAATCGGGGTCGATGTCTCTCCATAAGACAAATGCATTGTATGCAGAAACGTCCAGTATGTTATAAAATAAAATCATTGGCCACCGATTGGTTTTGCGTTTGCATGTATATGTTGATATTACTTGGTCTAAAGTATCAACTGCTCCCTTTGTGGCATTATAATCCAAAATAATGTCAGGCTTTCTGTCTTCTCTATCACTTACGGCATTGTCATGGTGCATTGTGCTCATGAGAATTACCTGTTTGGTTTTTTTTGGAACATAAGAAACAACAGTTGTATTTCCAGAAAAATAAAAAGTAGAACTGTACACCTCTCTCTTGCTAAGGATACCTTGCGGTAGTTCAGGTTTGTTTTTTCTCATAGTACCCAGCATGGTAAGTTGTTTTTTCTTCAACATCTGGCCTAGTTGATAGGATGTAAAAAAGTTGTCACGTGACATTTTGTCCTTTTAGTCCATGAGTGAAATCTAGAACTACACGCATACCCTGATTTTTTTTCAGGTCTCTCACAAACAGACTAGATAATTACTTGCTTACTGATAAGAACAGTCAAACCACCACCATTTGGAGATGAAGTACACATAAAAAAACATAACCTTTGCAGTCAGAAATAATCAGAGACCTGTAGAACAGTATAAAATGCTATCGGGTCATATTGACCCGAACAGTACAAGTGTAACAATCAGCGTGTAGCAAAAAGTAAACAAAAAAACAAAACAACAACAACAAAAAAATGTAGAGCTCCACAAATGAGGAAAAGTCAAGGAACCACTAGTTTCAAATCCTCATTAAAAAAAATCTGCAGGGTCTCAAAAATCATTTCGGGTCATATTGACCCGAACAGAACAGCAGGGTTAATATTTCATATACTGCTTTTGCAGTATGACTTAGTTTTTCTAAATAAATAATAACACGGTTTAAATGATCACGTGTTGTTCATCTGCAGTTGTTTTTATCTAATTTTAAGACCTTTTATGGACTAGATGTTTATGTTAAACTGTATCCAAATACATAAAACCATAGAATTCAAAGAGGTTGCACTTTGCTTTTCTCAAGATTGTATCAACTTCAAGAACTGACTCTTCAATACATGGCCAATATATCCCACCATTTGACAGGTGAAACTGTAACAAGAAAATGAATGTTACTTACTTTATCTGTTTTAATGTTATGGCTGACCATGTCAGAAATGTTCTTGCATATTGTACTATTATATAGGATATTGATACTAAAACAAGTGGATTTTGGCATTTGCTTCTGGGCTCTCATATCTCTCTGACAAGAAAATAAAACGCATACAGCCTTATCAAATTATATAACTAATGGCAACCTCTAGTGGCTCCTGCAATCAAAGATTAATTTACTCTATCAAGTTTGCAGAATACAAGGTGATAAATCATGTCAAAATTAAATAATTTCTGTGTGCGGAAAAACAGGTGCTGAGGAGTATTCATTTGCTATGTACAGTTAATATTCTATTTACAGTGGAAATAAGAATTCTATTTTTGTCCAAATACTGGGTTTCCCACATAATACAGCAAGCGGAATTGTCCAATATTATGTACAAAGGCATCAATATTTAGTAATATTGCTGTTGTTGCTTGGTAAGATTTTTTTTTCTTTATTGAAGGTCCTCATACAGATTTACTGACCTAAATGATTGATGCACTTGTTTGCATTATCAAACAATAACAATGGTTTCCATACTGCTCTTTCTAGTTATGAATATATCTGTAAATACAATAACATTTAGAGCATAGAAATATTTATGCTATAATTCACCAACAAACTTCCTACATGACTATTCTATGGCTTACTATATTACTAAGTCTTATTAAAAGATCTCTCAATGACAAATGAGTAAATAACAGAAGGCTGGAGAGCAATGCAAGCATAAAGCTTAACATTTACGTTAACGTTTGAAAAAGTAAGTATCTAAAGACAAATGTATATTTACTGAGCTTTCATTTGTGCTTGTGTTTCATTTGAGCTGTAACACGTAACAAAATGATTTAGAAATGTTTTCTTATAATATTTTAATTTTATATTTAAAGGGGTTGGCCACTTTATAGCTAACAGTTTGTAATGTGTAGCACAAAGATAAATAATACATGTACTCATAGACATTCATTTTTATTTACAGTCCTATGAAAAAGTTTGGGCACCCTTATTAATCGTAATCATTTTTAGTTCTAAATATTTTGGTGTTTGCAGCAGCCATTTCAGTTTGATATATCTAATAACTGATGGACACAGTAATATTTCAGGATTGAAATGAGGTTTATTGTACTAATAGAAAATGTGCAATATGCATTAAACCAAAATTTGACCGGTGCAAAAGTATGGGCACCTCAACAGAAAAGTGACATTAATATTTAGTAGATCCTCCTTTTGCAAAGATAACAGCCTCTAGTCGCTTCCTGTAGCTTTTAATCAGTTCCTGGATCCTGGATGAAGGTATTTTGGACCATTCCTCTTTACAAAACAATACAAGTTCAGTTAAGTTTGATGGTCGCCGAGCATGGACAGCCCGCTCTCAAATGATCTGAAAACAAAGATTGTTCAACATAGTTGTTCAGGGGAAGGATACAAAAAGTTGTCTCAGAGATTTAACCTGTCAGTTTCCACTGTGAGGAACATAGTAAGGAAATGGAAGACCACAGGGACAGTTCTTGTTAAGCCCAGAAGTGGCAGGCCAAGAAAAATATCAGAAAGGCAGAGAAGAAGAATGGTGAGAACAGTCAAGGACAATCCACAGACCACCTCCAAAGAGCTGCAGCATCATCTTACTGCAGATGGTGTCACTGTGCATCGGTCAACAATACAGCGCACTTTGCACAAGGAGAAGCTGTATGGGAGAGTGATGAGAAAGAAGCCGTTTCTGCAAGCACACCACAAACAGAGTCACCTGAAGTATGCAAAAGCACATTTGGACAAGCCAGCTTCATTTTGGAAGAAGGTCCTGTGGACTGATGAAACAAAGATTGAGTTTTTTGGTCATACAAAAAGGCGTTATGCATGGCGTCCAAAAAGAAACAGCATTCCAAGAAAAACACTTGCTACCCACTGTAAAATTTGGTGGAGGTTCCATCATGCTTTGGGGCTGTGTGGCCAATGCCAGCACCAGGAATCTTGTTAAAGTTGAGGATCGCATGGATTCCACTCAGTATCAGCAGATTCTTGAGAATAATGTTCAAGAATCAGTGACGAAGTTGAAGTTACGTCGGGGATGGATATTTCAGCAAGACAATGATCCAAAACACCGCTCCAAATCGACTCAGGCATTCATGCAGAGGAACAATTACAATGTTCTGGAATGGCCATCCCAGTCCCCAGACCTGAATATCATTGAACATCTGTGGGATGATTTGAAGCGGGCTGTCCATGCTCGGCGACCATCAAACTTAACTGAACTTGTATTGTAAAGAGGAATGGTCCAAAATACCTTCATCCAGGATCCATGAACTGATTAAAAGCTACAGGAAGCGACTAGAGGCTGTTATCTTTACAAAAGGAGGATCTACTAAATATTAATGTCACTTTTCTGTTGAGGTGTCCATACTTTTGCATCGGTCAAATTTTGGTTTAATGCATATTGCACATTTTCTGTTAGTACAATAAACCTCATTTGAATCCTGAAATATTACTGTGTCCATCAGTTATTAGATATATCAAACTGAAATGGCTGTTGCAAACACCAAAATATTTAGAACTAAAAATTATTTAGATTAATAGGGGTGCCCAAACTTTTTCATAGGACTGTATACTTCTGTATCTTTAATTTTGAAGCCACACCCCCCACTTACCTGGCTCTGCCTGCTCCTTGACACTCCTCCTCTGACCACTGAGCTTGTTACATGGAGGGACATGTGACACAGCTTGACCATGTCACATGTGTGTCTGCCCTGCTCTCCTGCCTGCTCTATCACTACTCAGCAAGGACCTGTCTGACGTCACAGTTACATGACTCTCTTGTAAAAAGGTCCTTGAACATGTAGAAAAGTTGTAACCCATTGCAATGGAAGAACATGGAGAGAAGTGAGATGTGAGATGCCTGGTGTACTGTGGGGATGTGAAAAATGTGGGGTGTATTGTGTAGTGTGGGTGAGAGATGTAGGGTGCATGGTGTACTGTGGAGGGGAGGATAAATCTGAGGGATAGATCTGGGGTACATTGTGTAGTGGGGCTGAGAGATGTAGGTGCATGGTGTACTGTAGGTGCATGGTGTGCTATGGGGTAAGAGTTGTAGGGTGCTTGTTGCAGTGTGGGGGTGGAGAGATATGTGTATTGTTTAATGTTGGGGAGAGATGTATGGTGCATGGTGTTCTGTGGGGGTGAAAAATATGGGGTGCACAGTGTACGGTGGGGAGGCAGATCTGGGGTGCATTGTGTAGTGGGGGTGAGAGATGTAGGGTGCATGGAATACTGTGGGGAGGAGAGATCTTGGGTGTATGGTGTACTATGGGGTAAGAGTTGTAGGGTGCGTGTTGTAGTGTGGAGGTGGAGAGATGTGGGGTGCAGTGTGTACTGTGTGGGAGAGATGTGGGGTGCATGGTGTACTATGGAGGAGAGATGGTGGAGAGGCACGTGGAGAGTGGGGAGTGCTTGTGTGTGCTCCTTGCACTGAAGGTACATTTAAGAAGGAGAGGGGTTTGGTGATGCACAAGAGGCTCATGAAGAATGGAAGAATCTTTCATATCTGTGTTAGGTGAGAGGCACAAAGAAACTCTGGAATATGCTGCAGTTTTTGCCGTGGTGTTACCATCATGTTGGGCTTCGGCCATAAAAGACACATGGGGAGCTGTGTGAAACATGTTTGGGGTGTTCTGAGGTGTGGAGTGCTTATTAACACTATGGCGGTGAAATAGAGAGATAAAGAATGCTTGTTTGGGGGTGCACAGGAAATATATGGCTATTGGTGGAATAACTGCTAGCAGTGCAGGGGTAGACTTACAGGGGCTATCTGCGATATCTGTTGGTATCTTGCAAGGGGGTCATAAGAATTGGGACTTTTCTCTGGAATTTGGACTGGTGAGGACCCTAGTCCTTCTGGAGTAGGGTATTTAGCCATTTCACTGTGAGCTGGCTAAATACTACTTCAGTTCAGGACTAGGGTTGAGTGATCGGGATCAGAAATGTTTGGATTCCGATCAGCGATCGAGTAAATTTTCACGATCACGATTGAATAATAATAACCTCCGATCTCGATCCCGCCCGAAAAGATCGAGATCAGAGGTTATTTCCCTCAATGGTTGGCTACTGGGGGATTTTTTTTTAATCACTACACAGCGTGGAGTCCAAAAATTGTTTCAATTTTTGGACTACATGCTGTGTAGTGAATAGGATCATTTTTAAAATCTGATCTTCGATTAAAAAATCTCATTGACTTGCATTGGGATCGGAATTGGGATCGGATCGGGTTCAAATGGAAAATGATCGGAAATTGGATTTTAAAAACAATCCTGAAATTTCAAGATTGGCTCAACCCTATTCAGGAATAGAGATGAGCGAACAGTGAAATATTCGAGATTCGATATTCTTTTTGAGTAGAGCCTCAATATTCGACTACGCGATCGAATATCGAATCCCATTATAGTCTATGGGAAAAAATGCTCGTTTCAGGGGTAACCACTATTTGATTAAAGGAGAGTCACCAAGTCCACGAATAGCAGAAGGAGAGTGTTTAGGAGAAGCGCTGTGCAGTTAAAGCGCACGGACCCCATATAGTCTATGGTGTCCGTGCGCTTTGACTGCACAGTACTTGCAGTTGCGCTGATAAAAAGTAAGCTCTCTCATAACTGCAAGCTGCCAGCTCTCCCGACGAGCAAAGACAAGCCTGCAGCAAATCAACGCTGGTTCTGCAGCAGGCTCATCCTTGCTAGTGAAGAGAGCTGGCAGCTTGCTGTTACGAGGGAGGTTATTTTTTCTCATAGGAATGAATTGACCAGCGTTAATTGGCCAGTGTACAGCATTCGGCCAATCAACGCTGGTTCTGCTGGAGGCTCGTCTGTGAGGAGGTGGGGTCTAAAATCAGACCAAAATGGAGACTGCTGTGGTCCGATCTTAGACTCCGCCTCCTCACAGACGAGCCTCCGGCAGAACCAGCGTTGATTGGCCGAATGCTATACACTGGCCAATCAACGCTGGTCAATTCATTCCTATGAGAAAAAGTAAGCTCCCTCGTAAAAGCAAGCTGCCAGCTCTCCTGACTAGCAAAGATGAGCCTGTGGCAAATCAACGCTGGTTCTGCAGCAGGCTTGTCCTTGCTAGTCAGGAGAACTGGCAGCTTGGTGTTACGAGGGAGCTTACTTTTTCTCATAGGAATGAATTGACCAGCGTTGATTGGCCAGTGTACAGCATTCGGCCAATCAACGCTGGTTCTGCCGGAGGCTCGTCTGTGAGGAGGAGGAGTCTAAAATCGGACCACAATGGAGACTGCTGTGGTCTGATCTTAGACTCCACCTTCTCACAGACGAGCCTCTGGTAGAACCAGCGTTGATTGGCTGAATGCTGTACACTGGCCAATCAACGCTGGTCAATTCATTCCTATGAGAAAAAGTAAGCTCCCTCGTAACACCAAGCTGCGAGCTCTCCTGACTAGCAAGGATGAGCCTGCTGCAGAACCAGCGTTGATTTGCCGGATGCTATACACTGTATAGCATTCGGCCAATCAATGCTGGTTCTGAATCGAATATTTACTGCGAATAGCTAGTAGTATTTGATCGAGTACGAATATTTCGAATACCGTAGTATTCGATCGAATACCTACTCGATCGAATACTACTCACTCATCTCTATTCAGGACCCAACCACTTGGAGCAAAAAGGTCCTGACCAGTAATTGGAAATAGATCACACTGAGGGGCTATTTACCTTAAGTGATAAAGACCAGGTCCTTATGGAGTATAGGATTTAATCACAGCCCTATTGTAGTCAATGGTGTCTGTTGACATCTTAATGATTAGTCAATTTGAATTTAGCGCTAAAGCAGCTGTTTTGGCACTCCATTCAAATTGGACGAATCATAGCGACTCAGCAACTATTAGTTGCTCAGGACCCCCTAGGATTCAGCTATGTTTTGTGACAGTGACAACCATTGTCAGCGGCGCATTCTGCTAGCCGGGGGTGCTGAGGTGAATGAATCTGTGTGATCACGTCCTATGTGTCGGCAGCTCTGTGATTTGCCTCAGCCTGAAATTCAGGCCAGGAGATTCACTTTCAGTTTGTTGAAGTCCTGCCCACACAAGCTGGCTAGCTTACACTGCAAAATCTCATTTTAATGGTGAACAGGTAAGATAAATTTCATATTTACATCACATTTGTCCTATAACCATCTCTCTGAGTTGCCTGGGGCACTGTGATTTTTTTCAGCTTAAGGGTGGTCAACCCCTTTAAGGGCTAGAATTAAATGAACCAGTACGTAATTAGCTGCGTTCATTAAAAAATTTCCAAAAAAACAAACAAACTAGGAAGGGCTCAGAAACCTGGTCCATGAACAACTGTTGCCAGTTGTGTTATACAGCTGACTCCTATTGCAGTTAACCCTTAAAAACCCCAATATCATTTAACCCTTTAGATACGTTTAGACTGTCACCTTCACACTACTGCTACTAATGTCTGTTGCTGTACTCCATCATAGGAAGACCGTAACGGACATTAACTGTAACAGAGTAATGGACACAGAGGAGCCTTCACACGGAGTAAACTTGCGTCTATTTTTGCAAAATACACGTGTAAAAATAAGACTTCCATTGACTTCAATGACATTTTACAGGCGTATTTTTACACGTGTAAAAAATATCATTGAAGTCAATGGGAGACTTATTTTTACACGTGTATTTTTACGTGTGTAATTTGCAAAAATACACGCGCGTTTACTCCGTGTGAAGGCTCCCTTTATACAAACAACATGATGAGCATGGCTGGAAAGCTTCCTGTTTTTTACATTGGGGAGATTGCAGACAGACACCCGTTGAAGGAGACTTTTGTCCGCAAATGTCATTTAATGACTGTTGCTTTCATCCATTCACAGACGAGAACAATGGGCATTCAATAATGTTAGTGTGAACCTTCTCATAGCCATTAAATAGTAAAGTTCCTTCCTTCACCCAATCATTTCTCTTCATGACATCATAATGGAGTGCCTGCTGGTTGCAATGGCAGCCATGAGCCTATTTAACCCAGTCTCTACATGCCAGTGTATTTACTCCACAATTGAGATGATATACCCAGTTGACAGACTGTAATGGGGTCCACTGAGTGTCCATTGGGTTTCTGCCATTTTTATACTGAAACCAGGACTTTTCTCTCTGCCAATTTTTGCCATATATGAACCTAGGTTAACCCCCATCATTCCCAACCAATAAGTTTTACTTTTGGAATAAGGGGTATGATTCTGAGCTCAGATACTGTACATCTCTGAATGGTGCTCTGATTCGCACCCCTTTTTTTGTTCCTGCCTGACACTGCTGACCTGACAAAACAAACCCTTTGTAGCATATCAGGTACCAAAACTAACTGCACTTATTGCTTTGGAATGGTAGGGGCTAGAGAAAAATTCCAACTGCACTGTAATGAGTGGAGCTGAACCTATTAAAGGAGCACACAATCGCTGATTAAAATCGCTGACCAAACACTGACCATGTGAAAGCAGCCTTAGAATCTTTGATTGTTACTTCTAGAGGATAAAACTCTGACCATGGTCATGTGATTTACGGTCCATGGTCATGTGATGAGCACACAGGTGTCGCTCGTTACAGTCACAGCTAAATAATCAGACATCTGCCTGGCAATCAGCTGTGCACCTGTGTGCTCATCACATGACCATGGACCGTAAATCACATGACCATGGTCAGAGTTTTATCCTCTTCAAGTAACAGAATGAATGACAGCAAGCCGAAATCTAGAAAATCGTGAAGAACTGATACAGAAAGTACAATGGAAAATGGTATATCTTTATATTGTACATTTGTTTGTCAATATTGGCCTGAAAGTGGCCAACTGTGACAGTATGCATGCTGAGAGGTGACTATGAGGGACAAACGTGTATATTCACACAGAGTTGTTTGCAGGCTGAAATAATCTGCTTCAGGAATCAGAAAATGTTTTTGTGGTTTTTGTAGCACTTTTTTTTATTTTTAACTGAAACGCACTGTATGGGCTTTATAAGCCGATGGCTGGTCAGGTAATGGAGGGGGTGTACATCTCACCCAGATTACTAAGGTGGGTGAGATGAGAAAACTCCAGAAAGAATGATTTTCAGCAGATAATTTTGTCGGCTGAGTGTTATTTCAAAGTTCCTGTTACTGGGCTGGATTTTTAGGAATGGCAGGTAGGTTGGTAGTGGGAACTGTCATTCCACCCCCCTCCAGTCCACACTTTGGGGATGTTCTGGAAGCGACTGAGCTGTTGAGAGTCTCCTCGTCAAAGAGGCTTAAGAAGTCAGCTCCAGCAGTAGACCCTTGGCAGAGCTTGGCTGGAGTGCCAAACAGAGAGGTCGTTTTTTGAAGCTGTGTCCTGAATTATTCAACTGGCTTTTGACTTCTGCTATTATAGGTGAGGTAACCTAGTCTATGTTCAGTTAGAGCCTAGCCTGGCAGGTATTTATTTTTGTATTGTTTCCTTTTGTTGCTGCACTACCTTTTTGAGTGAAAATAAACTCTACCTTTGTTTTGGACTGAAAGAAACTGGACTAGTGTGTCTATGCGACCCCACCTAGCAACCCCAGACCCTGACAGCCTGGAAGCTTCACTTTAAAAAGAAGCTAGTGGTTTTTGATGCAGTTTTTGCAAAAAAAAAAACAAAAAACACGTAAAAAAAAGCATCACTCTTTTTCCACCTCAATTGATTTCAATTGTTTTTAAGGTGGAATCTGCCTGCAGATAGGTCATGTCACCTTTTGATCTAGCTGACAAAATCTGCTTCTGATATCCATTGAAATGAATGGGAAGTGTTTTTAGAGGCAAATTCCACCTCAAAATTCTCCTCCAAAAAAACTCTGTGTGAATTCACCCTAAGGCTCCCTTCCCATGGAGTAACGCGCCGCTCATTCTGACACGTAAACACGTTTTAGAGTGAGACGCTTCAAAACAGATCACTCTGACTTTGACAGATCCCATTGACCAATGAGTCCTGGCTTACGCGCGCTACACATTCAAATCAATGGGAGTCTTTGTAAACCATTGATTTCAATGGGTAGTGCGCATAAGCCAGCACCCATTGAAGTCAATGAGATCTGTTTTGAAGCGCCTCACTCTGATACGTGTTTAAATGTCAGACTGAGCAGCGCGTTACTCTGTGGGAACGGAGCCTAAGGATTCCCCCATAGTGGTTGATATAAAAGATGCTGAGAAAATGTCTGCACAAGAGACTGGCAAATCAGCTTGGAACAAAATGACCACAATACAAAAAAATGGCTACCGCCACAAATTAGACATAGCAGACAATGTCATGTGGGCAGTGACTCACATATCACATGATAGCAACAGCTGACAGCCAACAGATACTGGTAAGCGGATATTACAGTGCTAATGCAGTACATACTATATAACCGTATGCTAGTGATCTCAGCCTTTATTTGCTGTAATGGTGGAAATGCACACATCTATTTTAATGCATTTAATAGTTATCCTATTAGCTTGGCTTTAAGCAGCAGAAGTCAGAATTGAAAACTGATCATAATAATAATAAATTTTATTTATATAGCGCCAACATATTCTGTAGCACTTTACAAATTGTGGGGTTCATGTACAGACAAAAAAGATAAATTACAGAGTAATAGTCAATTAACACAATGGGACTAAGGGCCCTGCTCGCAAGAGCTTACAAGTTATGAGGTTGAGGCAGGTTATGAGGTAGCAGGGGTAACATAGGAAGTAGCATTGCTTAGTGGTACAGACATTTTTGTGATAGAAGTTACTTTCATTACACATATTATAATTAGTGAGGATTAGAGATGAGCGAACAGTAAAATATTTGATGTTCGTTATTCGTTTCGAATAGCCTCTCAATATTTGACTATTCGAATGAATATCGAACCCCATTATAGTCTATGGGAGAAAATTCTTCGTTTCAGGGGATCCCACCATTCGACTCAGGAGGGTCACCAAGTCCACTTTTAAACCTCAGCAAATGATGCCAACACCTCTAAAATGCAACTGGGACAGCAGGGGAAGCATGTCTGGGGGCATCTAACACACCAAAGTCCCTGTATTACCCCACTATCACAGCCTAACAAATACACACTTTCCACATTCAAAAAAACCTCTATCAAAGTGGGAAAATACCTGGAAACCTTCTTTACTCCCCAAAAGGATGGACACAAACCCAAATTTAAGCTCTAAAAACATTAACAAGCACCCCTTTAAATCACATTGCCCATGAAAACCACAGATGGAATAGACAATGGGAAATCCAAAAGCCCTCACCCTTAACTGTCATTTTGAGTGTGTGTGTGTCTGTGTGTGTTATGTGGTAAGACCTTCCAAAATTCACTTTTCTAGTCCTTAGGAGCTCTTCCAAATTAAGTTACAGGCCCTTAAACTGAGCTACCAGCAGAGATTGAGCCCCTTTAAGTGACTTCAGCCTTTTACCTGCAGAGTTTTAGGCCCTTTAACTTAGTTCAGCCTTGCACCAGCAGAGAGGTCCTTTGGGTGAGTTGAGCCTTTAAACAGCAGATATTTAGTTTTTGGCCCTTGGCGTGAATACAGCCTTCAAAATACAGTGCTTTTGGCCCTAGGAGTGAGTAGATACTTTAAAAAGCAGTGTTTTGGGCCCTTGGAGTGAGTAGAGTCTTGCACCAACAGGGCTTTTTGCCCTTGGCGTGAGTAGAGCCTTTAAAATACAGTGCTTTTGGCCCTTGGAGTGAGTACAGCCTTTAAAAAGCAGTGTTTTGGGCCCTTGGAGTGAGTAGAGCCTCACACCAACAGTGCTTTTGGCTCTTGGCATGAGTAGAGCCTTTAAAATACAGTGTTTTTGGCCCTTGGAGTGAGTACAGCCCTTAAAAAGCAGTGTTTTTGGCCCTTGGAGTGAGTACAGCCTTGCAGTAGCATTGTTTTATGCCTTTTTGGTGACTAGAGCCATGCAGCAGCAGTGTTTTATTTTCTGGCCCTTTTGGTGACTAGAGCCATGCAGCAGCAGTGTTTTATTTTTTGGCCCTTGGGGTGACTAGAGCCATGCAGCAGCAGTATTTTATTTTTTGGCCCTTGGGGTGACTAGAGTCATGCAACAGCAGTGTTTTATTTTTTGGCCCTTTTGGTGACTAGAGCCATGACCCTAAAAAATTAGATTTCAGGCCCTTGGGGGTGAGCCCTAAAACATTAATTTTCAGGCCCTTGGGGTGAGCCATAAAACATAAATTTTCAGGCCCTTGGGGTGTGCCCTAAAACATTAATTTCCAGGCCCTTGGGGTGAGCCCTAAAACATTAATTTTCAGGCCCTTGGGGTGAGTCCTAAAACATGAATTTTCAGGCCCTTGGGGTGAGTCCTAAAACATGAATTTTCAGGCCCTTGGGCTGGAGCCCTAAAAAATTTGATTTTGACCCGTTGGGGGTGAGCCCTAAAAAATTATTTTGCAGGCCCTTGGGCTGGAGCCCTAAAAAATTGAGTTGCAACCCCCTGGGGGGGATAATGGAAATATATATATATATTTTTTTATATAATTTTTTTTTTAAAATTTCACATTCAGGGGCTGGGGTTGTAGGAGGAGGAGGAAGAGTAAATTGGGTGCTGGCAGCTTCTCTCCAGTACCTGGACTATGGAGTGGATACCCAGCTGGATATCCACGTCCTCACCCATGTCCCATGCTGCTGCTGGCATCCCCTCTCCAGTACCTGGATTGTGGACTAGACACCCAGCTGGATATCCACATCCTCGCCCACGTCCCCTGCTGCTACTGATGAGGGGCACTGCTAGAAGCCCCTCTCCAGTACCTGGACTGTGGACTGGATATACAGCTGGGTATCCAGGTCCTCGCGCACGTCCCCTGCTGCTACGCTGCATGATGTATTAAGCTCTGAAAAAGCTGTTATTTCCTGCCTAACCAAACCTATGAAAGCACTATATTGCCCTCAGAACAAGCTCTCCCTATCACACCAAAACTGAAATGACACGAATATGTCGGCGGCCGTTCTTATGAATAGGAGGTCACATGTTTTCGGCAGCCAATGGGTTTTTTCAATTTTTTTCACTGTCTCCATTGTCGTAGTTCCTGTCCCACCTCCCCTGCACAGTTATTGGCGCAAAAAAGTGCCAGGAAAGGTGGAAGGAGATACAAATTTTTACTGCATTTGCGGCCTTGTATTCGATTGGAATCAAATATCCCAAACGGCCTGATATTCGATCGAATACCTATTCGATCGAACGGCGTTCGCTCATCTCTAGTGAGGATGGATGAAGACACAGGTCTATCAAGTCCAACCCATAAGCCTACAGTATTGATCAATAGAAAGACAAAAAAAAAAAAACCATAAGACTGAAGTCAATTGCCCCATGTCAGGGGGAAAAAGAATATTACCTTATTCCAACGCCAGGGATCAGTATTATAAAACCCTGGATCAATTTGTCTTTTTCAATAATCTAAAACCTGTAGTCTGTAATTTGTCCATTGAAGAAAGGCATCGGCTGCTTTTTGAACTTTTACAATTATATCTCCTCTTGTTACTGTCATTGGCCTAGATGTAAAAAAGATCATTAGAAAGACCTTAGTATTGTCTCTTCACGTATTTGTGATTAAATCTCATAATATCTGTCTTTTTCTAAACTGAATAACTCCAAATTTGCTAATTTGTCTCTGTCCTCCAATTCTCCTATTCCTTTAATTGTCCTGGTTGTCCCTTCTCTCCACTCTTTCTAGCTCAATAATGTCCTGGGGCCCAAATATACTGGGGCCCAAAATTGTGCATACTAGTGATTTGTATAGTGACATACTATGTTCTTGTCATGAGTGTCTCTGTCCTTTGATGCACCCATAAATTTTATGTGCTTTGGTAACCGCTGCCTGGCACTGTTCAATAGAAGTAAGTTTACTGTCCGCAAAAATCCCCACTTCTTTTTCTGCGGCATTCTTACTATAAAGTACATAATCATTTTTTGTATTTCTTCCACCTAAATTCACTACCTTACATTTGTCTAAATTCAACTTCATTTGGCAAGTCTTCACCCATGCTTCTGTCTTCCCTGAATCCCCTTGTAATATTCTACTTTCCTCTTCAGTTTTGATTACTTTACAGAGTTTAGTATCATCTGCAAATATAGAGAACCTCTACTAGGTCATTAATAAACATGTTAAAAAGCCTGATACTGACCTTGTGGTATCCCACTGGTGACTGTGACCCAGTCTGAGTATATCCCTTTATCCTTCTGTTTACTATCAGTGGGCCAGTTGTGAATCCAAATGCATGTGTTTTCCCCCCTAGTCCAAATATTCTTATTTTGCTTACCAACCTTTTATATGGTATAGCATCAAAAGTAGGGTTGAGCGATCGTTTTATGTGGGATCGAGATCAGTGATTTTTCCCACAATGCATTGCTTAGCCTTCACACTGAGTATACGCTGTATATTCAGTGTGAAGGCTCCGCTGCAGTTCCATAGGAATGAATGGAAGCAGCCGACACACAGCCTTAACCCCCTGCGCGCCGGCTGCTTCCATTCATTCGAATGGAAGACTAAACTAAATCTCTAGCAGCTACTTACCTCTAGAGATGGCTGCTCCGGTGCCCTCCTTCTTCTTGCCTCGCTGCCCCGCCTCCCAGGTTAGTGTTTAAAACGCTAGGTAGGCGGGGCTTGTGGCTTAGAGTGTGGGCGGGTACAGGGCGGGGAGACGTGACGTCACATGAAAACTTTTTCCACATGAAAACTTACCCTTTGGGGGTTGTGAAAACATGCATATATGGCAGACCCGGGCTTCCCTGCTCCAGAACTCTCCCTGGCCTTTGCATGGGTAATGCTGTTTTCACACTAACATTGTTAATGTCCATTGCTATCTATCGTCATAGGGTGACAGCAACGAACATTAAACTGTTGAGTGCAAGCACAACTTTATCTTCCTTTACAAAAGTAAGATACTTCTGTCATGTTGTTTACATTAGTGTCAATGGGAATGGGCATAGAACCAGTCTGTGTCCATTCTCTACAACAGTTTAATGTCCATTGCTGTCATCCTATGATGGAAGACAGCAATGGTCATCAACAACGGTAGTGTGAACCCAGCCTTAAGCTCCTTAAAAATGTTTGTCATTTTTGTCATCATAAATATGTAATAGCGCACACTTGTCTGACTTGTTGTTTGCACAACCAGTGGGGTTCAGAAAACCACCTTCAGATTGTACTGAATATTATACAGTACTGCCTAATTTGATTTAGGATTATATGAAAACTATGAATAAAAGGAAGCCAACAGATATGAAAATTGCAGAACATTTAATCACTTTTCAGATTTGACATTTTATCTTTTTAGTTAAAATTTGTTTGTGAATGAGTTTGTTGTTCCAGCAGCTAAACTTCAATAGAGACAAAAGTTCTTAAGAGTAATCACTTTTTTCATATGCTCTTATTGTTGTTATTTATTGCATGTGCTATTTAAATTCATCTACTGCAGCAAACACATTACATGCATCTATCATCTGGATTGCACTGGTATTAATAGAGATAAATGACAAAACATAATCAGTAGCAGCTCTCAAAGTTAATCATTGCATCTGAACTATGGGAAGCACTTAATTACTCTCATTTGCAAGCACAATTTAATAAGAGGGCATTAGCCAAATGAAAAGAATACAGAACAAACATACAAAATAGTTATGCAATCATTAAAAAGAAACTCTGACAGTGCAGGTGACAACGCTTATAGGATAAATTACCATAATGCCCTAAATACTGAGCTGTCAGCATCTTAATGCAGTGATGAGATATCCAGGGAATCTCAGTACTATAGCTGTCAGAAGCGAGCGCATCAATCACTACTCTCTGGTTTACTGATCATTACTGCAGTTATAAAAGGAAGCAGACATAAGCTATGTTCACATGCTACTTTTACTCACATTTTGATGCAGATTATAAATGAGATTTATTAGGTTATTGGTTGTCTAGGTCAAAATATTGGTTTCAGGTATTTTTTGGCTTCTGGTATTCTTTTTTTGAGGGAGGGTTGCATAATATGTCATGCCTTTTTTGCGGTAGCATGTTTTGTTAAATTTTTGGTCTTTTGATTGAAGTTCCTTTCAGGCATGTTTTTCAGCATAACGGACTTTATATTAATACACTTGACAAAAATGTCACAGTCAGAGAATACTACAAGCTTTTTGAGAACCAAACAGCCCCCCACCCCACCCCCGAAAGCTGCCACAAATATACAGTGTTTTTAGTGATCTATGCAGTGTTTATAGGGTGCTTCATAAAGAACTCATCACAGAAATGTAACATCTGAATGTTGAAATTTTAACTTCTATTGTACCTGGTCTCGGTGTAGTCTCCACTAGAGATGAGCAAACAGTGAAATATTTGAGATTCGATATTAGTTACGAATAACCCCTCAATATTCAACTATTCAAATGAATATTAAACCCCATTATAGTCTATGGGAAAAATGCTTTGTTTCAGGGGAAGCCACACTTCGACTCATATCGCAAGCGGACAGGGATCCCGACGATATAGTGGCGTAATACAGGGACTTGGGCATGTTAGATGCCCCCAGGCATGCCTTCCCTGCTGTCCCAGTTGCATTCCAGAGGTGTTGTCCTCATTTGCTGAGATGTCATAGTGGACTCAACGCTCAGGTGTAGCAGAGCTTTGCGCTCTACACTGCTTCATCTGAGATTGGACCACAATGGAGACTGCTGTGGACCGATCTTAGACTCCACCTCCTCACAGACGAGCCTCTGGCAGAACCAGCGTTGATTGGCCAAATGCTGTACATTGTATGGCATTTGGCCAATCAACGCTGGTTAATGCATTCCTATGTGAAAAAGTTAGCTCTCACATAGCGCAAGCTGACAAGGATCCCAACGAGATAGAGCCCCAAAGAGCTGTTTGAGTAACATTCCCACCTAAATAAAGGTAATCCCTAGCTAACCCTGTCAGTACATCTATCCCTGTCTCACAGTCACATAGTTCACAGTCTTATATGACCCGGATCTGAAATCCACCATTGGTATAAAGTGGAGGTCACCTGATTTAGCCAGCCAATTACTTTTTCCAATTTTTTTTCGATCACTGAACAAAATCACTGGCTAAACACTGCCGTAGGGCCCTGGCCTAGCATACAGTCTGGTCTGAGTGCCAAATCACATATATTTGTTAATTGTAACAGCAGTGCACTGTGTTTCTTATACATATAGTCTAACTTTTGAGGTGAGCTCTGTTTATTTTTTTCATACAGTCTGACTTGCATTTGCACTATTTCATATGGTTTCAGACCAGTTGTTTGTAGGCTGCCTTTAGCCATAAATGTTTGCTTGGTACTATTCCGTTATCGGGCCAGCAGCAGCGCAGTTCAGCAGCAGCTTTCGGGACAGCAGTTCAGCAGCGGGAATTACAATGACATCCGAGGACTGCTGGCCCGATGCTTGTGCCCAGTAACCAGTACATCGATGACCCCCCTCCCCCATCCTTCTCCTCCTGCCAGTGCTGCCCCCCAGCTCTCCTTACATCTTCCCCGTACCCTCTCCCCGCCACACGACTAGGCCTCACCTCAGCGCTAGTACCGAGACCGAAAGGAAAGACACCGGGGCTCAATCCAGGCCCTGACAAGAAACACGCCGACTATAGGAACGGTGAGCTACAGCGAGCCGGAGGGACAAACTTTCTGCAGCGTCCGGCGGCTATCTAGTAGCATTCATTGCTCAAGATTTACGGTGAGGCCTATTACAGGGAGAGGGTACGGGGCAGATGTAAGAAGAGCTGGGGGGCAGCACTGGAAGGAAGAGGAGGATGAGGGCATCGATCGATGTACTGCCTACTACACACAAGCACGGCCTCTATCATCGGGCCAGCATCGGCTTAGTCATGTGGCGGGGAGAGGGTACGGGGTAGATGTAAGGAGAGCTGGGGGGCAGCACTGGAAGGAGGAGGAGATGGAGGGGGGGTCATTGATGTACTGGCTACTGGGCACAAGCATCGGGCCAGCAGTCCTCGGATGTCATTGTAATTCCCGCTGCTGAACTGAACTGCTGTCCCGAAAGCTGGTGCTGAAATGCGCTGCTGCTGGCCCGATAACGGAATAGTACCGTTTGCTTAATGTCCACAGTAATTTCTTGCAGTTAAATGCCAGTTGTGTAGACAGCTAGGCCAGATTTACAACAAAATATTGCATACCATCCACACAGTATGTTCTTGCAGTTAGGGGCTGTTTTATAGGCAGCTGTGTCATATTTATCACAATATTTTACATACCATCCCACGCAGTAAATTATTGTAGTTTAAATCGTGACTGGGGGAGTTTGCTGACCATTTTTGTAATGTACTTTATTAAACTAACTAATTTTCATCTTATTATAAAACAGGCTGTCGTTAAGGTCCCACATTGTGAGCCGCAGCAGAAAAAGCATGCAGAAAAGATGGGGGTGGGGGGACACATTGTGGTCAGAGTGTATTTCACAGAAATTGCCTATTATAACTATAAAGTCAGCAATTCTGTAAGTATAATTGACAGCTGTGATTTACCAAAACCCGCCAGTTTTTGAAATTGCAGAATTTCTGCTGCTGATTTTTTTTTCTGCAGTGTGTGGGTGGGATTAGCCAGAATCCCATCCACTTTGCAGGTACTGTAATATGCATCTCCATGTCATATTCACTATGTGAAGTCTCAGCCTATAACATTTTAGCATCTCTCTAACTGAGAGTTATTATTGAGATGTTACTAAGAAACTCTGTACACAGTTGTATTGAGAAAATGTAGAGACAAAGCATTTCCCCGGGCTGGAGGGGGGGTTGCTTCAAATGGTTGTATGGCTTTATACCACCAAGAATAGTGGTTCAGATATCATAAGAAAACTGATATGCCTAGATTGAAGTAGCTATAACAGAATCAACACTGTAGTGGACTGTAGGGTTATGGGTTGGACTTGATGGACTGATGTCTTCATCCAACCTCATCTACTATGTGACTATGCATGACCTGGTCAGTGAGTAATAAACTCTGTTTTGCTTTTTGCTGTGATAATGGCATCTTGTATGCATTGGTTAACACAAAATAGCAGAACTACAATAAACTACAACTTGCTACGTCAGCTTGTTTTTTTTCCATGATAATAGAACTTTATATATTGGTTAAATAGAGTCTGTCAGCAGGAAAGTGGGTATCAAACTAATGAGAGTACAATGTAGGTGGCTTCTACACTTTCCAAAGGTGCCTTTCTTATTCTACATTGTAGAATTGTAGAATTCTGCATTTTCTGCAAATGTTGTGGCTTTATTCTTTGCTCTAGATTATCACTAGTAGATAGATAGAGAGAGAGAGAGAGAGAGAGAGAGAGAGAGAGATAGATAGATAGATAGATAGATAGATAGATAGATAGATAGATAGATAGATTTAAAAAGTTGAAAGCTGCACAGTGTAGGTATAAATGGTATTGACCCTGCTGAGAGATCCATTCACACTAGTAGCAGGAAAAAAGAAGCACTCCTGGAAAATCCTATGGCGGTCACATACATTATTTGAACAATGGGGTCAAAATGCTCACAATACCCAAAGATGAATTCTTTATTAGATGTAGTTTCCAAAATGGGGTCACTTCATATGGGTACCTCTAGGGGGCTGCAAATACGACAAGGCAATTAAAAACAAAAATCGGAAATCTGAGCTCCAAAAGATAAAAGAATATAAAATATCACTTCTCCACTTCTGAGCCCTCTTGTGTGTCCAAACAGCAGGTTATGGCCACAATGGTATTGCAATACGGAGACAAAATTTTATTTTCTTAATCCAACGCTAAAAATTGTGTGCAAAATCCCTGGGCTTAAACTGATCACAACACATGAATTATGTAGGGTGTAGTTTCCAAAATAGGGTAATTTCTGGTGGGTTTCCACTGTTCTGGTACTTCTGTGACTCTGCAAATGCAAGACAGTACCTGAAAATCATTCCAGCTAAATCGAAGATTCAAAGAACAAGAAATACATTTTGAGTCCTTCTGTGTGCTGAAACAGCAGTTTATGGTCACAAATAAGGTATTTTCATACTCAGTAGAGATGAGCGAGTAGTGAATTATTCGAGATTCGATATTCATTTTGAGTAGAGCTTCAATAGTAGACTACTCGATCGAATATCGAATCCTATTATAGTCTATGAGAAAAAATGCTTGTTTCAGGGGAAGTGGTGCTTAGGAGGAGCGAAGTGCCGTTGAGGAGTGTTGAGGAGGAGCGCTGTGCAGTTAAAGCGCATGGACCCCATAGTCCCCAGATATTTCGTTCGGGGGGTCCTCCTGTGGACTCCTTCCAGACGGGAGGCAAGCATTAGTGTGAACCAGCCCTAAAAGCAACGTTGAAGGAGTAGGACATGGGAGAGTGATAGACCCGCAGGATAGTATCGCAGCATCCCTCCTGCAAAACCAGCATTGATTGGCTGAACTCTATACACTGTATAGGCCAATCAACGCTGGTTCTGAATCGAATCTTTACTGTGAATAGGAGTAGTATTCGATCGAGTACAAGTATTTCGAATACCGTAGTATTCGATCGAATACCTGCTCGATCGAATACTACTCGCTCATCTCTAATACTCAGCAGAAATTTTGTAAGAAATTAGAATATTTTATTCATTGTGAAAATGAAAACTCAAAGCTAAAACTACAAATTGTTGAAAATAATAAAAAAAAATGTTTGTTTTTTTTATTTCACCACCCAATTCAAATAAATCCAGTGACACATCTCTGGTTAAAAATGTTCACAATACTCATAGATAAATTCCTTTAGGGGTGTAGTTTCTAAATGGGTTGTTTCTAGTGGATTTCCATTGTTCAGGTACCTACAAGGCTCTACAAAATTATTATGGTTGTGCCAAAATTCATAAATTGCTCTTTCATTCCTGAGGACTGAGTTTGAGCAGAAAATTATTGGGATATTTCAGCAAAATGCAGAATTAGGGTAATAAATATTGAGGTTTGTTTTGCTGTTAATCATTGTTATGCTACAGAGAATAAATAAAATAAAATGCGATATCTGCAAAAAAAAATGGAATGTTGAAATTTCCACCTTCCACTTTATTGGCTGAGATGCTGTCAGCTGATGTCAGGTGGTGCTAGAATGTCACACAGTGAATCACTGACTCATAAACACTTGTATTTCCTGTTCAAACATGTGGCGGTGGCCATCTTAGTTCATCCGAGCCAATTTGGACCACCAATTTGGAAGTTCAACCACCAATTTGGAAATGTTTGGGTTGAAACCAGTTCATGTTTGGCCATCTCTATTGCCTGGAAGTGAAGTACCTGTGTGTATTTGTAGATCATAGATTAAATAACAACATGCAATGTCAATCCGTTGCTTCTAAGGCCAAAAGGCGGTATGGACTCATGGGACAGGGATGCAAAATCACTAATCATTGGTGCGGCCCCATCTGGAATATGCAGTTCACTTCTGATGATCAAATAATAGACAGGATGCCCTAAAGTTGGAAAAGAAGCTCCATAATATTAACAAAGGAAATGGAGGAGCTCAGTTATGATTAAAGGAGTTGTTATTATTATTATTATTATTATTATTATTATTATTACTTGTAAAGCACCATCATATTCCACAGCACTTTAAAGACATTGACAGTCACTGTCCCATATAGGGCTCGCAATTTACATTCCCTCGGTATGTAACAACAGTATGTCTTTGAAGTTAAATTTTTTTAATCTAATTTGATAAATTTGATAAATCTGTATGAATATAGAAATGATCTTACAAGAAATAAGGGGAAAAGCTGTTTTAAAATCCTCTTAAAAAACAAATGGGCACTCTCTCCATCTTGAAAAAAAAAAGGTTTATTCTCTAGAAGTGATAAAGCTTCTTCACTGTAAGGACTATGAATCTCTAGAACAGGGGTGGGCAATTAATTTTCCCATGGGGCCACATGTGAAATTGTAACGGTTCTAGAGGGCCATGCGCGCCGCAGCAAATTTAGCTCCACCCACTTCTCCGCTGACTCCACCCATTCTCAATCATTTTTCCATGTGCCCCACAAAGTAAATTCCTCCTACAGTCAACCTAACATTATACACCCCCACATTATAATGTTTCCCTCCAAATGTCCCACAGTATGAAGTCCCTCTCCTGGTGCCCCAGTATAAACTAGCAGAAGCTAGAGGGGACATTAAACTGGGGCAGCTGGAGGGGGACATTAAACTGGGGGCAACTAGAGGCAGACATGTCCCCCTCCAGCTACCCCCCATGGTTTAATATCCTCCTCCAGCTGCCCAAGTTTAATGTCAACCTTCATCTGCCCCCTAGTTTAATGTGCCCCCTCCATGTGCATTCAGCTTAACTGCCCCCCTACATGTGCCCCTAGTCCTCCTTCTTGCTCACACATGCTGTCTCTTCTCTCTTTATCATCCAGCAGCCCCCATTGCCAGCAGCTTGCATCAAGCACAGTCCCGTGTGGCTCCACCCACTAACGAGTCATATCCTATCCTGGTGATAGGATGTGATGACATCATCACAGGTCCTTTGAACATCTGCCCCCTAATTTAATGTCCCCCCTCCATGTGCATTCAGTTGAACTGCTCCCCTACATCTGCCCCTAGTTCCCCCCTCTTGCACATGGTGTCTCTTCTCTCTTTATCATCCAGCAGCCTCCATTGCCAGCAGCTTGCAGCAAGCACACAGTACCGTGTGGCTCTGCCCACTAACGAGTCATAACCTATCCTGGTGATAGGCTGTGATGACATCATCACAGGTCCTTGAAAAATCTTCAACTAGCTATGCGGGCCGGATAAAAGCAGTCAGAGGGTTGGATGTGGCCCGCGGGCCGCACATTGCCCAGGTCTGCTCTAGAATAGCCTACCCCAGGAGGTGGTCACAGCAGCAACAGCTGCCAGCTTCAAAAACAGTTTAGAAGTTTAAGGTAACAGTCCAAAAAGGCTTCTAAACTGTTTTTGAAGCTGTTGCTGCTGTGACCACCACCACAACCCCTTGAAGCGAAGCGCAGCAAACAAAATCGCTGCGAAAACACATCACATTTTTTTCCACACTGTTTTTCATTGCGATTTCATAGAGTTTTCCTCTGATAGCTTTCTTCCCCTCTTCCGCTGCTGATTTTTTTCTGCAGTGTGTGGATGGGATTATCCAGAATCCCATCCACTTTGTAGGTAAATACAGCATTATTGCAACATGGAGGCCCAAACATTACAGCAAAATAGCATTGAACTTATCGAAATCTATACAAAACTTTTTTGTATCACTCATCCCTTCAGCCATGTCCTTTCCCATACATTGGTGGAACTTGATGAACATATGTCTTTTTTTTCAACCATACTATGTAACAGTGAGAATCTGCCACAATTCTGTAGTTGTCACTCCTCCTCTCCACTTCCACACTGTTGTCATGATAAAAACAAAATAAGGTTGGGCCACACAGGAGAAATGCGTTTTACAGTCACAGTAATGTGAGTTAGATTATATTTAATCTCATCCTCCACATTGCAGAAAAAATGCTGCAGAATATGCACTGTTCTCAAAAATTTCCTCATAGACTTAGGGAGGCAAAAATGTGCAAAAGCAGTGAAAACAACAATAGCATTTTTTGCACTGCATAGTCACAGCATTTTTTTTTTCTGCAGCATTTTTAGCTACGATTTGTTACATGTATTTTTAATCTAAAACTCATTAGTTCTTCCAATACAACTGCAGTGTGTATATGAGAGAAACACCTGCAGGCGCCTTTCCTTGAAATGCGTTACATTTTGGAGAGTTTTTCATTTTAAAAAGTATAAAAAGTGAGAGAGCAGTGTATGGTTAAAGAGGTTGTCTGGCATAAATTAAAATTTTAACACTAAGTTAAACCCCTCCACCCACCTAACTTCTAATTTACTCCTTTAAAAAAAAAAAAAAAACAAAAAAAAAAAAGTTTACTGAATTTACTGATATGCCTGGTGATTTCCTGGTGGCATTCCGTTTAGTTGTTTCCAGAGATGGGAGGTCACCAGTACTCCTCTCTCCCTCACCCCTCCCCCTTCCTACTCACCAATGCTAACGTCCTCTTCTTCTGCTGAGCATTGATTCCTTCACAAAGGAGCCAGTGCATGTGCAATAGAACGCCGGCAGAATGCTTGGGAGTCCCACTGCTTCTCTTTGCTTCTGTCAGCATTTCTATTGTGCAGGCGCCAGCTCCAGCTCCCAAATGCAGACAGAGTAGGGGACAGCAGCATTGGAGAAAGTCATGTCCAGGATGAGAAGACAGGTAAGTAAGGGGTGGGAGGGAGTTTGGAGAGGGGCTATTTGAGTTAGTTAGGTAGGGGTGGTAGTCTGTGAGCTAGCTAGGGAAACAGGGGGTGGTTGAGAGCAAGGAAGTGAGTGGGGGGATCTGAGTGAACTACAATGCATCATGGTAGTTGTTGGCTAAGACAGCAGGAAGCTACCCCTGTAAACAAATGCGAAGGATACCAGGACCTTGCAGAGAATGCCAGAAATCACTCAAAACACTGCTAAAGGTATTTTGGTGCGTTTATTAACCCATTGATAGCACTAAAAGACCTTTTTTTTAAATTAAAAAAAAAAAAAAATTGCCCGGAAAAGCCCTTTAAACAAGAAATTTGTATCTACTGCTTACCATCAGTTTCCCATAGAAATACATGTTACTCTGTGTGTCTTAGAGAGCTAGAAATGGGTTAGATAGAAGCCCTGATAGTGTTATACACTATGCTTTAAGCCAATATAAGATTTTTTTTTTTTTAAATGTAGATTGTGAGCCCCACATAAAGCTCACAATGTACATTTTTCCCTATCATTATGTCTTTTTTGGAATATGGGATGGAAATCCATGCAAACACGGGGAGAACATACAAACTCCTTGCAGATGGTTTTATGCCCTTGGCGGGATTTGAGCACCAGGACTCCAGCGCTGCAAGGCTGCAGTGCTAACCACTGAGCCACCGTGTGGCCCCCAATATAAGATTTTTTTCATATACATTACATACTCCATAATGGTGCTTTTGAAAAATACAACTTGTCCTGCAAAAATTAAAGCTCCATGCAGCTCTATCAATGCAATAGTAATAAAGTTATTTCTCTTAGATGGTAGAGATGGACAAAAAGGAAAAAATGCCAAACCTTGTTGATGTAAAACTGTTTTCTTAATGATTATTCTTTATTATGCAATATAAATACATTTTCAGATATGTTATTAGTTCTACATATTTGGAGCTTTTTCCTTATATTCCTAAAAGGAAAATGTTGTTTTTGTACCATGTTAGCCAGTGGGTAGGAAATATAAAAAAACAAAAAACTTGAAAGTCTTCAGGGGGGAAGAGGCTTATTGGTATATACACGTAAACAATTCCACAGTTCCCAGGTTCTTATCTTTATGGCTGTCTAAGTTCAGTGATTTCTGTAGGATGACATGAACCCATGTGAAAGATTCATTCCATTCTCCAGAGTGTTAAATAAGGTCATGCTCTTGTACTCATAAATCCGTCTCTGTTTCCTTGATTTAAAATTCCCTCTTAAAATCAAAATTTTCATGTCACTGGTGATATTATGATCTTCATTGCAGAAATGTTTTGACACAGGAAGGTCCAGTCTTTGTTCTCTAATCGTATGGCGATGTGCGTTCAATCTCATTCTGAGCTTCTGACCGGTCTCTCCAACAATCAGATTTTCAGTGGAACATTTGGTGCACATTATTAAATACACTACATTAGGTGTGTTACAGGTGAATGTACCTGGGATTTTATATTCCCTGTTAGGGTTTGGTATCTCTATCCTGTCAGTGGTCAGTATGTGAGGGCATGTTTTGCATCTTTTCTGTCCGCATGGAAATGTTCCTGTGTTAGTTGGAGGTGACAGTGTGCTGCTAATCACCATATTCCTGAGGTTTGGTGGCTGTCTATACTACAAGAGAGGGGGGTCTGGAAATATGGATTTTAAACGGTTGTCTTTTTGCAGTAGTGGATGTAATTTGCGTGTGATTCCTCTCAGCGTCTCCGGGGGGGGGGGGGGGGGGTGTTATATGTGACGACCAGGGGCACCCGGTTGTTTTCCTGTTTGGTATTGTATTTTAATAAATCCGATCTTGGTATTCTGGTGGCCCTGGTGATTTGGTTATCAGTTGTTCTTGAATGGTAACCCTGCCTCAAGAATGTTTTTGAGGCCTCCAAGGTGTTTGTCTGTATCTGCAGGGTTTGAGCATTTGCGATGGTATCTGATGGCCTGGCTGTAGACAATGGAGTTCTTTATGTGTTTCAGATGAAAGCTATCCCATCTTAGGTAGGTAGGGCGGTCAATTGGTTTCAGATACAAAGTAACGGTTGGTACCGCACACTTGTTGTCAATTATGGTGCTAGCAAAGAAAGGTCCTCCGACCCATGTAATCAATGGAGATAAATTTTTCTGCACACACCAATGGTTTGAAAGGGTGTAATCATTTATTATACAACAGTGAAATACACCATAGACATAATGCAAAAAAGTAGATATGAATAAGGAGCTAACTAGATCAAGTAATGTTGACGTTTCGGGTGTGACCTTCATCAGAAATTATCTAGTATAAGGTAACGTTAGGAGAGGTGTCATGGCGTGATTTAAAATTCCCTCTTGAAATCAAAATTTTCATGTCATTGGTGATATTATGATCTTCTTTGCAGGAATGTTTTGACACAGGAAGGTCCGGTCTTTGTTCTCTAATCATTTGGCGATGTGCGTTCATTCTCATAATGTGTTTTTGTTTTTCTCATGTCTTTTAAGTGTTTGATGTTCAAGTATTTAGAATACTGATCTAAAGCTGCTAAAGTAGCCAAGAAAGTAGTTTTCTTATCGGTAAGTAAAATATGTAATATATGTCAGTTTGCTGAGTCACCTAAACATAATATAAATGGGCAGTAAAAGCACAATAAAAAGACTGTTCTGAGGACGTTTCTGTTTCACTGCTTTATTTGCATGATTTATTTTATTTAAAAGACTATTGCAAGCTTTCTTAACAAAAAGTAAAAAGTGAAGGATTTTGTAATGAGAATCTTTGGCAACGCATCACAGTTCTTATGGCAGCGCTTTAAATGGAAAGTTCGTGGAGCATTCCTCCGCAGACTTTCTCTTACAATTATACCTATGGGGAAATCGCCGGCATTTCCATAGGTATAATTGACTGCGATTTCCAAAACCGTGACGATTTTGGAAATTGCAGCGTGTCCATACTGTGGTTTTTAGCACAAATCACTGCGTTTCCATCCTGTGGGGCCCCAGCCTAAAAGTTCAAATCACCCTCTTTTCCCTAGACTTGAAGTAAAAATAAATAATTAAAGACAAACATATAAAATTATGCATCACTACATCTGAAAACTCTCAAGATACAATCGTTATAAAATAATTTTTCATATTGCAAACACTGTAGTAGGATATAAAATCAAGAGCCAACCTGCTGTTTTTTTCACCATTTCACCATGAAAATAAGAATAAAAATTAATCTAAATAGTGTAAATAAAAAGTACATCTGTTGCTGCCAAAAAAATGATGCCTCATGCAGCCCTGTATATGGAAATATATAAAAATTTCGGGTGTCAAAAATTTTTCCGTTTCAAAGTTTTGAATTTTTTTGTAGGGGTTAGCACATAAAAAGAACTACAGTCCTATGAAAAAGTTTGGGCACCCCTATTAATCTTAATCATTTTTAGTTCTAAATATTTTGGTGTTTGCAGCAGCCATTTCAGTTTGATATATCTAATAACTGATGGACACAGTAATATTTCAGGATTGAAATGAGGTTTATTGTACTAACAGAAAATGTGCAATATGCATTAAACCAAAATTTGACTGGTGCAAAAGTATGGGCACCCTTATCATTTTATTGATTTGAATACTCCTAACTACTTTTTACTGACTTACTGAAGCACAAAATTGGTTTTGTAAGCTCACTGAGCTTTGAATTTCATAGCCAGGTGTATCCAATCATGAGAAAAGGTATTTAAGGTGGCCAATTGCAAGTTGATCTCCTATTTGAATCTCCTCTGAAGAGTGGCATCATGGGCTACTCAAAACAACTCTCAAATGATCTGAAAACAAAGATTGTTCAACATAGTTGTTCAGGGGAAGGATACAAAAAGCTGTCTCAGAGATTTAACCTGTCAGTTTCCACTGTGAGGAACATAGTAAGGAAATGGAAGACCACAGGGACAGTTCTTGTTAAGCCCAGAAGTGGCAGGCCAAGAAAAATATCAGAAAGGCAGAGAAGAAGAATGGTGAGAAGAGTCAAGGACAATCCACAGACCACCTCCAAAGAGCTTCAGCATCATCTTGCTGCAGATGGTGTCACTGTGCATCGGTCAACTATACAGCGCACTTTGCACAAGGAGAAGCTGTATGGGAGAGTGATGAGAAAGAAGCCGTTTCTGCACGTACGCCACAAATAGAGTTGCCTGAGGTATGAAAAAGCACATTTGGACAAGGCAGCTTCATTTTGGAAGAAGTTCCTGTGGACTGATGAAACAAAGATTGAGTTGTTTGGTCATACAAAAAGGCGTTATGCATGGCGTCCAAAAAAAACAGCATTACAAGAAAAACACATGCTACCCACTGTAAAATTTGGTGGAGGTTCCATCATGCTTTGGGGCTGTGTGGCCAATGCCGGCATCGGGAATCTTGTTAAAGTTGAGGGTCGCATGGATTCCACTCAGTATCAGCAGATTCTTCAGAATAATGTTCAAGAATCAGTGACGAAGTTGAAGTTACCCCGGGGATGGATATTTCAGCAAGACAATGATCCAAAACACTGCTCCAAATCGACTCAGGAATTCATGCAGAGGAACAATTACAATGTTCTGGAATGGCCATCCCAGTCCCCAGACCTGAATATCATTGAACATCTGTGGGATGATTTGAAGCGGGCTGTCCATGCTCGGCGACCATCTAACTTAACTGAACTTGAATTGTTTTGTAAAGAGGAATGGTCCAAAATCCCTTCATCCAGGATCCAGGAACTGATTAAAAGCTACAGGAAGCGACTAGAGGCTGTTATCTTTGCAAAAGGAGGATCTACTAAATATTAATGTCACTTTTCTGTTGAGGTGCCCATACTTTTGCACCAGTCAAATTTTGGTTTAATGCATATTGCACATTTTCTGTTAGTACAATAAACCTCATTTCAATCCTGAAATATTACTGTGTCCATCAGTTATTAGATATATCAAACTGAAATGGCTGTTGCAAACACCAAAATATTTAGAACAAAAAATGATTAAGATTAATAGGGGTGCCCAAACTTTTTCATAGGACTGTATATACATGTGGTATCAATGTAATAGATCAGAACCCTAGAATACAGTTGACTTGCCATTTTGGCTGCACTGTGAGCGCTGTAAGCAATTTGCTTAATACAGTTTTTCTCTAATTCCATCCCATTCTTAATTTTCCTCCAGCTTCCCAGTACACTGTATAGAATATTAAATGATACCATTAGTAAGTATAATATGTTCCACAAAAATTATACTCTTATACGCCTCTATGAAAGAAGAGTTTAAAAAAGTTATGGCTTTTGGAAGCAGGGGAGTAAAAAAAAATAAAAAATTGAGAGAGAGGCAGAGAGGTTTTTCTTTCCTTTTTTTTTTTTTTTTTTTTATACACATTGTCTAACCTGACATCAGTAACTCTTTGAGAGACAAATCACTTTTTGCTAGTCATTTTTTGATCCACAGAGGAAATTCAATGTCATATAACTCATTTTTATGCGGAAAACGCAGTGAAATGCACACAAGGTGGGCACAGATATACATACTAGAAACAATAAGGAAAGGGGAGGACAGCGGCTCCAACAATACTAGGAGGTGGGCTAGGTTGAACCATTAAAGCTTGAGATAATGTATGGGATGAATGACCTCTGGAACCTCTCACTACGACAATGTATCTGGACCAGCCTTTTACTAAAGTTACTCCTATGATTGATATGCAGATTGTGGAGAGGATGATTTGGGTTCGCCATAATTGAGGTGAGTTTCTTCTGGGGCCTCTTCTTTAATGCTGTGTCCCAGCCCTCCTGTTGGATACTGATAATGGAACTGGTCTTCCTTAGCAGATCCTTAGATCATCTTTACATCAAACATTCTGGAATTGCCACCTCAGACCGTATCAGCATAGAACAGAACACCACCCATTATAGAATGGTAGAAATCCTGCAATAGGATGGTGTGAGGAAGGACAATCTGCTAGTGTCCTTCATGTACACTCCCTTGCTGTGTAGGCACCACTCAAATTTGTTGTCCAAGGTACTTGTGTCAACCTCCTCAATAACTTTTTACTGAAGCCTATCACCATATCTTTTGTTTTAGCTTACATTGAGTAGCAGGTAGTTGACATTGCTCCAAGTAGAAAAATGTTCCACCTCCTGCCAGTACTTAGTGTCATTTCCATCAAAGATGAGACTGACAACTGCAGTCATCAGAAAATTTTTGGAGGAAAAAGGATCCCGAGTCATACCAGAAGTCATTGGTATACTGCTAGTAAGTCTGTTACAGAACGCCTCAGTGGTGACCATGGGCACATAACATCACAGATGTGTGCCATACGCCACAAGGAGGAAGAGATAGAGCACCAGACACTGCTAGGAGACCTAGAAGAGGTAACGGAAGGTAGGTATGCTTTTTTTGTTGTTGTTTTCACCTCACCTGAATCTCCACCTATCATAGTATAGTGAGGTGGCCATTTTAGTTCACCCAAGATAAATCTCTATTTGTTTAATATCGTAAAACAAAAGCAAACAATTTTGAATAGTTGGGTTGAAACCGGCTAAGTGTGAACTGATTCGTTCATCTGTAATTCTCATTCAAGGACATTTTGGTGATGTGGATTTTATTGTGAAATCTAAGGGATCATTTACACGATGTTATGCTCCACTCATTCTGAACGTAAAATTCATTCAGAATGAGCGCGAAACAAGCAGCTCCCATTGATTTGAATAGGTGCCAGCGTGACGGCATACGCGCGCTACCCATTGAAATCAATGAAAGGCTTTTTTCCCTATTGCTTTCGATGTAATACGCGCGTATGCCGGCACGTCGGCACCCATTCAAATCAATGGGAGCTGCTTGTTATGCGCTCATTCTGAATGAATTTTACGTTCAGAATGAGTGGAGCGTAACATTGTGTGAATGCTGCCTAAAGATTCATTGTCACATTGATGTAATAGCTGCTGCTACAGAAGTATGTTTGATTAGTTTTATCCCTCCTCTTTTCCTGTAGCTAGCTGCTGCTGTCTTAAGCTCCTCCCTTCTTCCTGTTCATATGTTATTGCTTGTCAGCCATTTGTTCAGACATCTCTCGATACCCCTTGGAAGATTTCTCTTTTCATGAGCTGCTGGTTTGTGCATATGTACAAGTCCACTGGAATACATGTCTGCATAGTTGAGATAAACTGATCTGTCAAACTTTCTTTGTAAGTAATTGGCTCAATATAAACCTACACAGTGAAGGTTATTTATTAGAGGTGAGAGAACACTGCTCGGATCAGCCGTTCCGAACAGCGCGCTCCCATAGAAATGAATGGAAGCACCTGGCACGTACACTTTGCCGGCGGCTGGTCGCCGTGCCAGGTGCTTCCATTCATTTCTACGGGAGCGTGTTCGCTCATCTCTATTATTTATCAATCGTGTCTAGAATGGAGTTTCTCCTGGTAGGTATGACGTCACAGAAAGGGGTGGAGCCTATCAGGAGGACAAGGTCTCTATAGAGGAAGCCAGAGCAGAGCACGTGTAACTGTAGAACAGAAAGCTGTAAGTAATGTTGTGTGGAACTGCGTGATGGAAAGGAAGTGATAGGATAAATGGGAGTGCATGTGAGAAGGTGAAGGCATCTCAGGGCGGAGGACACGGGTCCCTGGGGTGCATCTGGCATCAAAAGAGGGGGCGGGGTCCTCCTTGGGTCTCTAGGGTGCTGTTCTATGTAGGGGAGGTGGGGTAGGCATCCCTGGGGTGGATCTACCATCAATACCATAAAAAGGTTGGAGACACAGGTCCCTGGGGTACCATTGGTATTTGAATGTGGGGACATGCGTGCTTGGGTGTGATCCTGGCATCTATCGAGGGGCAGGGGTCCTTGGGGTGCTTCTGGCATCTAACGAGGGGTAGGAGTTCCTGGGATGCTGCTTGAATGTAAGCGGGGGCTGAAGTCCTTGGGGTGCTGCTGGCATCTAAAGGGATGTGCTTGGGTGCCTGGGGTGCTTCTGGCAACTGTAATCCATGTAATCTTAAATTTCATTTAATCTTGTTCAGAAAAAAATATGCTGCAGTACCCTTCAAAATATTGAAACATGCTGCACAAAAGCAGATAAAAAGGAGTGATTTTGCTGTTTATTTCCCACTATGTTTTTACAGGATTTTCTTTCTGTTGCACGTGATGCAACCCTGACAGAAAAAATTAAATGTGACATTTTCCATCTGATGCCTAATGTACAGAATTATTCTTATGTATGCTGTATTCTATACAACTGTACATACAGTGGGGCAAAAAAGTATTTAGTCAGTCACCATTAGTGCAAGTTCCACCACTTAAAAAGATGAGAGGCGTCTGTAATTTACATCATAGGTAGACCTCAACTATGAGAGACAAAATGAGAAAACAAATCCAGAAAATCACATTGTCTGATTTTGTAAGAATTTATTTGCAAATTATGTTGGAAAATAAGTATTTGGTCAGTAACAAAATTTCATCTCAATACCTTGTTATATATCCTTTGTTGGCAATGACAGAGGTCAAACGTTTTCTGTAAGTCTTCACAAGGTTGGCACACACTGTTGTTGGTATGTTGGCCCATTCCTCCCTTCAGATCTCCTCTAGAGCAGTGATGTTTTGGGGCTGTCACTTGGCAACACGGACTTTCAACTCCCTCCAAAGGTTTTCTATAGGGTTGAGATCTGGAGACTGGCTAGACCACTCCAGGACCTTGAAATGCTTCTTACAAAGCCACTCCTTCGTTGCCCTGGCGGTGTGCTTTGGATCATTGTCATGTTGAAAGACCCAGCCACGTTTCATCTTCAATGCCCTTGCTGATGGAAGGAGGTTTGCACTCAAAATCTCACGATACATGGCCCCATTCATTCTTTCATGTACCCGGATCAGTCGTCCTGGCCCCTTTGCAGAGAAACAGCCCCAAAGCATGATGTTTCCACCCCCATGCTTTACAGTAGGTATGGTGTTTGATGGATGCAACTCAGTATTCTTTTTCCTCCAAACATGAAAAGTTGTGTTTCTACCAAACAGTTCCAGTTTGGTTTCATCAGACCATAGGACATTCTCCCAATACTCTTCTGGATCATCCAAATGCTCTCTAGCAAACTTCAGATGGGCCCGGACATGTACTGGCTTAAGCAGTGGGACACGTCTGGCACTGCAGGATATGAGTCCCTGGCGGCGTAGTGTGTTACTGATGGTAGGCTTTGTTACATTGGTCCCAGCTCTCTGCAGTTCATTCACTAGGTCCCCCCGCGTGGTTCTGGGATTTTTGATCACCGTTCTTGTGATCATTTTGACCCCACGGGGTGAGATTTTGCGTGGAGCCCCAGAGCGAGGGAGATTATCAGTGGTCTTGTATGTCTTCCATTTTCTAATTATTGCTCCCACAGTTGATTTCTTCAATCCAAGCTGGTTGCCTATTGCAGATTCAGTCTTCCCAGCCTGGTGCAGGGCTACAATTTTGTTTCTGGTGTCCTTTGACAGCTCTTTGGTCTTCACCATAGTGGAGTTTGGAGTCTGACTGTTTGAGGGTGTGCACAGGTGTCTTTTTATACTGATAACAAGTTTAAATAGGTGCCATTACTACAGGTAATGAGTGGAGGAAAGAGGAGACTCTTAAAGAAGAAGTTACAGGTCTGTGAGAGCCTGAAATCTTGATTGTTTGTAGGTTACCAAATACTTATTTTCCACCATAATTTGCAAATAAATTCTTACAAAATCAGACAATGTGATTTTCTGGATTTGTCTTCTCCTTTTGTCTCTCATAGTTGAGGTCTACCTATGATGTAAATTACAGATGCCTCTCATCTTTTTAAGTGGTGGAACTTGCACTATTGGTGACTGACTAAATACTTTTTTGCCCCACTGTATATGCTCCTTACTGATGAGTAGTACAGCCTTCATATTGCACATTATGATTAGAACTAAGATCTAACATTATGGCACTAAAATCAGAAGCAACTTTGTTAAGAGAAACACCTACAACTGCAGTATAAAAGCAGCCCACAAGATGGTGATAACACAATAGCTCACTAAAGATTCAGAAGCAATCAAAGCAGAAAATTCTCTATAGAATAGCAAAGCCAGTGTGTAAGGTGGTTGAAGCCACCACCTTAGAGAAAATAGTTTAAGGGTCCATTCACATGGAGTAACGCGAGGCGTTTTTTGTGCTTATTTTGTGCTTATTTTTACGGCTGTAAAAGACGCCTGTATTTTTATGTCCGTAAAAATAAGCACAAAATAAGCACAAAAAACGCCTCGCGTTACTCCGTGTGAATCAGCGCTGCACGTCTCATGAGGCGACCTGAAGCGACCGCTTCAGGCGGCGCTATGCCGGGCCCCCGGGAGAGGGGGGGGGCGGCATTTTTGCTGACCTAAGCCAGTCCAGGACGAGCTGTCCTGGACTGGCTTAGTGTCACCGTCTCGGCAGCCCGGCACGGGAAGCGTGCAGTGGATTGGGGTGGCCCTGTGGACGCAGCGCTGCTCCAGCGGCTGCCCCTCACGCTTAACAGAGAGCAGGTCCTCTCCCTGCCTGCTCTCTGCCTGCTAATGCCGCCGGCTCCGCCCCGCTTTTTGACGTCCGCCTCAGGCGGCACAAAGCCTAGGTTCAGCCCTGGTGTGAATGGACCCTTAGGTGAAAGACTTTGGCTTAGTCCTCATCCAGATCTAGCTGTGCTGGGGTGCTGTTTACATGTACCTTGAATACTGTTTAACACATCAACCCATATCACTAATGTGCCTTATTTTGTTGCCATTGACTTTCTATAAAAAAAAAAAAAATATTTTGCAAACATTGAAACTTACAAAATATATGTGGGACAAAATTGATAGTGTAAAAAGGAAAAATTGGTTTTTTTCTATAACTTCCTAGAAAGAGTTAGTAAAAGTTATATAAGCCGACCTGAATATAAGCCGAGGCCCCTAATTTTACCACAAAAAAACTGGGAAAACTTATTGACTCGAGTATAAGCCGAGGGGGGGAAATGCAGTAGCTACTGGAAAATTTCAAAAATTGAAATGGCCAGAGTTTTTGGGTGCAGTAGATGCTGGGGAAGGGGAGGGGGTGTTTTGGTTGTCTGTCCCTTTCCTGAGTTTGAGCACTAGGTTTTTTTTCCCCCTACTTGGAATTAGCCTGGCAATCTGCAGTGCTCCTATTAACGCCTTCCCGACGGAACAGGAGCACTGCAGATACCTGCAGATACCTATATTCAGTAGACCGAGTACTTTCAGACGCAGGGATACCTAATGTGTTTCACAGTCATTTTCTACTTTTATATGTATTGTAAACCAATGGCTGTCAGGTAATGGGGGGGGGGGTGTACATCTCACCCAGACTACTCAGGTGGGTGAGATGAGAAAACTCCAGAAATGTTTGTCGTCAGCAGACAACTTTAGCCTGCTGAGCATTTTGGTAAATGCTTAGTACTGGGCTGGATATGTGGGAATGACAGGTAGGATTGGTAGTGGGACCTGTCATTCCACCCCCCTCCAGTCCACACTTTGGGGATGTTCCGGCAGCGACTCAGCTGCATAGAGTCTCCTTATCAAGGAGGCTTAATAAGCCAGCTCCAGCAGCAACACTGGGGCAGAGTTTGGCTAGAGAGCTGACATAGAGGTCATATTTTTGGAGCTGTGTCCTGAATGATTCTACTGGCTTTTTAGGTTTCTGTTATTCTAGGTGAGGTAACCTATTCTATATTTAGTTAGAGCCTAGATGGGCAGGTATTTACTTTTGTATTGTTTCCTTTGTTGCTGCACTACCTTTTTGAGTGAAAATAAACTCTACCTTTGTTTTGGACTAAAACAAACTGGACTTGTGTGTCTATGCCACCCCACCTAGCAACCCTGACAATTGGTGGAGGATGTGGGCATACAGCGGTTGCTAGGGGCAACAACACATCCACTCCTTGCTGGAAAAAAAAAAATTTATGTCCTGGGTAAAGGCTGCTGCCACTATACAAACCCGGACTATGGAGGAGATACTGAAGCATCTCATGTAGTCCAATGTGCAGCAACAGGAGACCAACCATTTGCTATTGGAGCAGATTACGCTCCTTAAACAGACTGGTGTCACTGGCCTGCAGAGACCTGTGGAGCACAGAGATGAGAAGCGGGCTGTGCAAAGAGCTTTGCAAAAGATGACCCCAGATGATGATGTGGAGGCCTTCCTGACTGTGTTTGAGAGAGTGGCTGAACAGGAGAAACTGCCAGCTGCTGACTGGGCAGACGTCATTGCACCCTATTTGACCGGTGAACCCCAGAAAGCCTATAATGACCTCTGCCAGCAAGATGTCCAGGACTATGATAAGTTAAAGGTGGAAATTCTTGCTCGGCTGGGGGTAATCACTGCTGTCCGTGCTCGGCGGGTACATACCTGGAGCTACCAGATGGACAAGCCAGCCAGATCCCAGATGTATGACCTGATTCACCTGGTGAAAAAGTGGCTGGAACCAGACATCTGCACCCCTGCCAAGATGGTGGAGAAGGTGGTCCTAGACCAGTTCACCAGAGCTCTTCCTCCTGCGTTGCAGCGCTGGGTTGGACATGGAGACCCCAAAGATGCCAACCAGCTTGTCAGCCTTCTGGAAAGGTACCTGGCGACTGAGGCGGAACTCTGTGATGACCCTACAGTGCGACCATCCCCCAGGAACACCCAGCGGAGGGCACCTCCCGGTAAGACTGTTCCCTTATTTGAGAGCGGAGGGAAAAGAGCTGGAGATGTGTTTTCTAGGCAATCCACCAGCCTAAGAAGGGACTCTCTGCTGGAGAAACCAGGGCTGGTACAGTGTTGGAGATGCCATTAGCGGGGATATATTGGGCCATATCAAGTCACCTCTGAGCCAATGGACTGTGACGCTGGTGGGCGTCGATCATTATTTGCCAGACCTTTCTGTGCTGCGGCATTGGGATTAGAGACTGGGCCTCAGGTCTGTCAACTTGAGGTGAATGGCCATTCTGTCCAGGCGTTGTTGGACTCTGGTAGCCTGGTCACTCTGGTGCATGCCAGCTTGATAGCTGGGGACTTTATCCCGGACAAACGTATTTGTTGTTGACAAACGAGTGTTTGTTGCATCAATAGGGACTATAGTAGTATCTGTTTATTATAAAGTGGGTGTTGTAAAAAAAACCTTATGCATAATGTGATTTTTGGGACGTGATATCCCTTTGTTCTGGGATTTGTGGGGAAAAGGTACAACCACACAGCCAAAGGTGTAAACCCTGCCTATGCCCAAAGTGCATGAGGAGGGCAACACATTTCCGTCACAGGTCCTAACTGAAGAGGAGGATGATGCCTCTTCTCCAGCTCCAGACCTGAATTAGAGGTCTCACAGGATAATTTTGGTACTGCACAGTTGAGAGATCAAACTCTTGCTAATGCTCGTGATAATGTGACAGTTGTTAAGAATGTGCCTCAGGATCCTGATGCTGACGTGTCTACACACAGTTCCACATGCCGTAGGATTAGATACGCGCCTCTTCACACAATACCACACAGGGGAGGATTAGATACGTGCGTCTGCACACAGTACCACACGACCGAGGGTTAGATATGCGTGTATGCACACAGTTCCACACGCTGAAGGATTAGATATGTGTGTCTGCACAAAGTACCACACGGGGGAGGATTAGATATGCACCTCTTCACACAATACCACACAGGGGAGGATTACATACACACATCTGCACACAGTTCGACACGCCGGAGGATTAGATAAGCATGTCTTCACATAGTAGCACCGCCAGAGGATTAGAAACGTACGTCTGCACCACATGCCATTGTATTTGATACGCGTGTCTGCACACAGTTTCACATGCCGGAGGTTTAGATACGCGCGTCTGCACACAGTACCGTACGCCGTAGGATTAGATACGAGCGACTACACACAGTTCCACACTCCAGAGGATTAAATACGTGCATCTGCACACAGTTGTACATGCCATAGGATTAGATACCACATCTGCAAACAGTACCGCATGCCGTAGGATTATATACGCGCGTCGACACACAGTTCCACACACCGTAGGATTATATACGCACCTCTTCACATAATACCACACAGGGGAGGATTAGATACATGCCTCAGCGCACAGTACCACAAACCAGAGCATTAGATTCAAAGTCAAGTATTTTTTTTTAATAAAATGCTAAAAAAGAAGCCTTTCTGGCAAATACATATATATATATATATATATATATATATATATATATATATATATATATATATGTAATGAGACAAACTGTGGCCCTAGGCAAAGTTAAAAGCAGGGCCCTAAATGCTAATATACTGACAATGCCATCATATTTCTAATGGGAGCCCCTTTAATAACGCCTCCTTTCTGCCCCCAAAACAGTAACAACCTCTCCCCTCCACACACAATTGAAATAAACACCTTATAAACACCTTATATTTTTGTACCCCCGCATCAGTTATTATAACGCCTCCTTATAAATAACAGTCCCTGCTTATAAATAGTACTCCATATCAGTAATAATATAATAATATATACAGTGCTGCACCTCCCATGAGGCGACCTGAAGCGAGCGCTTCAGGCGGCGCTATGCCAGGGCCTCAGGGAGGGCGGCATTTTTGCTAACCTAAGCCAGTCCAGGACAAGCTGTCCTGGACTGGCTTAGCACGGAGCGGTGGTTTGGGGAGGCCACTGGAGCAGCCCTGCTCCGGCAGCCTCCCCTCACGCTCAGGCAGAGCGCAGGCAGTCTCCGGGCCTGCTCTCTGCTGGCGAACGGCACTAAGCCCCGCCCCTTCGAGTCACCACGCCCCTGCTCCGCCCCCTCCTCCCGGCAAGGGGGGGGGGCGGCTTTCTGTACTTCGCCTCGGGTGGCGAAAGCAGCAGGTTCACCCCTGATAATGTTTATATTTCCACTCTCAGAGCCATATGAGGTCTTAAAGTGCATTTGTGACGTTTTTATGGCGTTCACTATGCAGCCAAAATGACGTTACCTGTATTCTATGTTCTGTTGCGAGTCCAAGGATACCAAATTTATATGGTTTTATTTACATTTTAACCCCTTAACGAAAACAAAACTGCCAATTTTTATTTTTTTTTCTAAAAGTCGCCGTATTCTGACACCTGTAACTTTTTTATACTTCTGTGTACGGGGATGCATAGGGCCTCCTTTTTTTGCGGGTCCAGGTGTACTTTTTATTTCTATCATTTTGAGGACTTGCTATAGCCTTGATCACATTTTATTAAAATTTTTGTCAGAGGTAAAACAGCGAAAAAACGGCAGTTTGGCACTTTGACCTTTTATTGCCACTACGGTGTTTACTAGAGATGAGCGAACACTAAAATGTTCGAGGTTCGAAATTCGATTCGAACAGCCGCTCACTGTTCGAGTGTTCGAATGGGTTTCGAACCCCATTATAGTCTATGGGGAACATAAACTCGTTAAGGGGGAAACCCAAATTCGTGTCTGGAGGGTCACCAAGTCCACTATGACACCCCAGGAAATGATACCAACACCCTGGAATGACACTGGGACAGCAGCGGAAGCATGTCTGGGGGCATAAAAGTCACTTTATTTCATGGAAATCCCTGTCAGTTTGCGATTTTCGCAAGCTAACTTTTCCCCATAGAAATGCATTGGCCAGTGCTGATTGGCCAGAGTACGGAACTCGACCAATCAGCGCTGGCTCTGCTGGAGGAGGCGGAGTCTAAGATAGCTCCACACCAGTCTCCATTCAGGTCCGACCTTAGACTCCGCCTCCTCCGGCAGAGCCAGCGCTGATTGGCCGAAGGCTGGCCAATGCATTCCTATGCGAATGCAGACTTAGCAGTGCTGAGTCAGTTTTGCTCAACTACACATCTGATGCACACTCGGCACTGCTACATCAGATGTAGCAATCTGATGTAGCAGAGCCGAGGGTGCACTAGAACCCCTGTGCAAACTCAGTTCACGCTAATAGAATGCATTGGCCAGCGCTGATTGGCCAATGCATTCTATTAGCCCGATGAAGTAGAGCTGAATGTGTGTGCTAAGCACACACATTCAGCACTGCTTCATCAAGCCAATACAATGCATTAGCCAGTGCTGATTGGCCAGAGTACGGAATTCGGCCAATCAGCGCTGGCCAATGCATTCTATTAGCCCGATGAAGTAGAGCTGAATGTGTGTGCTAAGCACACACATTCAGCACTGCTTCATCAAGCCAATACAATGCATTAGCCAGTGCTGATTGGCCAGAGTACGGAATTCGGCCAATCAGCGCTGGCTCTGCTGGAGGAGGCGGAGTCTAAGATCGCTCCACACCAGTCTCCATTCAGGTCCGACCTTAGACTCCGCCTCCTCCGGCAGAGCCAGCGCTGATTGGCCGAAGGCTGGCCAATGCATTCCTATGCGAATGCAGACTTAGCAGTGCTGAGTCAGTTTTGCTCAACTACACATCTGATGCACACTCGGCACTGCTACATCAGATGTAGCAATCTGATGTAGCAGAGCCGAGGGTGCACTAGAACCCCTGTGCAAACTCAGTTCACGCTAATAGAATGCATTGGCCAGCGCTGATTGGCCAATGCATTCTATTAGCCCGATGAAGTAGAGCTGAATGTGTGTGCTAAGCACACACATTCAGCACTGCTTCATCAAGCCAATACAATGCATTAGCCAGTGCTGATTGGCCAGAGTACGGAATTCGGCCAATCAGCGCTGGCCAATGCATTCTATTAGCCCGATGAAGTAGAGCTGAATGTGTGTGCTAAGCACACACATTCAGCACTGCTTCATCAAGCCAATACAATGCATTAGCCAGTGCTGATTGGCCAGAGTACGGAATTCGGCCAATCAGCGCTGGCCAATGCATTCTATTAGCCCGATGAAGTAGAGCTGAATGTGTGTGCTAAGCACACACATTCAGCACTGCTTCATCAAGCCAATACAATGCATTAGCCAGTGCTGATTGGCCAGAGTACGGAATTCGGCCAATCAGCGCTGGCTCTGCCGGAGGAGGCGGAGTCTAAGGTCGGACCTGAATGGAGACTGGTGTGGAGCGATCTTAGACTCCGCCTCCTCCAGCAGAGCCAGCGCTGATTGGTCGAGTTCCGTACTCTGGCCAATCAGCGCTGGCCAATGCATTCTATTAGCCCGATGAAGTAGAGCTGAATGTGTGTGCTTAGCACACACATTCAGCTCTACTTCATCAGGCTAATAGAATACATTGGCCAATCAGCGCTGGCCAATGCATTCTATTAGCTTGATGAAGCAGAGTGTGCACAAGGGTTCAAGCGCACCCTCGGCTCTGATGTAGCAGAGCTGAGGGTGCACAAGGGTTCAAGTGCACCCTCGGCTCTCCTACATCAGAGCCGAGGGTGCGCTTGAACCCTTGTGCAGCCTCGGCTCTGCTACATCAGAGCCGAGGGTGCGCTTGAACCCTTGTGCACACTCTGCTTCATCAAGCTAATAGAATGCATTGGCCAGCACTGATTAGCCAGAGTACGGAATTCGGCCAATCAGCGCTGGCCAATGCATCCCTATGGGAAAAAGTTTATCTCACAAAAATCACAATTACACACCCGATAGAGCCCCAAAAAGTTATTTTTAATAACATTCCCCCCTAAATAAAGGTTATCCCTAGCTATCCCTGCCTGTACAGCTATCCCTGTCTCATAGTCACAAAGTTCACATTCTCATATGACCCGGATTTGAAATCCACTATTCGTCTAAAATGGAGGTCACCTGATTTCGGCAGCCAATGACTTTTTCCAATTTTTTTCAATGCCCCCAGTGTCGTAGTTCCTGTCCCACCTCCCCTGCGCTGTTATTGGTGCAAAAAAGGCGCCAGGGAAGGTGGGAGGGGAATCGAATTTTGGCGCACTTTACCACGTGGTGTTCGATTCGATTCGAACATGGCGAACACCCTGATATCCGATCGAACATGTGTTCGATAGAACACTGTTCGCTCATCTCTAGTGTTTACCATACGGAAAAATATTGCAATGCACTGCAAAAAAGTAATTTCTTTTGCAGGCTACTTAGAGTCTTTGCAGACAGATCTGGTAGCCTTCACAAGGCTTCTGGCTGTCATGTCAATGGGAGGCCAGCGATCCTCGACAAACTGGCGGATCCCACGTGCTGCCAGTAAAAGATTGCCTTGGTAAGCTTTGGCCGAGGCACCAGAGGGGTTAATGCTCGCGATTGGTGCAGGCATTACTGTCGGGTGGCTGCTGTAGAAAACAGCTGACACCCGGCAGCTGTGGCAGCTACTAGGGTTCAGTGAACAAATTCAAAGAGGACCTGGATGCCTTTCTGAAACAGAACAATATTATGGGTTATGGGTTAAAATTTTAAGGGCACATGATCCAGGGTTTTTATACTGATTGCCAGATTGGAGTCGGGAAGGAATTTTTACCTCCTGAAATGGGGCAATTGGCATAAGCCTCATTGTTTTGTTTTTTTGCTTTCCTCTGGATCAACACTTGTCGAGGACTGTAGGGTTATAAATTGGACTTGATGGACTGATGTCTTCATCCAACCTTATCTACTATTTAACTATGTATGTAACTGTATGTCTTATTTTTGGAGAAACATGGTAGTAGCTCCCTTATTTTTAACAGTTTCCCCCTTATATATAAAAGTTACAACTTAAATAATAAATAAATAATTAAATAATAATAAATAATACTGTACTTCAACCTTACAATAGCCCCCCTTATATTTAATAGCTCCCCCACTATAAATATTAGTCCCCCTGTAAATAATAGTTTGCCCCCTTAGCAGGTAAGCAATATCCCTTACAAGAAAACAATAAATCTTTTACTCACTTTACCACACTCCCATGATGAACAGAGTAGCTGAGGATTCTCCCTGTAGTAGCGGAATGGGTGCACCTGTACCGCGATGTTCTGGGCGTAACTGTTGGTCTTCTATGACAGAGCAGGGACTTTTTAGCTCCCTGCTCTGTCATAGGATTAAACTGTATTAGCGTGCACAGCATGCCATTACAGCTGTGGAGCTCCTGGGATTCAAGCCATCAGGAGCCATAAAGCCTGATGCTCTGGGGTCAGGGGCCCTGGTCAATTGCCCAGTTTGCCCCCCTTCCAATGCCGGCCCTGGATGAGACATTTATACTGCAAGCAAGATTGCCACAGTTGTAGCAAAAACAAACTGACATTCGAGACCTACAGGCAAAGAAGAGCCATAGCAGCTAAAGAGAACACCTTAAGGAAATGGCTTTAAAAAACACATTTTTGTCACATGTAGTAATAACTTTGGGATGCTGTAATATAATAAGTGAATTTGTGATTGTTTTTTTTTTGCGACACATTGTACTTCATATTTGCAGAAACTTTGATTGATATATTTGCATATATTTATGAAAAATAGTACATTTGATGAAAATTTGGAAAAATTAGCAATTTTCAAAATGGAAATGATCTACTATGGCCTGTCTGAAAATAGACAAAAACAGGACATGTCCTATATTTTATTTATCCTTTAAAATGGTCAGTTAAAAATTGGACATAACTCCCATTGCTCTTAAAAAAGAAATATAAGAGATATTGAGAGAATCTGTTACAGAAATATTTTTTTCCTCTCATTTCCTTAGGACCTTACAAGTCTAATAGCAACTTTCCAAATTTAGAAATTAAATACCAAAAATTAAAATTTTTGGGGACCACTCCAATGCTTAAAGAGGACCTTTCATCAGATTGGGCACAGGCAGTTCTATATACTGCTGGAAAGCTGACAGTGCGCAGAATTCAGTGCACTATCGGCTTTCCCGATCTGTGCCCCGGGTAAAGTGCTATTGGTCCCGGTACCGTAGCGCTTTACAGTCAGAAGGGCGTTTCTGATACTCTGTCAGGAACGTCATTCTGCCCAGCAGTGCATATCGCTGTGTGAGTGGGGAGGAACGCCCCCCTCCCGCTCCTGATAATACTCGTCTATGGACGAGTACTGTGAGCAGAGGGAGGGGGCGTTTCTCCCCGCTCACACTCTACAGCGTGATAGGCGCTGCTGGGCAGAAGGACATTCCTGAGAGTGTCAGAAACACCCTTCTGACTGTCCCATGATTATCTATGCTATTTCTTCTGAGAAAACAGAAAAATTCCACTTGTGGATATAAAGTGTTATTTGGGTACATGGCAGCGTGCCAAAGTGAAGGAGTGCCACTAATCCTTTAAAAAAGCAGGTTTTGCCACAATAGTTTTCACGTCTCATTTCCTGTTACAGTTGGTAATTCCAGTATTGGAAAAAAAAATAAAATAGTACCTTTATTCGTTCATGTACAAATTTAAAAAAAAAAAAAATGTCTCCAACAATGACATGACACATGGATTGAGTGTTCTTCCTACTGTCCCTATACCTGAGAGTCTCCCTTTCACCAGTTTCATGTCCCATTGCACTTTAAGGGGGAATTCACACAGAGTAAAGTGGCGCGCAATCTGGTAGGTATACGCGTGTCAGCATTTTGCGCGCCGAAAAATATCCCATTGATTTCAATGGAAGTTACGATCGTATACGGCGTGAAATTTTGCGCCCGTAATCAATGGGATCTTTTTGAGCGCGCAAACTGCTGACACGCGTATACGTGCCAGATTGCGCGCCACTTTACACCGTGTGAACTCCCCTTAGTGCTACATTCTGCCCTCCCGCCCCCTCTACATTGGTTATTGGCATGTATCTTTTTACTTTCCTCTCTTTACTTATGAATAAGCTGTTTTTATCAACATAGCAGTTGTCCCAGTTATGTACTTGTACTACTTTGTTCTTCTGTATTAATCTTACGATTGTTTTACTACTTTCTGTAATTTTTCATTGTTATTGTATCTCAATAATTACCTTTGAAACTAGAATTGAAAAACTTAGCATCTGCTTAAGGGTAAGGCCCCACGGGAAGACTCGCAGAATAAAGTGCTGTCGGAAAAACCGTGGCGGCAACGCATTGCGGTTCTTGCCGCAGTGGTTTAAACAGAAAGTTTGTTGATTTTTCCTTCTTAGACTTTCTGATACAATTATATCTATGAGGATATGGCCGGCATTTCAGTAGATATAATTGACATGCTGCGATTTCCAAAACCATGCCATGCCACAATTTTTTGCAAATGTAGGACCAATTCAAAACTCCACAAACAGTGTAGACGGAATGAAAGAAATCCGCGCTTACCGAACCAAATCTTGCCAATGAATCTTTAATAAAACCTTTTCACACAACGTGTTTCGAAACCAATAGACGGCTTCTTCATCAGGTGTACATAGGAGTCATATCATATCATTATGCCACAATTTTTAACCTCAAAGTGGGCATTGGGATTCGCAAGAATCCCATCCACTTTGCATTTACTGCAAAACACTGTGATTTTTCCAGTGGGGCCCGGCCTAAATGTTTCAAGGCACTATGGCCTCTTACTCATCACATTAGAAAAGCCCTTAGATCTAGAGTGTTAACACCCACAATTAGAGCTCATCTCTGATCATACGTGCGAGGCCTGTGTGGTGCCCGCTCACCTTCTGAGCGAACGCCATGTTTTTGCCTTATTAGTATGCGGATTGTACTAATTCCTTGGGTACCTAATACTATTACACCACATGTTGTCAAAGGGCTTAAATAGTAATAAACTCTGATAAATACTGAAAGTTTGAGTTGTATCAGAAGTTTTTGAGTAAAACTAGGCAGCAATACTTCATACAGAATTGATTTTATGTAAAATATAGAAAGATTCATGTTCTACAAATATGTAAAAAAAAAATTGCATTTGTAAACACCGATGCAAACAAAAATCTTTGATTTTTGCTATTACTGTTATTTATTGTCCAATAAAATATAGAACAGAAATAAAGCATAAATACTACAATGCGGCTATTTTAGGATGAAAAGGTATTTATTATCAAATCCAGATCATCGATTATTTAAACTATAGCGCAAAGTAATTTTAATATTTCTGCAGACGAAAGTTCCCTACATTACCGTGTAATGTGATATGCATCTACCACAAAACAGGAACGATGTGAAGAGTTCTATTTACAGCAGTGATTCAATGGACTCATGAAAAAAATTGCTGACACTTCTTGAACATATTTTCCCGTAAAAGGTTGAAGTCCTTAAGCAGCAGAAAAAAAAACACCAATGTCCATCATCTTTAAACCATATTGATTTCTGGTGAGGATTTAAAAGGCTGTTTACTTATTTCCCATCATTTCTGTCAGAGAGTAACAGTTCTCTTCCCACTGAATATACCTCTCATGATCCTCTTGGTGATTAAGGTCAGACAAAATGTCAAACTCCTAATGCTAAGTGCTTTTGCATTAAAAATTAATACTAAATCACCAAATAAAAATCCAAACAAAAAGTCAAACATGTAAACAGTATAAAAAGAGGCAGCATTGACCATTATGGAAAATAGATTTTAAATGTATATAGAAGATGAAAGTAACCCTGGAATGCTCATGAAACAGTCTGAACTAAACCTTGTCATTACATGTCATCTTTACCACAAGCTTCATTCATTGGTTATATCAGAGTGTAAATGGAAGTTTTATTGTTTGTAGTTGCTACAAACTGCACAGAGAAAGAAAAATGATTATTACATTTATTGTGGAAACTATTTTATTATGTGGACTATGCAAATAGCTTTTCGTCAGAAACAAGGAGACCGTTCTTTTTTTAAATTTCCATGAATACAAATGCGCACGGGTGTATACGTCTCTGCTTTGTATGGAGTAATGAAAGGATTGTAAGATCTCCCTGACTGTATGCTCTAGTGAGCAAGTTTCTTATTCAGTAATATCTGACTTTATTTGTACACTAGCTGGTACCCGCGACTTCGTCTGCGGTGATTGTAGAAGTGGGTATATACAGGCATGGGTAAGGTTTTCGTAGTGTGTATAAGGTATGGGATATGAAATGTAACTTTGTATCTTGTTTTTGCTGTAATTCAGAGAATACGTGAGACTTTTGTGTTGAAGTTAATTTGTATTTGAGCTGCTATACGGTGTTGTGAGAAACGTTACATAGTGTCTTTTGGACAGAAGTATTTGAAGTTAATCCTTTCCCGCCGATGGCATTTTTTGATTTTCGTTTTTGACTCCCCTCCTTGTAAACCCCATACCTTTTATATTTCTCCGCTCCCAGAGCCATATGAGGTCTTAATTTTTCCTGGGACAAATTTTTCTTCATGATGCCACCATTATTTATTGTATATAATGTACTGGAAAGCAGGGAAAAAATTCAGAATGGGGTGGATTTGTAAAAAAAATGCATTTCTGCGACTTTCTTACGGGCTTTGGTTTTACGGCGTTCACTGTGCAACCAAAATGACATGTCCCCTGTATTCTGTGTTTCGTTACGATTCCGGGGATACCAAATTTATATGGTTTTATTTACATTTTGACCCCTTAAAAAAAATCCAAAACTGTGTTAAAAAATTATTTTTTGAAAAGTCGCCATATTCCGACAGCCGTAACTTTTTTATACGTGCGTGTACGGGGATGTACAGGGCGTCTTTTTTTGCGGGACCGAGTGTACTTTGTAGTTCTACCATTTTTGGGAAATGTTATTGCTTTGATCACTTTTTATTGAAATTGTTATCAGAAGCAAAACAGTGAAAAAAATGGCGGTTTGGCACTTTTGACCATTTTTCCCGCTACGGCGTTTACCGAACAGGAAAAATATTTGTCTAGCTTTGTAGAGCAGGCGATTTCGGACGTGGGGATACCTAACATGTATGTGTTTCACAGTTTTTAACTACTTTTATATGTGTTCTAGGGAAAGGGGGGTGATTTCAATTTTTAATCCTTTTTATTTTTTTTTATATTTTTTTTACTTTTTTTAAACTTTTTTTTTGCATTTATTAGACCGCCTAGGGGTATTGACATGGGTGGGCGGTGTCGCGGATTGTCAGAGCGGTGGGGGTCGGCAAACATGGCTGCTCCGGAGCGTTAAAGAGAGCCTCCTGGAGTATCGTTAAGGTGAGGGGCAAAGTGGTAAAGTATATGTATATGTGATTGTGTGGGGTTAGGGGCGAGGCTGTAGAGGGCAATAGGAATTTTGTGGCTTGCTATGGTCCAAAGTGTGTGAGATTGCAGAGATGGTGGTGTGAGTTTGGGTTTTGTGGGGGTCCTGGCACAAACGTATGTGTGCTATTGTGACGAAAAGTAGCCTATTGTGCAATCGGGTGTATTAACTATGTTTGTGGAAAATTTCAGCCAAATCGGTGGAGCGGTTTTTCCGTGATTGAGAAACAAACATCCGAACATCCAAACTCACAAACCCACAAACTTTCACATTTATAATATTAATAGGATAGGATTTATAATTGTAAGGTACTGTGAACACTATAAGAAGATTATTATTATTATTTTATTGCAGAAGTTTACAGGATCTTCACTGATCTTCACCATATGTATTTGGAAAAACTATAGCTAAACCATCACTAAGAGAAAAATCTAGCGTGGAGCTCCCATACTCCATGCACATGTATTAGTAGCTAATAGAGATGAGCGAGTAGTACTTGATCGAGTAGGTATTCGATCGAATACTACGGTATTCGAAATACTCGTACTCGATCGAGTACCACTCGCTGTTCGAATGTAAAAGTTCGATGCAGAACCAGCATTGATTGGCCGAATGCTATACAGTCGGCCAATCAATGCTGGTTCTTCTCCTACCTTTAGAAGTCTTCTCCGTGCAGCTTCCTCGTGGCGTCTTCCGGCTCTTCCGGCTCTTTATTCACTCTGCCAGGCATCGGGCTTGGGCAGAGCCGACTGCACATGTCCGCTTGTAGTGCAGGCATGCGCAGTCGGCTCTGCCCAGGCCCGATGCCTAGCAGAGTGAATTCAGAGCCAGAAGACGCCGCGGAGACGCTGCAAGGAGAAGACTGCACGGAGGATCCAGCCCGACCCTCACTCGTGGACTTGCTAAGTATAATTTGATCGAACGTTGCCTACCCCTGAAACGAGCATTCTCCCCCCATAGACTATAATAGGGTTCGATATTCGATTCGAGTAGTCGAATATTGAGGGGCTACTCGAAACGAATATCGAACCTCGGACATTTTACTGTTCACTCATCTCTAGTAGCTATATGTAAGCAGAATTCAAACTAAGCATTGCATCTTCAGCACAAATTGGCATTACAGTTGTAGGCTGAGGCCCCATGTTGCAGAAAAGCTGTGGTTTTTTTGCAGATTTTGCTGGGGTTTTTTTAGCCAAACTAGAGTGAATTTAGCAGAGAAGTATAAGGGGCAGTTCACACGGAGTAAACTGGCGCGCAATCTGGCACATATACGCGTGTCAGAGTTTGCGCGCTCAAAAAAGATCCCATTGATTTCAATGGGGGTTACGATCATATACGGTGTGTAATTTTGCTCCCGTAATTTTGCGGCTGCAAAATTACGCACCATATATGATCGTAACCCCCATTGAAAACAATGGGATCTTTTTTGAGCGCGCAAACTCTGACACGCGTATACGTGCCAGATTGTGCGCCAGTTTACTCCGTGTGAACTGCCCCTAAGTGTTTTTTTACTTATTTCCCATTTCTGTTGAAGCCATTCTTGGTTTTGGCTCAAAAAAGCTACAAAATCTGCAACAAAAAAAACAACTGCTTGCTTTGGGGCCTTAGTACTACCACGTTGGAATAGACCGGTTAACCGGTTAACAAAGGCTATTCTTCCCCTACCTTTAGAATTATTCTCCGTGCCGCCGTTCTGGAGTTATTCCTGATTTTCTCCGTATGCAAACAAGTCTCCAGACAACACAGGGGGTTGTGCTTCCTGAAGATTCTCCAGCAATGCCTTTCTTCTTCTTCTTCAGCTGCACGTCCTGCATCTTCTTCCGGCAAGACTGCGTTCACTCATGTAGTGGCCACAGGAAAATGGCACAAGACATACACAGTAAGCTCTGCTACATCGCATAAGGAAGTCAATGGGGATGCCCCCTGTGCTGTTTATGTGCAGAGGGACGGCCCCCTGTGCTGGCTGGAGTCTCCTTTGCATACGGGAATATCACCAGAACGGCGGTGCTGAGAAGACTTCTAAAGGTAGGGGAAGAATAGCCTTTCTTAAGGCTATTATGACATGGTGGTACTGAAAAAAGGGATTCTAATGATAGAATCCCTTTAAATGTAAAACAATACAGACTGAGAATTTGCAGGTGTATTAAATGAAGCGCCTAACCATGCAGTTTGCCTTTAGGCCGGGGACCAATGTGGCATAAACCTAGGCGTTTTACAGTCCCTGCAAAGTGGATGGGATTTTAGCAAATTTCATCCACCCATTGCAGAAAAATACACAAAGCAGAAATGCTGCGATTTCCAACACCATTGCGTTTTTGGAAATCGCAGCATGTCAATTATACCTAAAGAAACCTCTGTGGACTTTCTGTGAAAAGCTCTGCAGTTTTTCCCACACCGCTTTTTCGCTGCAGCCTACTACGTGGAGCCTTAGGTTCAGAAACATTTCTGAAAGCATTTCAGAGCTAGCTGAATTTTAATATGGTATAATATAGTAGGATGCCATAGTTGCAACAAGATTATTTTTTCTTAGATATTGCAGAATCAATTGTGTATGGTTTTATTGAAACATTGGAATGATTCAAGAGCCACAGCAACTTAGGCGACCTAATTAGTCCAAATTTTTAAAATTTTCCAAATTAAAATCAACTAAAGCAGAGAACAAGAAAGAAGAAAGATCACATGACTTTTTTTGCATTAAATAACGCTAGATAAAACTAGGAATGAAAAAGTCTTGATGATGATGGCTGACAGCAAACTTAATTTTGGCAACCAGTGCCAGACAGCTGCTGTCAATACAAATAAAATCATGTGATGCTCACAACAAGGACATCGTTTTTACCTATTTACAAATCATTGGTGAGCCGGCAAATAAAATACCGTGCACAGTTTTGGGCACCTGTATACTGTATAAGAAAGATGTGATAGAACTAGAGTAAGTGCAGAGAAGGATGTCCAACGTAATTAAAGGGAAGGGTGGATTAGAGTACAAATACAGCTAGCGGGGGTAGTGGGTGAGGCAGAGAGTTGTGGCCCCAGGCCCACTGACTTTATAGAGCCCACCCACCATTAACACATACAATTATTTCAACGATATTAGTGTCTGAAGAACACTGATACAGTTGGGGTGGCTCCAAGTCAAAAATTTATGGGGCCCAGTCTTTGATAATTATACCCCAGGGACCAAGATGTGTTTGTGGAGTGAGCCACTTATTAAATTGGCTTAAAACATAGTGTAGAACTGTCTTAGGGCTTCTACAGTGTTGGCCAAAAGTATTGGCACCCCTTGCAAATCTGTCAGATATTACTCGTTTTCTTCCAGAAAATGATTGCAATCACAAACTCTTTGGTATTAATATCTTCATTTATTTTGCTTGCAATGAAAAAACACAAAAGAGAATGAAAAAAACTCAAATCATTGATCATTTTACACAAAACTCCAAAAATAGGCCGGACAAAAGTATTGGCACTCTCAGCCATTAGGTAGCACTTGGTAGCACAACTTTTAGACAAAATAACTGCGAACAACCGCTTCCGGTAACCATCAATGAGTTTCTTACAATGCTCTGCTGGAATTTTAGACCATTCTTCTTTGCCAAACTGCTCCAGGTCCCTGAGATTTGAAGGGTGCCTTCTCCAAACTGCCATTTTGAGATCTCTCCACAGGTGTTCTATGGGATTCAGGTCTGGACTCATGGCTGGCCACTTTACAAGTCTCAAGTGCTTTCTCTCAAACCATTTTCTAGTGCTGACCTGATTGTTCCTGTGTCTACAGTGCGCAGTGTCATCAAAAATTTTAAAGCCTATGGCACTGTGGCTAACCTCCCTAGATGTGGACGGAAAATAAAAATTGATGAGAGATTTCAACACAAGATTGTGCAGATGGTGAATAAAGAACCTTGACTAACATCCAAACAAGTTCAAGCTGCCCTGCAGTCTGAGGATACAACAGTGTCAACCCGTACTATCCGTCGGCGTCTGAATGAAAAGGGACTATATGGTAGGATACCCAGGAAGACCCCACTTCTTACTGAGACATAAATAAGGAGTTTGCCAAAACTTACCTGAGAAAGCCAAAAAACGTTTTGGAACAATGTTCTCTGGTCAGATGAGACAAAAATAGAGCTTTTTGGGAAAAGGCATCAACATAGAGTTTACAGCGGAAAAAAAAAGAGGCCTTTAAAGAAAAAAACACGGTCCCTACAGTCAAACATGACGGAGGTTCCCTGATGTTTTGGGGTTGCTTTGCCACCTCTGGCACTGGACTGCTTGATCATGTGCATGGCATTATGAAGTCTGAAGACTACCAACAAATTTTGCAGCATAATGTAGGGCCCAGTGTGAGAAAGCTGGGTCTCCCTCAGAGGTCATGGGTCTTCCAGCAGGACAATGACCCAAAACACAATTCAAAAAGCACTAGAAAATGGTTTGAGAGAAAGCACTGAAGACCTCTAAAGTGGCCAGCAATGAGTCCAGACCTGAATCCCATAGAACACCTGTGGAGAGATCTCAGAATGGCAGTTTAGAGAAGGCCCCCTTCACATCTCAGGGACCTGGAGCAGTTTGCCAAAGAAGAATGGTCTAAAATTCCAGCAGAGCCTTGTAAGAAACTCATTGATGGTTACCGGAAGCGGTTGTGCGCAGTTATTTTGTCTAAAAGTTGTGCTACCAAGTGCTACCTAATGGCTGAGAGTGTCAATACTTTTGTCCGGCCTATTTTTGGAGTTTTGTGTAAAATGATCAACGATTTGAGTTTTTTCTCATTCTCTTTTGTGTTTTTTCATTGCAAGCAAAATAAATGAAGATATTAATACCAAAGAGTTTGTGCTTGCAATCATTTTCTGGAAGAACACGAGTATTATCTGACAGAATTGCAGGGTGCCAATACTTATGGCCAACACTGTATAGGAACCTATCACTCCAATTTTGTATCTTTCTAAAGCAAACATAGCCAAAGTTATGTTAAAGGGAAAGTGACATGTATATTTATGGAAAATGAATGGTAAGCTGTGGACGTAGGTCTCTGGATATTAGTTTAAAATTTTCCAAAATAGGTGCTTGTCCGCAGTTTGTTTGTTTTTTAATACATTTGGTGGTTATATTGCATAAAGCAATAATTTTGTAGAAAAATTAACCTGTTTGGATGGCTTGTAAGTGCTACAAGCTTTCTGTTATAATTTGTGGCTGCGAGCCAAGTTAATAAGTGACAAAAGATCAGCTTTTCAAAAAAAAATATATATATATATCCCACATTGGGACCAGATGTGAAGTCAAAACAGTTTGTTTTTTTTTTGTTTCTTTTATACCAACACTGTGGCACCAGTATGATATAGTGAAATGTCATGATCGTCCATGCCGCAGAACATTTTTGGCTGAGTGATGCAGCTGTGGGAACATAATATGATGGACCAGGCTGCAGGACATGTCTGTCTGAATGGTGGCAGTGGCGCTAACTGTTTAGCATGGCTGGCCTAGCTGCTGAAAAAGCTGGAATACCTTCTAAAATGGAAAGGATTATATGACCCTGAGAACAAGACTTGGGAGGCAGAAAAGAATTGGGATGGTCCTGCCAGTTATCCCTGTAAGGGAGCACATGCCACATGAGCATCGTATTGACAGACTGACATTTGACAGAATTTCCAGAAAAATTTGGGGCACCCTTTCAACGTGCCTCGGAGAGCTGCCAGCTGAAAAAGCTGGATTATCTTCCAAAAGTGATGAGTAGGTTTGTGGTTTGTTGCATGATCATATGCTTTCGCTCAAATTAATGCTCCAGCATGTGCAACACTGCCACTCAATGTGCTCTTCACCTTCCAAGAAAATAGTGTAGTAAGTGACAATTGACATAATTTGAAGAAAAAATTGGGACATGCTTTCAGCATACTTACTGCCTAGCTTGTCAGCTAAAAAAGCTGGACTATCTTCCAAAAGTAATAATTCTGTCTGTGGCTTGCTGCATGCAGTAATCATATATTGCTACTCAAACTGATGCTACAGCATATGTAACACTGCTACTCAATGTGCTCTTCACCTTATAACCTTGAAATGATGGAAGGGAGTGGAACCAATAGCTTGCCCTAGTGAAGTTGGGGATGGAAATGTTCCAGTGTGTAGAAACTGGAGGAGGTGGATGAGTCCAACCTGGTGTTAAAACTGTGCTTGCCTTGCACCCATGTAGCGATTTCAGTACTAGAAAACATCAAACCTTGCTGAGTTTCTAGACTGTGGCCTCTGAAGCTCAAAACATGACAGCTAACACAGCTAATGTAAGCTAACTCCAATCATATACTGCTGCTCAAACTGATGCTGACATTGCCACTCAAAGTGCACTTACAACCATGAAATGAGAGATGGTAGTCCTCTGATGAAGTTGAGGATGGGGAATGGTCCAGTGTAGCCTGAACTGGGGAGGCAGATGGGTTCTTCTTCTTCTTCATTGTCTCTTGCCCATAATTGATTCTCCACATATTAAAGGTGGCGTGAATCTTTCCCCACATGGACATCAAGAAGGGACAACTTTTCTAGAGAAATAATGATGACTAAGTATTCTCCATGGAGACTGTGCACTGCCATCAGTTGGCAAAATGCAGTGAATTCCACTAAGTTGCGTGGCAGCAACTGCACCACCATTAACTTGGCCAGGTGGGAGTTAAACTTGCAGACCTTGGAGGAGGAGGAGACGAAGCAGATGGGGAGGATAATAATGAATGATAATATGATGATGAGCACCATGTGCTAGTTGTAGAATGGATGTGGACTGTCTACAAAGACGATCATGGGGAGAATCAATAACATAGTCTTGCTTACATGGTGTCCCTGCTAATTCAGCTGTGCAAAGATTGCTGGTGATGCCATTGCATGTGAGTACAGAGACCTATACCACAGGCAGTTCTTGGATGTTTGGGCTGCACATTGGGTAAAACTGTTGAAGCTGCTACTACCTTCTTTCTGTGTCACCCTGAACCGGTTGCCAGGCCTTACCTGTAATAGAATCATCATCCTCACATTTTTTGTGACTCATCATAAGAATGGGATTCCTGTATTACCTCACAATTTCTAACATTCCTCCCAAGTAGCACACCTTCTGCCATTAATACTTCCACCAACACTCATGTCTTCCATCTCTATATCATCTACATCCAAAAGACATTTGCAGTTCTTATTCAATTCATCAAAAGGATGACGAAGATTCTCATTCAACTCATCAAAAATATGAGGAAAAAGAGGAAATCTTGGGCTCTGAAGAATACTTCTCAGGAGATGCTATATGACTACTAGAGAATGGGATCTATGTCATTAAAGATAAAGGAGAACACATGATTGACAGTACAGAAGGAAAGCATGGTAAACTAAACTACATGTTGATGAGGAACACACAGAACACTCAATATTTGTGATTCACTGCTTAAAAGAAGTCTACTCTAAGGAAGTACGACATCACTGTGGCTACTGGTGGGGCTGTCAAGATCAGAAGAAGTATTGCTGTTGACATCCACATTGAATAACAATATAACAATGTGGATGTCAACAGCAATACTTCTGGTCTTGACAGCCCCATCAGTAGCCACAGTGATGTAGTAGTAGTACTTCCATAAATGTTTCCTCCTCCCTCCCCCCATTTTTTTTTTTACCTGTGCCCTGTTTTCCTGTCATTAATGATGTAACAAATAATATTTCAAGACAAATTGCAAAGCACTAGAATGGTCACCCCCTGTTCAGTGAGTATTAGAATGGATCACTGGAACTGTGTCAGTCAGTTTATATTAAATAACACTTTTTTTTTTTTTAATTAATGCAGGCTTTTTTTCAGATTAGCACCGGCTAGACTGTATATTGGGTAAACACACAAAAAAACTGCTAAAATAGAAGAAATTATTTTTTAAGTTTAGCAGAGGCTGTAGTACTGTGTATGTATATGTACACATTTTCCAGTACAGAGAAACACCAAGTAATAAATATTTTGTTCAGATTAGCAACAATGCTCCATCATACTGTGTATGGCCAGAATAGAAAAAAACATGAAATCACAATTTTTTTCTTTAAGATTACTGCACATATTTACCTAGTCAGTCACTGTCAATGAGCTTATCCTATCTCTATTGAATTTTAGCACCAAACTCTCAGTGTAATTGGTTGAGTTCTCTCGGTTTGTTCCCGCTCGTGAAAAAAAGAAGCAACCTGCCCTTTCATCAGGCGGATTCTGCGGCTCATTCTGCTGCAGACGTCCACCTCCTTCCCGACTAGGCCTATTCATTTGGGCCTAATCCGGAGTGGAATGCCACGACTGGATGCCGGTATACTGTACCAGCATTCAGTCGCACCTAGCCATTTTTTGGACCGGAATCTGAGGCGTCAAATTCCGCTCCAAAAAACTCACATGTGAACTTACCCTTACTGCTTTGGAGTAACAGCAATGTCTCATTGCTCCAAACAGCTGATTTGCATATTAAGAAAATGGCTATATCTTAGCTGATGTACTGACTCACATGGGAAAAAAGTGTTTGACTCTGATAGCCTTAACCTATCTATCTTCTGGGTTGAGTTGATATGCTGGTTTATGGTGACGGACTGCCTTTAAATTTATATAAACAGAATGAATCTATAAAGTCACAGATACCTCGTCATATTTCTTTTTTTGTTTCCCTTATTGAGAGCAAGTTAGCAATAATATCCTCTGCAGGTATCCCTGCTAAAATTATCTAATTAGAAACAACACTTAACAGAGGAGGGAAATATATAATAGCATTGTTTTTAATTAAACATTTCCCTAGTTAATCCACACTTTCTGTACAACAAGACACGTCAATTTTTTACTTTAATATGGATGATTTCTTTGGGTTTTTCATTTTTGATAGATATATTTGGTAACACTAAATGGCTTTTACAAGTTATAGATAGTGATAACCTGTTAGAATAGATCAGTTGGGGTCTGACATCTGATACGTCCATCGATCAGCTGTTAACAGAAGCCACAAGAACTCTAAGTATCATAATGAATGGGCATAGATCTGTAGGATGCCCTCTGTGTCCTGTGGAATAGGCTCACAGGCACATATCTTCAGATGCTTATCTGTCATTTTCTGCTCTATAACATCAATCCTGGAGTGTTCCCATCTCCTGTCTGCTATTACTAATGATGGGAATACTTGGATCATTTGGATACGCTAACTAAAAAGAGTTGGCTCTTTCGGTTTGTAAATATCACTTCGTAATATTATGGCGGATGTTGGGTGTTTTATATATGGCAGCCGATCAAAAGCTAAGTGACTGCTATAACCTCCAGGTCTTTGCAGTATTATACAATGCTTGCAATCAGTGCCTGTAATAAAATCAGAATCACAGCTGTTCAAGGCACAATTTTTCTGGCTAGTCTACATAAAAATATTTTTCTCACACAGTGGGAAAAAAAATCAAAAATGTCAAACCATTGTTTTTTCATTGGAAAGTCATCAGAGCAATAGACATTCCCCAGAATGGTGTAACTAAAAACTGCATCTGGCCCTACAAAAAAAGACTGTAAACTGCTACGGGTGTCAAAATATGGCGACTTTAACACCTTCCTGCCAGCAGGCATTTTTCGATTTTCTTTTTATGTTTTTGACTCCCCCCTTCTTCCAAAGCCCATAACTTTGTTATTTTTCAGCTCTCAGAGCCATATGAGGTCTTAATGTTTGCAGGACAAATTTTTCTTCATGATGCCGCCATTAATTATTCTGTACAATGTACTGGGAAGCTGGAAAAAAAATCAGAATGGGGTGGATTTGAAGAAAAAGTGCATTTGTGTGATTTTCTTACGGGCTTTGTTAGTATGGCTTTACTTTGCAGCCAAAATGACATGTCATCTGTATTCTACGTTTCAGTATGTATCTGAGGATTCCAAATTTAGGGTGCATTCACACTACGGATACACTAACTGATTCTGAACGTTAAAACACGTTCAGAATCAGCGGCGTATAAAGCAGATCCCATTCATTTCAATGGGAGTCGGCATACGAGCGCTCCCCATTGAAATGAATGGGCTGCTTTTTTCTCTACGAGCGCTCCCATTGAAGTGAATGGGAAGCGCTCGCGTGTACGGCTCGGAATGAGCCGAGCGCTTACGCTTATGAAGGGGCCCATACACGAGCCGTACACACAAGCGCTTCCCATTCACTTCAATGGGAGCGCTCGTAGAGAAAAAAGCAGCCATTCATTTCAATGGGGAGCGCTCGTATGCCGACTCCCATTGAAATGAATGGGATCTGCTTTATACGCGCTGATTCTGAAAGTGTTTTAATGTTCAGAATCAGTTAGCATATCCGTAGTGTGAATGCACCCTTATATGGTTTTATTTACATTTTAAACCCTTAACAAAACTGTTCCAAAAATATTTTTTTTCTAAAAGTCGCCGTATCCTGACACCCATAACTTTGCATGCTTGGGACGTCTTTTTTTGTGGGACCAGGTGTACTTTTTAGTTATACCATTTTGAGGAATTCCTATTGCATTGATCACTTATTGTTCAAATTTTTATCAGAGGCAAAATACTGAAAATAAATATGATTAAAATAAATTTGACACTTTAGATTTTTTTTCCCGATAGATCCCTATAGATTTATAGACCGGGCATTTTCGGACACAGGGATACCTAATATGTATGTGTTTCACAGTATTTAAGTTCTAGGGAAGGGGTCCCTAACCACAAATCCACGGACCAGGACCAGGCTGTTAGGGGTTTTTTGCGGGTCTACAGGGCTGCGGGCTGGCCTCAGTAAATGTGACTCCCAGCACAATACATTATGTGGGGCGAGTCGTTGATCTGGTCATGGTGTCATGACTCCTGGTGGGAGCCTCCTCTACAGCACTATACACTGAGGTTTCGCCAGCACCCCCTTGTGTACAGTTATGTTTGGTGTATAGTGTTGCTAATGTGCAGTGTTGCTACTTTACATGCACAATTTCCTCAGACAGGATCAGGGACAAGAACATCATATGTGTCCAGCACTCTTTCCCCTTCTGCTAGCTGTATGTTCTGCGAGTTGGAGGTAAAGGAGCTCTGGATGCTAGTGGGCAGCTAGACATAACATCAGATGTCCCACCTGTGTGACACCAGTAGCTTTGTTGTGGTGTGGTGTGGCCCAGCAGCCCATTTGTTGGTAAAAAAAAAAAAAAAAAAGTGAAAAATAAAAATACAGAGAGACAAGCTCTGTGCTCAACTCGTTCTGAACCTATGCTGTGTTGAGTCACATTCACATTATAAATGTAATAATTAAATGATAAATATGCACTAAAATCCAACCCCCTCCATAACCCCACCCTATATGACCATTGCAAAAATCAGACATTTCTATTACAGGTTACATATGCAATAGAATATACTGAAAGACAGGCCTGGGAGCCTTCACAAGGCTCTTGGCTGACTTAGCAATGGGACATCGGGTCCAGAGCTTGCTCTGGGTCTACAAGGTCCACGGGAAAATGGTGCCTTGGTCAGCTTTCACCAATTAATGCTTGGAATTACTTTGGGCACCGATCGTGGGCATTAACGCTGGGTGTCTGCTGTATAAAACAGAAGACACCTAGCCGCTATGGCGGCCACCATCTTTAAACATCCGACATCCGCTATACTGACTGCCAGATTTGGAGTCGGGAAGGAATTTTTTCCCCTGAAATAGGGCAATTGGCATGAGCCTCATGGGGTTTTTTGCCTTCCCCTGGATCAACACTGTAGGGATTGTAGGGTTATAGGTTGGACTTGATGGACTAATGTCTTTATCCAACCTCATCTACTATGTAACTATGTATGTACTAGAGAATTTTTTTTTTTTTTGTAAAGTTTAGGATTTTTGCTAAGGAGTTAAAATATAAATAAAACTATATGAATTTAGTATTCCCAGAATCTTACCAAAATATAGAAAACAGGTGACATATCATTTTGGCTGCACAGTGAACGCCATTTCTAAAGCCCATAAGAAAATCTCGCAAATGCACTTTTTCTCCAATTCCACCCTGTTCTGATTTTTTTTAAAGCTTCCCACTACATTGTGCAGAATAATAAATGGTACCATTATGAACAATAATTTGTTCACCAAACATTAAGCCCTCATATGACTCTGTGAATGGAAAAACAAAAAAGTTATGGGGTTCGGAAGACAAGGATAAAAATCAAAAAATGTCACCATTGGGAAGAGGTTAAAAAATACTGCTGGCTACTTTTTTTAAAAAAATAAACTCTTTATTTATAACAAAGATACAAAACAAACAAACCACACAAATATAAAAACAAGACAGGTCCAAACCTTAGGAGCCTGTAAACAAAACAAACATCAGAGATCAATGACAGTACAGAGCAAACAGAGTACAGCAACTGAGCTGAGTCTCTATAACAGTGGCAGCGCTGGCAAAGAAAAAGAAGAAGAAAAGAGAACACATCAGATGTGTAGTTGAGCAGAACTGGCTCAGCACTGCTAAGTCTCTGCATTCGCATAGGAATGCATTGGCCAGCCTTCGGCCAATCAGCGCTGGCTCTGCCGGAGGAGGCGGAGTCTAAGGTCGGACCTGAATGGAGACTGGTGTGGAGCGATCTTAGACTCCGCCTCCTCCAGCAGAGCCAGTGCTGATTGGTCGAATTCCGTACTCTGGCCAATCAGCGCTGGCCAATGCATTCTATTAGCCCGATGAAGTAGAGCTGAATGTGTGTGCTTAGCACACACATTCAGCTCTACTTCATCGGGCTAATAGAATGCATTGGCCAATCAGCGCAGGTCAATGCAATCTATTAGCGTGAGCTGAGTTTGCACAGGGGTTCTAGTGCACCCTCGGCTCTGCTACATCAGATTGCTACATCTGATGTAGCAGAGCCGAGTGTGCACACTCGGCTCTGCTACATCTGATGCAGCAGCAGAGCCGAGTGTGCATCAGATGTAGCAGAGCCGAGTGTGCATCAGATGTGTAGTTGAGCAGAACTGGCTCAGCACTGCTAAGTCTCTGCATTCGCATAGGAATGCATTGGCCAGCCTTCGGCCAATCAGCGCTGGCTCTGCCGGAGGAGGCGGAGTCTAAGGTCGGACCTGAATGGAGACTGGTGTGGAGCGATCTTAGACTCCGCCTCCTCCAGCAGAGCCAGTGCTGATTGGTCGAGTTCCGTACTCTGGCCAATCAGCGCTGTCCAATGCATTCCTATTGGAAAAAGTTTATGTCACAAAAATCACAATTACACACCCGATAGAGCCCCAAAAAGTTATTTTTAATAATATTCCTACCTAAATAAAGGTTATCCCTAGCTATCCCTGCCTGTACAGCTATCCCTGTCTCATTGTCACAAAGTTCACATTCTCATATGACCCGGATTTGAAATCCACTATTCGTCTAAAATGGAGGTCACCTGATTTCGGCCGCCAATGACTTTTTCCGATTTTTTTCGATGCCTCCGGTGTCGTAGTTCCTGTCCCATATCCCCTGCGCTGTTATTGGTGCAAAAAAAGTGCCAGGGAAGGTGGGAGGGGAATCAAATTTTTTTGGAGTTTGCCACGTGATGTTCGATTCGAATCGAACACATCGAACAGCCTGATATCCGATCGAACATGTGTTCGATAGAACACTGTTCGCTCATCTCTAATAAAGATATTAAGCAAAAGAGGACCTAATACTGACCCTTGCGGCACCCGCTGGTGACTGTGGCCCAGTCTGAATATTTACCATTAACAACTACCCTCTGTTTCCTATCAGAGAGCCAGTTACTAACCCAAATGCATATGTTTTCCCTCAGTCCTAACATTCTCATTTTGCATACCAACCGTTTATGTGGAACAGTATCAAAAGCCTTCAAAAAGGTAGTTTGGTCTTACCTACTACACATCAGTATTCAGGCTCATCTCCACATAAAGGATAGGTCATTCAAGACGTCTAAGGTGGTAAGATGATCCTTACCCAGATCTTCAGCTTCTGCTACCTCTACTTTTCCAGGTGAGAACAGTAAATATCATACTAAAAATGAAAAAGGTAAAAAAAAATATAGTGTTTGTGTATTAGCAAAAAGGTCTGTGTGTTTGTGCTCTACCAGGTTATGGCTTGAGAAAATAACAGGAGAAGTAGACAATAGTTCTGAAGTTTTATTTGAAAATTTTAAAAAATGAAAACACATTTCAGCACTATTGAGTTTATCTTAACTCATAATGTGTTCACTCTTGAGGGCGGTGTATTGCACCATATCAGGGGCTGCATAGTGGGGACTCGCTTTGCCCCAAGTTATGCTAATTTGTTCATGGGACAATTTGAGTCTTTTTCCATCGCACATGCCACCCATCGTTTTGTATAGGAGGTTTATAGATGACCTGTTTATTTTGAAGAATGGCTCAATTCAACAAGCAGTACGATTTGTCCAGTACATCAACAACAATGAATGGGGGCTACATTTTACCTCCAACCACTCATTCACCAAGATTGAAATTTTTAGATTTGGAAATTTTCATTACTCAGGAAGGTAGGATAACAACCCAGAATTGTTTCAATATGGTAGATATCAACAGCTACTTGCCACTTCAAAGCCACCACTTGCCCCAGTGGCTACTTAATGTGCCATACAGGCAATACTACAGATTACATGAAAATTGCACAGTAGATACTGATACTGATATAAGCACAAATTCTGAAAAAAAACGATTTTTGGAGAAATTTTATCCTAAAATTGTGATTAAGGAAGCATATTTGAAAACACAGAGACTCTCCTAAAAATGAATGTATTGAGAGTATGCGGAAATCAAAAAGTCTGAAGAAGAAGAATAAAAAGAAAAGTGATTGTAGATTGTCATTTATCACCACCTATTCTACACAGAGAAAAGACATTCAAGACATAATCTGTAAACATTGGAATATCCTCTTAGCAGACTCCGTTCTAAATACACAGATTTCAAACAAAACAGGTTTTATCTATAGGAGAGCTCGCACTATAGGGAACATTGTTCACTCCCAACTATTCAAACTAATATAGTAGACAACTCTAAACCGGCTGAAAATTTTAAATGTGGCCATTGGGGTTGTACGAGCTGCATAAATATTGAGGATAGTGTGAAAACATTTGGGAGTACGGGAGAAAAATTATAAATAAAATCGCCGTTAAATTGCAGCGCTGACTTTCTTGTCTAATTAAATGTACATGCAAATTACAATATATAGGGTGCGCAACAATGACAATGCATACCAGGTTGAATAAACATGGGTATAATGTTTCATTGCTTATAGAGTGGTCCAGACATTTTTGTCATAGAGGTTACTTTCATTGCACAAACATAAAACTGTATGAGCAGTCACCAGTCGTGTCCTTTAACGTGCAGATGGTGCCTGGATATGTAAAGTTAGTCTGAAACGGCATCATATAATGTGGGAGTGTGAACAGAGGAAGTTTAGAGATGAGTAGAGATGAGCGAGTAGTATTCGATTGAGTAGGTATTCGAAATACTCGTACTCGATCGAGTACCACTCGCTATTCGAATAGAAAAGTTCGATGCAGAACCAGCATTGATTGGCCAAATGCTATACAGTCAGCCAATCAACGCTGGTTCTTCCCCTACCTTTAGAAGTCTTCTCGGTGCAGCTTCCCCGCGGCGTCGTCCTGCTCTGAATTCACTCTGTCCACGCCCGATGCCTGGCAGAGTTAATTCAGAGCGGGAAGTTGCCGCGGGGACGCTACTTCTCGTAGAATCCAGCCCGAGCCTCAATCGTGGACTTGGTAAGTATAATTTGATCGAACATTGCCTACCCCTGAAACGAGCATTTTCCCCCCATAGACTATAATAGGGTTCGATATTCGATTCAAGTAGTCAAATATTGAGGGGCTACTCAAAACGAATATCGAATCTCGAACATTTTACTGTTTGCTCATCTCTAGAGATGAGCGAACAGTAACATATTCGATATTCATTATTCGTTTTGAACAGCTACTCAATATTCGAATATTTGAATGAATATCATACCCTATTATAGTGTATGGGGAAAAATGCTTCATTTCAGGGGAACAGACCATTCGACTCAGGAGAGTCACCAAGTCCACTATGACACCTCAGCAAATGATGACAACACCTCTGGAATGCAACTGGGACAGCAGGGGAAGCATGCCTGGGGGCATCTAACAAGCCCAAGTCACAGTTTTACCCCACCATCACAGCCTATCAACTACACACTTTCCACACTCAAAAAAACCTCTATCAAAGTGGGAGAATACCTGGAAACCTTCTTTCTTCCCCAAATGGATGGTCAGAAACCCAAATTTAAGCTAAAGAAACATGAACAAGCACCCCTTTAAATCACGTTACCCATGAAAACCACAGATGGAATAGGCAATGGGAAATCCAACAGTACCCACCCTGAACTGTCATTGTGGATGTGTGTGTGAGATGTGGTAAGACCTTCCAAAATTCACTTTTCTAACCCTTGACGTGAGCCCTTCCAAAATAAGTTAGAGGCCCTTAAGCTGAGCTACCAGCAGAGATTGAGGCCCTTTAGGTGATTTACCCCCAGAGTTTTAGGCCCTTTAAATTAGTTCAGCCTTGCACCAGTGTTAGCCCCTTTAAAATTGTTAGCCCCTAAAACAGTGGTTCAAGAAACATCACACTCATTGTGTGGGATTGATGCAGTGGATTGGACTGAGGACCCAGACATTGACCTTGATTTGGATTGGGAAATTGATAACATTTTGGCATCAAGTCCTGGGGATAACTTTTATTTAGAGGACCACAAAGGTGGAGAATTGGCTGCAACCACTACTACCGGTAATGGTCCTTTAATATTGGACTCTACATTACCCCTACAGGGTTCTGAGCAGGTGTTAATAGTCCAAACAACATGCTCCAGTACTTTAGATGTAGATCAGAAACCACTTTCCCTTCCGACACCAGATTTAACCAAGCTTCACCATCATCATCCTGCTGAGATGGAGCCACTAAAGAAAACCTTGCTCCTTACTAATCGGTCTTCCCCTCACTAAACTCTCCCCTCTACAATCCATTCTGAATGCAGCGTCCAGGCTCATCTATCAGGCTAGAAGCTACAGCGATGCCTCTGATCTGTGCCAGTCACTACACTGGCTGCCTATTCATTATAGAATAAAATATAAAGTTATCACTCTCAGCCGCAAGGCTCTCCATAATGCTGCACCTCCCTACATTGCCTCCCTCATCTCTGTCTGTCGCCCAACCCGTGTTCTCCGTTCACTCAATGACCTAACACGTACATCCTCTATTATCAGAACCTCCCATGCTCGTATACAAGACTTCTCCCGAGCTGCACCACTTCTCTGGAATGCTCTACCCCGGACAATCAGATTAACTCCCAATTTCTACAGTTTCAAATGCAAACTAAAGACACATCTTTTCAGACAGGCCTATGAGAATTTCTAACATAAACCCTTCCGTACTATTATTAGAATCCCCAAAATCTAACCCTCCTCTGTCCCCGCTCCCACATTTCCCCACATGATACAATGCCATCTCAGGCTAACTTTATAGGTCCAAGCTCCATCCACATGTTAAAGGACATCACTAGTGATGGCTCATAAAATTTTAAGTTTGTGTAATGACAGTAACCTCTATTACAAAAGTGTCTGACCTCTGCATAAACAATGCCGCCCCTGCTACCTCTTGTGTCACCCCTTCTACCTCATAGATTGTAAGCTCTAGAGAGCAGGGCTCTCAGTCCCATTGTGTGAAACGACTTTCTTTGTAATGTATCTTTCTGTCTGTATTTGAACCCTACAAATTGTACAGCGCTGCGGAATATGTTGGCACTATATAAATAAAATGTATTATTATTATTACCTTGCCTTCCAAGGCATGTTCTGGAGCTGCAACTGAGCACACTGACTTCATGTTGGGTTGCTTTTCAAGAGAACAAGGCATAGTTCACATCATGAGCGCAAACAATACTGGATTGAACAAAAAATTGGATTGCGTTTATATAGTGTGACTGAATTGCTGTGTATCACACTTAGCTTTTGGGGGGTAGACCCTTAAAATTGGAGTGAGCTGATATAGCGTGATTGAATTGCTGTGTCTACCACTTAGCTTTGGGATTCCTGCTATTTTTTGGGGGGAGGACCCCTAATAAAAGCTGGTTTTAACGTATATAGCAAGAAGTAACTGCTGTGGATTCCTGCTATTTTTTTGGGGGGGCACCCCTGAGAAAAGCTTGTTGGACCGTATATAGCAAGAAGTAACTGCTGTGGATTCCTGCTATGTTGTGGGGGGAAACCCCTAATAAAATCTGGTTGGAACGTATTTAGCAAGAAGTAACTGCTGTGGATTCCTGCTATTTTTTGGGGGGACAGCCCTAATAAAAGCTGGTTGGAATGTATATAGCAAGAAGTAACTGCTGTGGATTCGTTCTATTTTGTGGGGGGACACCCCTAATAATAGCTGGTTGGAACGTATATAGCAAGAAGTAACTGCTGTGGATTCCTGCTATTTTGTGGGGGGACACCCCTAATAAAAGCCGGTTAGAACATATATAGCAAGAATTAACTGCTGTGGATTTGTGCTATTTTGTGTGGGGACACCCCTAACAAAAGCTGGTATGCACATATATAGCAACATGTAACGTTTCTATATTCCTGTTTTCCACCGTCCGTGGAAAGCTCCACTCCTGTCCCTGCAGTGTATAGCTCTGAGAAAAGCTGTTGTTCTTTGGTTTTTCCCTGCCTATCTGAAGCTAATGCCTATCTAGCCCACAGCAGATATGTTTCTCTCCCTATCTCTGACCGCAAATCTGACGAATATGGCAGCAGCCGTTCTTATGAATGGGAGGTTATATGTTTTCGGTAGCCAATGGATTTTTTCAATTTTTTTTTTCGATGCCTCCGTTGTAGTAGTTCCTGTCCCACCTCCCCTGCACAGTTATTGGTGCAAAAAACGCGCCAGGGAAGGTGGGAGGGGATACAAATTTTTACTGCGTATGCCGCCTGATATTCGATTGGTAATGAATACCTCAAACGGCCTGATATTCTATCGAATACCTATTCGATCGAACAGTGTTATCTCATTTCTAAGGAAGTTTCATTTTAGACATTCTAACTGTGGAAGGCTTTACATTACAAATTATGCTAAGTCTGTCTGAAAAGATGTGTCTTTAGTTTGCGCTTGAAGCTGTAGAAATTGGGAGCTGGCATTGGTCATTCCTTACTAACTTCCTACTCCAGTATTGTACATTGTTGGCTATATTATGAAGTTAATATGATACATGAGGTGTGTACATAAAGTGGTTTCCCCTCCACCCTATGATCACAAAAGCTGGGGCCTGAAGGTGCCCACAAGTGCCACATATGGAGTTGTTTCAACATATGCCTGGCTTTTGCTATAGTTACTTCCAAATATTCCAATGACTCCAAATGTATTATTTGTTACTGCATAATTCTTTATAATATTTTAATATATCTACAAATTGGTCAGGTTTTCCACATTAGTTCTTTTTAGGAGCATTTATATCTAGACACAGTTTTGAAGACAATATAATATGTTCAGGATGACGTATCCCCCTTGCCTTTGTTAGAAAAGATTTAAATCGTAAACATTTGTGTCTCAATCCTAAATGTTTTGTGTTGTAAAAGCTTCCGGAAATCTTTAAAGTGACTGTTAAGTTATACGGTACATTCTAATTAGTTTGGAAAACCTAATACAACTCCCATTTACTGACTAACAATAATAAAGCTGAAGTACCTGCTAAATATCGAGAATAATTAAAGAAATCATTTTTACTCTTCTATAATTAGTTAATTCGCTTTACAAACATTTATTAAAATGAATTCACATTTTATTATTCCATAGGTAGTTACACAATAGCTTTTGGATAAAAAAAAATAATGAAAAAAAAGCCTTAATATTCAGCCCTTACCAATTAAGATGAATACTCCCTGAGTAATATCAATCTAGAATAGACTAATTAGGTTTAGTTTGATATCCATTCATCTCTTCTATTGCCTTTGAGCAAATTGTTTATTAGAGAAAGTTATTTCTCACAAATCAAATCAATCTGAGTAGTCCATTATATTTGGGAGAAACTTTAGCCATCAGTCAATTAATCCATCATTTTATCATGACACTTTTATTTAGCAGACAGATCAAACTAGACACAATTTAGATATCATGTGATTCAATTACAAAGTACAATTTATTGACAGATATTTTAAATATTATGAGAATTTTCATTTTGTAAGTCTAAAATAATACAAAAATTAAATATATTTACAGTTTAAAGGGGTGTCGCCAAGTGATACTCTAGAATACGCCATCACTTTCATTGGTGTGGTCTGACATGTAGGATTCCCACTGTTCTTGAGGATGAAGGAGCCATCAGATTTTTAGTACTGAATTCCTTTCACTGTCTTTCCATTCACAGCAGCACCCAAACCACACACTACACAGCTATATTGTTGGGAATCCTACTATATGGGGATAATTTAACAGTGAGGTCCATTTATACTCAGGAACCATATGGATCCCAGAAGGTCTGATTATAAAGTGATTTATAATCAGGACATTTCTTAAAGGGTTATATGATGTTTTTACCATTGTAGGAATTGTAGTATAAGTTTTGCTGATGCACTTGAACTTTAAGGCAAACCCGTTGTAACATCTCTGCCTGTTCAGGTCACTGCGCCACCCTCTGCTCGCATGCTGCGGTGCAGGAGGCGTGTGCAGTTTGGTTCCTTGCTTAGAGTTTTTGGTTGCACTGTGTGAACACGGCTCTTGTTCTATAATTGAATTTCCACCAACCCCATCTTCTGCCCTTTTTTGCCGCTGTTCATGAAATGGTTATTTTAGCCTTGCCCTGTGATTGACAGCTGGCCTTCCTATCAACTCCAGGTTCATCCTTCCTATTTATGCTTGGCTCACATTCACAATGGTGCTTGCTATTGCCTCGTGCTTGCTGGCGTTTCTCTTGCTGTTTAGTTACATGTATTATTAATCCTGAACTTGGCATTTCCTATAGACTATTGTTTTGGACTTCGATTTGGCACTGCATTGCTGAACTGTTACTGAACCCTTGGCTAGCTGACCTCCCTTTGTTGTTGTCTGTCTTGTCTGCATTTTGTGTGTCACGTATATAGGAAGGGATCGTCTCCAAGTCGCCGCTTATTGCATAGGATAGGACCAGGCAAGCAGGAAGGGACGGAATGGGGTTTCAGCTTAGGGCTCACTGTCTCTTGTGCCCCTTCCCAGGGTTTCCAGCAGCTACTGGGGAATTGCTGTCCTAACAATTCCCTGACACCCGTTGAGCTGATTTGAGTCACTAAACTCAAGTCCAACTGTAATGTCTCTGCCAGTTCGGGTCACTGTGCCACCCTCTGCTCGCATGCTGCGGTGCAGGAGGCGTGTACAGTTTGGTTCCTTGCTTAGAGTTTTTGGTTGCACTGTGTGAATTCGGCTCTAGTTCTGTAGCTGAATTTCCACTACACCCGTCTTTTGCCCTTGTTTGCCTCTGTTCATGAAGTGGTTAATTCTAGTCTTGCTGTGTGATTGACAGCCTGTCCACCTATCAACTCCAGGACGGGTTCTTCCTCCCTATTTATTCTTGGCTCACATTCACATTGGTGCTTGCTATTGCCTTGTGCGTGCTGGCTTTTCTCTTGCTGTTTATTCTTGTGTTCTGATTCTTGACCTCTGGCTTTCCCTATTGACTACTCTTTTGGATATCAATTTTGACACTGCATCGCTCAGTGGCAATCCGGTTAACAAAATCGCTGACAGAATAAATAATACCATAACAAAATACCTCCAGGATGGAACAATTGATTCCTATACTGTCAATTTCCTTACCAAACGGGATTATATCACTCCAGTGATATATATACTTCCCAAAATTCATAAACGACTAGTTGACCCACCGGGTAGACCAATTGTGGCGTCTACTGACTCCATATTATCCCCCCTTTCCATCTTCGTGGAAAAACTACTAACACCGCATATTAAGAAAACTTGTTCCTTCTTGTTGGATACCTCTGCCTTCCTACATGTTATCCGGGACATTGGCCCTTTAGAACCAGATACAATCTTGGCCACTTTCGATGTTGTTAGCCTCTACACTTGCATAGAACATCCAAAAGGGTTAGCAGCAACCAGACACATACTTGAGTCCAACATGGTAAACCCACGTATCATTGAGTTATCTATTGATCTTCTACACATTATTCTTGAGGAAAATTATTTCCTGTTCCAGGATTCATTTTTTGTTCAACGAAGGGGTACCGCCATGGGCTCTAATGTTGCGCCTCCGTACGCAAATGCGTATATGTCTTATGTCGAGGAAACTTATATTTATACCAATCCGCTCTTCCAGGTGCACGCCCGCACCTGGAGGAGATACATTGATGACATTTTTTTGTATCTGGGATGGACCTGTCTCTACTCTGTTGGAATTCACCACATACAGTACATTAATAATATCTGGCCCGAATTGAAATTCACCTTACACCATAGTGTTAACACAATCAGTTTCCTGGACACTCAAATTTCTAAAAAATCTGACGGTATGCTCTGTTCTGACTTGTACAGAAAGGACACGGACAAAAATAGTCTTTTAGATTTTTCCAGTTGTCATCCTAGAGCCACCCTGAAATCCTTACCAAAATCCCAATTTCATAGGATTAAAAATATAGTCCAGGACACTGACACTAGAAGGGTCAGATATGAAGAAATGCAAATGCGTTTCAAAGCAAGAGGATATCCTGACAAGATTTTGAGGGAATCCCTTAATCAGATCGACAATGTGTTTGGTTCCATACGTAATACCAATGACAAATCTGGGGGGGACGATAGGATTGCATTCGTTCACCAATACCACCCATTCACCTATAAGGTACACAGTATTATTCGTAAACACTGGCCACTGTTAGCTCAAGCTTACCCTAATATTCCGGTATTCAAAAATCCTTTCCGTCCGTGCTATAAACGCCCCCGCAATCTCAGAGACAGACTTGTGAAAGCAGACTTGGGTTCCGAATTAAAAATACCTCGACAAACCTTTCTAAATACTCCAAAAGCAGGTACATTTCCCTGTTTGAACTGCCAACAATGTTCCAACATATTAAAAGGCGATAAAATATATCATCCATTAACTGGTCAAACATACCCAATCAAAGACTTTTTCACATGCAATTCCAATTTTGTAGTCTACTTAATCAAGTGTCCGTGCGGTCTCGCATACGTTGGGGAGACCACCCAGCATGTGCGAGACCGCATGAAACAACATAAATCCAATATCCGCTGTAAAAATGTACTTCTTCCATTACCTGCACACTTCGAAAAATTTGGACATAATGTCTCCCAGTTGCGGTTCCAAGTTCTTGAACACGTTGCCATGCCTCGTAGGGGTGGCAACAGGATTGCTTTACTTAAAAGGAAAGAGGCGTTTTGGATTCATAGGCTCCAAACTTTGGAACCTAGGGGTCTTAACCGCGAGTACGAAATTCAGTCATTTACTTGAAGGTACTCCATCTGCTTTGTAATGTTACATTATTTGAAAATTGCACTTTATTCATTTTTGTGTTCCTCTATCCACAGACACGCTAAGGATCACCTCCGGATGACCCCTCCTGGCCCGCCTCAAATATCCTTTTAGTCCTCTTGACCGTTTTTTTCAATTTTTTCATTTTTTCATTTTTTATTTTTTATTCTTTATTTTTTATTTTTTATTATTTTTTATATATTTTTTATATATATATTTTTATTTCTATTCTTCTATTTTTTGTTTCTATTCCTTCTTTTTTCTTACCCCTATCTTTCTATATATTTTTTTAGTTCATGTTTCTCTTCACTTCTGCTATCTGGTGTCTCCCTCTAGTTCAGCCTTGCTCATACAGCTAGGTTATTTGCTTATTTTGGTTTCTTCTAGGTCTTGTTATCCCTCAGCATTCATATATCATTGCTTTCAGCACATCTCTATTATCACTATTATCGGCCTTTCTTGCTCTGCTACATATATGGTATTAGCCTGCTACATACTTGTCACTCGCTGAGTTAGTGCGCATGCGCGCACGTCTCCGTACTCTCTACTGCCTTCAGCTGTTCTTCGGGCTTCACCCGACTGGCTGTAAAGTCTATGCGCATGCGCATAAGACACGACACGTCCTCTTGTAAGCGCTACTACGCATGCGAGCGGTGGACGAATCATTGCGAACCACCCTCTATTTATATCCGGTCGGAAGACCGTGTAGTTCGCGCTACTCCACTGCCATAGGCTATTCTCCTGCGCGAGTACACGGCTTCCATTTGTTTGTTTAACATTTTCATACCGCGGGCTTGGTCTGGTCTCCAGGAGGTAAGTCTTCCACGCTACCCCCCTCAGCTCTTATTATGGGCACGACATAGCTATATTCACTATCAACATCTGACTATTGCGTTATGCTCATTTTAGGCTGAATTGAAGCCATTTTGTTTGTTGTATTGGCCCATAAAGGAATACCTTTGCCCTTCAGGAAAATCAGGTGAAACTTTGTTGTTATTTTTGTATCTTCTACTGCTTTGATACCTTCACTTGTTTTCTTTAACTAGTACATACAGTACTATCAGCTCTTCATGGTCGTTGCTGTTAACCCTGCATACCCCTATAGCATGGTGCTCCTTATGTATATATGTATATATGTGTCTATTCCTTATTCAATTTTGGTATTGTATAATTACCTGTACACCAATGTCACTTTATGTTTACTTGTTTATTTTTTATTTTTTATGTAGAGTCTGATGAAGGTCTAAGAGACCGAAAACGTTTACTGGCTTTATCAATAAAAGATTTTCTTTGACACTGCAAAAACGTGAAGTTCCTCTTTATATTTATTGATACGGGTTGGGACTCTAACTTCACCATTTAAGTCTACTGTATCCCTAGATGCATCGCTCGACTGTTACTGACCTCTGGATAGCTGACCTCTCTTGTTGCTGTTTGTCTATTACACAGGATAGGACCGGCAAGCAGGAAGGGAAAGTGGGGGGTTTCAGACCAGGGCTCACTGTCTCTTGTGCCCCTTCCTCCAAGGTTCATCTACAGCACTGGGGAACTGCTGTCTGGCACTTCCCTAACACCCACAATACAAGTTCTTATAGACCAGGGGTTTAGTGGCCCAAATCACCCTTTTATTAAACCAACCATGCATCCACTAAAAAAATCCTTTATACTTACCAAGATGTATGTTTCATCTGACCCATCTCTGGAGCTTCTCGAACCTGTGCAGTTCTTTAATGAAGCCAGGGACATACAACTTGCCTTTACTGGTCCTGGGCATGTACTCTGAAGCTGAGGTGTGTTCTTCTGGCTTCACTGAAGAACTGAGGCGGTGTGAGGAGTAATAGGTTTTTATTTTTAATGTTTGTTACCTGAATACAAACATCCAGTGCAAGAGCAACCCACTGGCAACTGATCTATTTAAATCAGAGAGGTAAGTGTGGGAGCATGAGAGTGTGCATTTATCTGAAGTGAACAGTGTCTCTAGTGTGACTTTTGATTCAGTGACTTTAGAACATAGCTGTAGGTTTTTTACTTCACTGCCTTATACACTCACCGGCCACTTTATTAGGTACACCATGCTAGTAACAGGTTGGACCCCCTTTTGCCTTCAGAACTGCCTCAATTCTTCGTGGCATAGATTCAACAAGGTGCTGGAAGCATTCCTCAGAGATTTTGGTCCATATCGACATGATGGCATCACACAGTTGCCGCAGATTTGTCGGCTGCACATCCATGATGCGAATCTCCCGTTCCACCACATCCCAAAGATGCTCTATTGGATTGAGATCTGGTGACTGTGGAGGCCATTGGAGTACAGTGAACTCATTGTCATGTTCAAGAAACCAGTCTGAGATGATTCCAGCTTTATGACATGGCGCATTATCCTGCTGAAAGTAGCCATCAGATGTTGGGTACATTGTGGTCATAAAGGGATGGACATGGTCAGCAACAATACTCAGGTAGGCTTTGGTGTTGCAACGATGCTCAATTGGTACCAAGGGGCCCAAAGAGTGCCAAGAAAATATTCCCCACACCATGACACCACCACCACCAGCCTGAACCGTTGATACAAGGCAGGATGGATCCATGCTTTCATGTTGTTGACGCCAAATTCTGACCCTACCATCCGAATGTCGCAGCAGAAATCGAGACTCATCAGACCAGGCAACGTTTTTCCAATCTTCAATTGTCCAATTTCGATGAGCTTGTGCAAATTGTAGCCTCAGTTTCCTGTTCTTAGCTGAAAGGAGTGGCACCCGGTGTGGTCTTCTGCTGCTGTAGCCCATCTGCCTCAAAGTTCGACGTACTGTGCGTTCAGAGATGCTCTTCTGGCTACCTTGGTTGTAACGGGTGGCTATTTGAGTCACTGTTGCCTTTCTATCAGCTCGAATCAGTCTGGCCATTCTCCTCTGACCTCTGGCATCAACAACGCATTTCTGCCCACAGAACTGCCGCTCACTGGATGTTTTTTCTTTTTCGGACCATTCTCTGTAAACCCTAGAGATGGTTGTGCGTGAAAATCCCAGTAGATCAGCAGTTTCTGAAATACTCAGAACAGCCCTTCTGGCACCAACAACCATGCCACGTTCAAAGGCACTCAAATCACCTTTCTTCCCCATACTGATGCTCGGTTTGAACTGCAGGAGATTGTCTTGACCATGTCTACATGCCTAAATGCACTGAGTTGCCACCATGTGATTGGCTGATTAGAAATTAAGTGTTAACGAGCAGTTGGACAGGTGTACCTAATAAAGTGGCCGGTGAGTGTATATTCCCATTAAGTGTTAACAGAACTCGGAGTACACCTTGTGTAATGTATGCTTTCCTGGAACAGCCATTTGAGGGGGCATATTGTATGGGATGTAGGAGGATTGCTTATCTAGAAGTCCAGATTTTGGATCTAAATTTGCAACTCTCAACACTGCATGTAATTGACAACATGGAGAGGAGTTTGCCGCTCAATGAGCACACAGTCACAGAGGCAGAAGAATGAGTGTCAGGAAGGCTAAGTCTCGACCTGGACCACCCCAATAAGTTTTCCAAGTTGACGGACATCAACTCAGGGGTAGCTTAACTCCATCAGGATGCTTCCTCTAGCAACCAGGGGAAAGTCTGCTCTTTCAAAATGTGAAATGAGAGTATAGGAAGGCCAGACAAATACTAGTAGTGAGAAACTCAATTATAAGGGGTATATATAGATAGAGCAATCTGTCATAAAGAATGAGAACACTGAACAGTTTTTTGACACACTGTGGAAACTACTAAGTGGTACTGCACCAACCGCACCGCCAACAGTGAGTTACATTGCACAACTTCCAGATAACTGGGCACATATTGCAGTCTCCTGGTCACACATTCCCTTAGGGATGACTGACATTGTTTTGGAAGAGGAGGATGAGGAGTAAGAGAAATAGTTAGTGATGATGATTAGAGATGAGCGAACACTAAAATGTTCGAGGTTCGAAATTCGATTCGAACAGCCGCTCAATGTTCGTGTGTTCGAACGGGTTTCGAACCCCATTATAGTCTATGGGGAACAGATACTCGTTAAGGGGGAAACCCAAATCCGTGTCTGGAGGGTCACCAAGTCCACTAAGACAACCCAGGAAATGATGCCAACACCTCTGGAATGACACTGGGACAGCAGGGGAAGCATGTCTGGGGGCATCTAACACACCAAAGACCCTCTATTACCCCAACATCACAACCTAACAACTACACACTTTACACACTCAATACCACCTCTCTGACAGTAGGAAAACACCTTGAAACATGTGTATTTGGCACTTGCAGTGAGGAGAGCTTGTCATCAGCAGTGAATTTGGCCCTTGTAGTAAGTTGAGGTTGGCACCAACATTTGTTTTGAAAATCAGGGTGGATTGAGCCTCTAACCAGCAGAATTTGGGCAAATTCATGGTGGAGGGAGCCTCTAAAAACCCCAGTTTGGACCAATTCATGGTGGAGGGAGCCTCTAAAAACCCCAGTTTGGACCAATTCATGGTGGAGGGAGCCTCTAAAAACCCCAGTTTGGACCAATTCATGGTGGAGGGAGCCTCTAAAAACCCCAGTTTGGACCAATTCATGATGGAGGGAGCCTCTAAACAGCCCAGTTTGGACCAATTCATGGTGGAGAGAGCCTCTAAAAACCCCAGTTTGGACCAATTCATGGTGGAGGGAGCCTCTAAACAGGCCAGATTGGGCAAATTCATGGTGGAGGGAGCCTCTAAACAGGCCAGTTTGGGCAAATTCATGGTGGAGGGAGCCTCTAACCAGCCCAGTTTGGACCAATTCATGGTGGAGGGAGCCTCTAAAAACCCCAGTTTGGACCAATTCATGGTGGAGGGAGCCTCTAAACAGCCCAGTTTGGACCAATTCATGGTGGAGGGAGCCTCTAAAAACCCCAGTTTGGACCAATTCATGGTGGAGGGAGCCTCTAAACAGCCCAGTTTGGACCAATTCATGGTGGAGAGAGCCTCTAAAAACCCCAGTTTGGACCAATTCATGGTGGAGGGAGCCTCTAAACAGGCCAGTTTGGGCAAATTCATGGTGGAGGGAGCCTCTAAACAGGCCAGTTTGGGCAAATTCATGGTGGAGGGAGCCTCTAACCAGCCCAGTTTGGACCAATTCATGGTGGAGGGAGCCTCTAAAAACCCCAGTTTGGACCAATTCATGGTGGAGGGAGCCTCTAAACAGCCCAGTTTGGACCAATTCATGGTGGAGGGAGCCTCTAAAAACCCCAGTTTGGACCAATTCATGGTGGAGGGAGCCTCTAAACAGCCCAGTTTGGACCAATTCATGGTGGAGGGAGCCTCTAAAAACCCCAGTTTGGACCAATTCATGGTGGAGGGAGCCTCTAAACAGCCCACTTTGGACCAATTCATGGTGGAGAGAGCCTCTAAAAACCCCAGTTTGGACCAATTCATGGTGGAGGGAGCCTCTAAACAGGCCAGTTTGGGCAAATTCATGGTGGAGGGAGCCTCTAAAAACCCCAGTTTGGACCAATTCATGGTGGAGGGAGCCTCTAAACAGCCCAGTTTGGACCAATTCATGGTGGAGAGAGCCTCTAAGTGGTACTGCACCAACCGCACCGCCAACAGTGAGTTACATTGCACAACTTCCAGATAACTGGGCACATATTGCAGTCTCCTGGTCACACATTCCCTTAGGGATGACTGACATTGTTTTGGAAGAGGAGGATGAGGAGTAAGAGAAATAGTTAGTGATGATGATTAGAGATGAGCGAACACTAAAATGTTCGAGGTTCGAAATTCGATTCGAACAGCCGCTCAATGTTCGTGTGTTCGAACGGGTTTCGAACCCCATTATAGTCTATGGGGAACAGATACTCGTTAAGGGGGAAACCCAAATCCGTGTCTGGAGGGTCACCAAGTCCACTAAGACAACCCAGGAAATGATGCCAACACCTCTGGAATGACACTGGGACAGCAGGGGAAGCATGTCTGGGGGCATCTAACACACCAAAGACCCTCTATTACCCCAACATCACAGCCTAACAACTACACACTTTACACACTCAATACCACCTCTCTGACAGTAGGAAAACACCTTGAAACATGTGTATTTGGCACTTGCAGTGAGGAGAGCTTGTCATCAGCAGTGAATTTGGCCCTTGTAGTAAGTTGAGGTTGGCACCAACATTTGTTTTGAAAATCAGGGTGGATTGAGCCTCTAACCAGCAGAATTTGGGCAAATTCATGGTGGAGGGAGCCTCTAAAAACCCCAGTTTGGACCAATTCATGGTGGAGGGAGCCTCTAAAAACCCCAGTTTGGACCAATTCATGGTGGAGGGAGCCTCTAAAAACCCCAGTTTGGACCAATTCATGATGGAGGGAGCCTCTAAACAGCCCAGTTTGGACCAATTCATGGTGGAGAGAGCCTCTAAAAACCCCAGTTTGGACCAATTCATGGTGGAGGGAGCCTCTAAACAGGCCAGATTGGGCAAATTCATGGTGGAGGGAGCCTCTAAACAGGCCAGTTTGGGCAAATTCATGGTGGAGGGAGCCTCTAACCAGCCCAGTTTGGACCAATTCATGGTGGAGGGAGCCTCTAAAAACCCCAGTTTGGACCAATTCATGGTGGAGGGAGCCTCTAAACAGCCCAGTTTGGACCAATTCATGGTGGAGGGAGCCTCTAAAAACCCCAGTTTGGACCAATTCATGGTGGAGGGAGCCTCTAAACAGCCCAGTTTGGACCAATTCATGGTGGAGAGAGCCTCTAAAAACCCCAGTTTGGACCAATTCATGGTGGAGGGAGCCTCTAAACAGGCCAGTTTGGGCAAATTCATGGTGGAGGGAGCTTCTAAACAGGCCAGTTTGGGCAAATTCATGGTGGAGGGAGCCTCTAACCAGCCCAGTTTGGACCAATTCATGGTGGAGGGAGCCTCTAAAAACCCCAGTTTGGACCAATTCATGGTGGAGGGAGCCTCTAAACAGCCCAGTTTGGACCAATTCATGGTGGAGGGAGCCTCTAAAAACCCCAGTTTGGACCAATTCATGGTGGAGGGAGCCTCTAAACAGCCCAGTTTGGACCAATTCATGGTGGAGGGAGCCTCTAAAAACCCCAGTTTGGACCAATTCATGGTGGAGGGAGCCTCTAAACAGCCCACTTTGGACCAATTCATGGTGGAGAGAGCCTCTAAAAACCCCAGTTTGGACCAATTCATGGTGGAGGGAGCCTCTAAACAGGCCAGTTTGGGCAAATTCATGGTGGAGGGAGCCTCTAAAAACCCCAGTTTGGACCAATTCATGGTGGAGGGAGCCTCTAAACAGCCCAGTTTGGACCAATTCATGGTGGAGAGAGCCTCTAAAAACCCCAGTTTGGACCAATTCATGGTGGAGGGAGCCTCTAAACAGCCCAGTTTGGACCAATTCATGGTGGAGAGAGCCTCTAAAAACCCCAGTTTGGACCAATTCATGGTGGAGGGAGCCTCTAAACAGGCCAGTTTGGGCAAATTCATGGTGGAGGGAGCCTCTAAACAGGCCAGTTTGGGCAAATTCATGGTGGAGGGAGCCTCTAACCAGCCCAGTTTGGACCAATTCATGGTGGAGGGAGCCTCTAAAAACCCCAGTTTGGACCAATTCATGGTGGAGGGAGCCTCTAAACAGCCCAGTTTGGACCAATTCATGGTGGAGGGAGCCTCTAAAAACCCCAGTTTGGACCAATTCATGGTGGAGGGAGCCTCTAAACAGCCCAGTTTGGACGAATTCATGGTGGAGGGAGCCTCTAAAAACCCCAGTTTGGACCAATTCATGGTGGAGGGAGCCTCTAAACAGCCCAGTTTGGACCAATTCATGGTGGAGAGAGCCTCTAAAAACCCCAGTTTGGACCAATTCATGGTGGAGGGAGCCTCTAAACAGGCCAGTTTGGGCAAATTCATGGTGGAGGGAGCCTCTAAAAACCCCAGTTTGGACCAATTCATGGTGGAGGGAGCCTCTAAACAGCCCAGTTTGGACTAATTCATGGTGGAGGGAGCCTCTAAAAACCCCAGTTTGGACCAATTCATGATGGAGGGAGCCTCTAAACAGGCCAGTTTGGGCAAATTCATGGTGGAGGGAGCCTCTAAACAGCCCAGTTTGGGCAAATTCATGGTGGAGGGAGCCTCTAACAACCCCAGTTTGGACCAATTCATGGTGGAGGGAGCCTCTAAAAACCCCAGTTTGGACCAATTCATGGTGGAGGGAGCCTCTAAAAACCCCAGTTTGGACCAATTCATGATGGAGGGAGCCTCTAAACAGCCCAGTTTGGACCAATTCATGGTGGAGAGAGCCTCTAAAAACCCCAGTTTGGACCAATTCATGGTGGAGGGAGCCTCTAAACAGGCCAGTTTGGGCAAATTCATGGTGGAGGGAGCCTCTAAACAGGCCAGTTTGGGCAAATTCATGGTGGAGGGAGCCTCTAACCAGCCCAGTTTGGACCAATTCATGGTGGAGAGAGCCTCTAAAAACCCCAGTTTGGACCAATTCATGGTGGAGGGAGCCTCTAAACAGGCCAGTTTGGGCAAATTCATGGTGGAGGGAGCCTCTAAAAACCCCAGTTTGGACCAATTCATGGTGGAGGGAGCCTCTAAACAGCCCAGTTTGGACCAATTCATGGTGGAGAGAGCCTCTAAAAACCCCAGTTTGGACCAATTCATGGTGGAGGGAGCCTCTAAACAGCCCAGTTTGGACCAATTCATGGTGGAGAGAGCCTCTAAAAACCCCAGTTTGGACCAATTCATGGTGGAGGGAGCCTCTAAACAGGCCAGTTTGGGCAAATTCATGGTGGAGGGAGCCTCTAAACAGGCCAGTTTGGGCAAATTCATGGTGGAGGGAGCCTCTAACCAGCCCAGTTTGGACCAATTCATGGTGGAGGGAGCCTCTAAAAACCCCAGTTTGGACCAATTCATGGTGGAGGGAGCCTCTAAACAGCCCAGTTTGGACCAATTCATGGTGGAGGGAGCCTCTAAAAACCCCAGTTTGGACCAATTCATGGTGGAGAGAGCCTCTAAAAACCCCAGTTTGGACCAATTCATGATGGAGGGAGCCTCTAAACAGCCCAGTTTGGGCAAATTCATGGTGGAGGGAGCCTCTAAACAGCCCAGTTTGGGCAAATTCATGGTGGAGGGAGCCTCTAACAACCCCAGTTTGGACCAATTCATGGTGGAGGGAGCCTCTAAAAACCCCAGTTTGGACCAATTCATGGTGGAGGGAGCCTCTAAAAACCCCAGTTTGGACCAATTCATGGTGGAGGGAGCCTCTAAACAGCCCAGTTTGGACTAATTCATGGTGGAGGGAGCCTCTAAAAACCCCAGTTTGGACCAATTCATGGTGGAGGGAGCCTCTAAACAGCCCAGTTTGGACCAATTCATGGTGGAGAGAGCCTCTAAAAACCCCAGTTTGGACCAATTCATGGTGGAGGGAGCCTCTAAACAGGCCAGTTTGGGCAAATTCATGGTGGAGGGAGCCTCTAAAAACCCCAGTTTGGACCAATTCATGGTGGAGGGAGCCTCTAAACAGCCCAGTTTGGACCAATTCATGGTGGAGGGAGCCTCTAAAAACCCCAGTTTGGACCAATTCATGGTGGAGGGAGCCTCTAAACAGGCCAGTTTGGGCAAATTCATGGTGGAGGGAGCCTCTAAAAACCCCAGTTTGGACCAATTCATATTGGAGGGAGCCTCTAAACAGCCCAGTTTGGACCAATTCATGGTGGAGAGAGCCTCTAAAAACCCCAGTTTGGACCAATTCATGGTGGAGGGAGCCTCTAAACAGCCCAGTTTGGACCAATTCATGGTGGAGAGAGCCTCTAAAAACCCCAGTTTGGACCAATTCATGGTGGAGGGAGCCTCTAAACAGGCCAGTTTGGGCAAATTCATGGTGGAGGGAGCCTCTAAACAGCCCAGTTTGGACCAATTCATGGTGGAGGGAGCCTCTAAAAACCCCAGTTTGGACCAATTCATGGTGGAGGGAGCCTCTAAACAGCCCAGTTTGGACCAATTCATGGTGGAGAGAGCCTCTAAAAACCCCAGTTTGGACCAATTCATGGTGGAGGGAGCCTCTAAACAGGCCAGTTTGGGCAAATTCATGGTGGAGGGAGCCTCTAAAAACCCCAGTTTGGACCAATTCATGGTGGAGGGAGCCTCTAAACAGCCCAGTTTGGACCAATTCATGGTGGAGAGAGCCTCTAAAAACCCCAGTTTGGACCAATTCATGGTGGAGGGAGCCTCTAAACAGCCCAGTTTGGACCAATTCATGGTGGAGGGAGCCTCTAAAAACCCCAGTTTGGACCAATTCATGGTGGAGGGAGCCTCTAAAAACCCCAGTTTGGACCAATTCATGATGGAGGGAGCCTCTAAACAGGCCAGTTTGGGCAAATTCATGGTGGAGGGAGCCTCTAAACAGCCCAGTTTGGGCAAATTCATGGTGGAGGGAGCCTCTAACAACCCCAGTTTGGACCAATTCATGGTGGAGGGAGCCTCTAAAAACCCCAGTTTGGACCAATTCATGGTGGAGGGAGCCTCTAAAAACCCCAGTTTGGACCAATTCATGATGGAGGGAGCCTCTAAACAGCCCAGTTTGGACCAATTCATGGTGGAGAGAGCCTCTAAAAACCCCAGTTTGGACCAATTCATGGTGGAGGGAGCCTCTAAACAGGCCAGTTTGGGCAAATTCATGGAGGAGGGAGCCTCTAAACAGGCCAGTTTGGGCAAATTCATGGTGGAGGGAGCCTCTAACCAGCCCAGTTTGGACCAATTCATGGTGGAGAGAGCCTCTAAAAACCCCAGTTTGGACCAATTCATGGTGGAGGGAGCCTCTAAACAGGCCAGTTTGGGCAAATTCATGGTGGAGGGAGCCTCTAAAAACCCTAGTTTGGACCAATTCATGGTGGAGGGAGCCTCTAAACAGCCCAGTTTGGACCAATTCATGGTGGAGAGAGCCTCTAAAAACCCCAGTTTGGACCAATTCATGGTGGAGGGAGCCTCCAAACAGCCCAGTTTGGACCAATTCATGGTGGAGAGAGCCTCTAAAAACCCCAGTTTGGACCAATTCATGGTGGAGGGAGCCTCTAAACAGGCCAGTTTGGGCAAATTCATGGTGGAGGGAGCCTCTAAACAGGCCAGTTTGGGCAAATTCATGGTGGAGGGAGCCTCTAACCAGCCCAGTTTGGACCAATTCATGGTGGAGGGAGCCTCTAAAAACCCCAGTTTGGACCAATTCATGGTGGAGGGAGCCTCTAAACAGCCCAGTTTGGACCAATTCATGGTGGAGGGAGCCTCTAAAAACCCCAGTTTGGACCAATTCATGGTGGAGGGAGCCTCTAAACAGCCCAGTTTGGACGAATTCATGGTGGAGGGAGCCTCTAAAAACCCCAGTTTGGACCAATTCATGGTGGAGGGAGCCTCTAAACAGCCCAGTTTGGACCAATTCATGGTGGAGAGAGCCTCTAAAAACCCCAGTTTGGACCAATTCATGGTGGAGGGAGCCTCTAAACAGGCCAGTTTGGGCAAATTCATGGTGGAGGGAGCCTCTAAAAACCCCAGTTTGGACCAATTCATGGTGGAGGGAGCCTCTAAACAGCCCAGTTTGGACCAATTCATGGTGGAGGGAGCCTCTAAAAACCCCAGTTTGGACCAATTCATAGTGGAGGGAGCCTTTAAACAGCCCAGTTTGGACCAATTCATGGTGGAGAGAGCCTCTAAAAACCCCAGTTTGGACCAATTCATGGTGGAGGGAGCCTCTAAACAGGCCAGTTTGGGCAAATTCATGGTGGAGGGAGGCTCTAAAAACCCCAGTTTGGACCAATTCATGGTGGAGGGAGCCTCTAAACAGCCCAGTTTGGACCAATTCATGGTGGAGGGAGCCTCTAAAAACCCCAGTTTGGACCAATTCATGGTGGAGGGAGCCTCTAAACAGCCCAGTTTGGACCAATTCATGGTGGAGAGAGCCTCTAAAAACCCCAGTTTGGACCAATTCATGGTGGAGGGAGCCTCTAAACAGGCCAGTTTGGGCAAATTCATGGTGGAGGGAGCCTCTAAAAACCCCAGTTTGGACCAATTCATATTGGAGGGAGCCTCTAAACAGCCCAGTTTGGACCAATTCATGGTGGAGAGAGCCTCTAAAAACCCCAGTTTGGACCAATTCATGGTGGAGGGAGCCTCTAAACAGCCCAGTTTGGACCAATTCATGGTGGAGAGAGCCTCTAAAAACCCCAGTTTGGACCAATTCATGGTGGAGGGAGCCTCTAAACAGGCCAGTTTGGGCAAATTCATGGTGGAGGGAGCCTCTAAACAGCCCAGTTTGGACCAATTCATGGTGGAGGGAGCCTCTAAAAACCCCAGTTTGGACCAATTCATGGTGGAGGGAGCCTCTAAACAGCCCAGTTTGGACCAATTCATGGTGGAGAGAGCCTCTAAAAACCCCAGTTTGGACCAATTCATGGTGGAGGGAGCCTCTAAACAGGCCATTTTGGGCAAATTCATGGTGGAGGGAGCCTCTAAAAACCCCAGTTTGGACCAATTCATGGTGGAGGGAGCCTCTAAACAGCCCAGTTTGGACCAATTCATGGTGGAGAGAGCCTCTAAAAACCCCAGTTTGGACCAATTCATGGTGGAGGGAGCCTCTAAACAGCCCAGTTTGGACCAATTCATGGTGGAGGGAGCCTCTAAAAACCCCAGTTTGGACCAATTCATGGTGGAGGGAGCCTCTAAAAACCCCAGTTTGGACCAATTCATGATGGAGGGAGCCTCTAAATAGCCCAGTTTGGGCAAATTCATGGTGGAGGGAGCCTCTAAACAGCCCAGTTTGGACGAATTCATGGTGGAGGGAGCCTCTAAAAACCCCAGTTTGGACCAATTCATGGTGGAGGGAGCCTCTAAACAGCCCAGTTTGGACTAATTCATGGTGGAGAGAGCCTCTAAAAACCCCAGTTTGGACCAATTCATGGTGGAGGGAGCCTCTAAACAGGCCAGTTTGGGCAAATTCATGGTGGAGGGAGCCTCTAAAAACCCCAGTTTGGACCAATTCATGGTGGAGGGAGCCTCTAAACAGCCCAGTTTGGACCAATTCATGGTGGAGGGAGCCTCTAAAAACCCCAGTTTGGACCAATTCATGGTGGAGGGAGCCTTTAAACAGCCCAGTTTGGACCAATTCATGGTGGAGAGAGCCTCTAAAAACCCCAGTTTGGACCAATTCATGGTGGAGGGAGCCTCTAAACAGGCCAGTTTGGGCAAATTCATGGTGGAGGGAGCCTCTAAAAACCCCAGTTTGGACCAATTCATGGTGGAGGGAGCCTCTAAACAGCCCAGTTTGGACCAATTCATGGTGGAGGGAGCCTCTAAAAACCCCAGTTTGGACCAATTCATGGTGGCGGGAGCCTCTAAACAGCCCAGTTTGGACCAATTCATGGTGGAGAGAGCCTCTAAAAACCCCAGTTTGGACCAATTCATGGTGGAGGGAGCCTCTAAACAGGCCAGTTTGGGCAAATTCATGGTGGAGGGAGCCTCTAAAAACCCCAGTTTGGACCAATTCATATTGGAGGGAGCCTCTAAACAGCCCAGTTTGGACCAATTCATGGTGGAGAGAGCCTCTAAAAACCCCAGTTTGGACCAATTCATGGTGGAGGGAGCCTCTAAACAGCCCAGTTTGGACCAATTCATGGTGGAGAGAGCCTCTAAAAACCCCAGTTTGGACCAATTCATGGTGGAGGGAGCCTCTAAACAGGCCAGTTTGGGCAAATTCATGGTGGAGGGAGCCTCTAAACAGCCCAGTTTGGACCAATTCATGGTGGAGGGAGCCTCTAAAAACCCCAGTTTGGACCAATTCATGTTGGAGGGAGCCTCTAAACAGCCCAGTTTGGACCAATTCATGGTGGAGAGAGCCTCTAAAAACCCCAGTTTGGACCAATTCATGGTGGAGGGAGCCTCTAAACAGGCCATTTTGGGCAAATTCATGGTGGAGGGAGCCTCTAAAAACCCCAGTTTGGACCAATTCATGGTGGAGGGAGCCTCTAAACAGCCCAGTTTGGACCAATTCATGGTGGAGAGAGCCTCTAAAAACCCCAGTTTGGACCAATTCATGGTGGAGGGAGCCTCTAAACAGCCCAGTTTGGACCAATTCATGGTGGAGGGAGCCTCTAAAAACCCCAGTTTGGACCAATTCATGGTGGAGGGAGCCTCTAAAAACCCCAGTTTGGACCAATTCATGATGGAGGGAGCCTCTAAACAGCCCAGTTTGGGCAAATTCATGGTGGAGGGAGCCTCTAAACAGCCCAGTTTGGGCAAATTCATGGTGGAGGGAGCCTCTAAACAGCCCAGTTTGGGCAAATTCATGGTGGAGGGAGCCTCTAAAAACCCCAGTTTGGACCAATTCATGGTGGAGGGAGCCTCTAAAAACCCCAGTTTGGACCAATTCATGATGGAGGGAGCCTCTAAACAGCCCAGTTTGGACCAATTCATGGTGGAGAGAGCCTCTAAACACCCCAGTTTGGACCAATTCATGGTGGAGGGAGCCTCTAAACAGGCCAGTTTGGGCAAATTCATGGTGGAGGGAGCCTCTAAACAGGCCAGTTTGGGCAAATTCATGGTGGAGGGAGCCTCTAACCAGCCCAGTTTGGACCAATTCATGGTGGAGAGAGCCTCTAAAAACCCCAGTTTGGACCAATTCATGGTGGAGGGAGCCTCTAAACAGGCCAGTTTGGGCAAATTCATGGTGGAGGGAGCCTCTAAAAACCCCAGTTTGGACCAATTCATGGTGGAGGGAGCCTCTAAACAGGCCAGTTTGGGCAAATTCATGGTGGAGGGAGCCTCTAAAAACCCCAGTTTGGACCAATTCATGGTGGAGGGAGCCTCTAAACAGCCCAGTTTGGACCAATTCATGGTGGAGAGAGCCTCTAAAAACCCCAGTTTGGACCAATTCATGGTGGAGGGAGCCTCTAAACAGCCCAGTTTGGACCAATTCATGGTGGAGGGAGCCTCTAAAAACCCCAGTTTGGACCAATTCATGGTGGAGGGAGCCTCTAAAAACCCCAGTTTGGACCAATTCATGATGGAGGGAGCCTCTAAACAGCCCAGTTTGGGCAAATTCATGGTGGAGGGAGCCTCTAAACAGCCCAGTTTGGGCAAATTCATGGTGGAGGGAGCCTCTAAAAACCCCAGTTTGGACCAATTCATGGTGGAGGGAGCCTCTAAAAACCCCAGTTTGGACCAATTCATGATGGAGGGAGCCTCTAAACAGCCCAGTTTGGACCAATTCATGGTGGAGAGAGCCTCTAAAAACCCCAGTTTGGACCAATTCATGGTGGAGGGAGCCTCTAAACAGGCCAGTTTGGGCAAATTCATGGTGGAGGGAGCCTCTAAACAGGCCAGTTTGGGCAAATTCATGGTGGAGGGAGCCTCTAACCAGCCCAGTTTGGACCAATTCATGGTGGAGAGAGCCTCTAAAAACCCCAGTTTGGACCAATTCATGGTGGAGGGAGCCTCTAAACAGGCCAGTTTGGGCAAATTCATGGTGGAGGGAGCCTCTAAAAACCCCAGTTTGGACCAATTCATGGTGGAGGGAGCCTCTAAACAGCCCAGTTTGGACCAATTCATGGTGGAGAGAGCCTCTAAAAACCCCAGTTTGGACCAATTCATGTGGAGGGAGCCTCTAAACAGGCCAGTTTGGGCAAATTCATGGTGGAGGGAGCCTCTAAAAACCCCAGTTTGGACCAATTCATGGTGGAGGGAGCCTCTAAACAGCCCAGTTTGGACCAATTCATGGTGGAGGGAGCCTCTAAAAACCCCAGTTTGGACCAATTCATGGTGGAGGGAGCCTCTAAAAACCCCAGTTTGGACCAATTCATGATGGAGGGAGCCTCTAAACAGCCCAGTTTGGACCAATTCATGGTGGAGAGAGCCTCTAAAAACCCCAGTTTGGACCAATTCATGGTGGAGGGAGCCTCTAAACAGCCCAGTTTGGACCAATTCATGGTGGAGGGAGCCTCTAATAGTTTGGGACCAATTCATGAGTGGAGGGGGAGCCTCCTAAACAGGCCAGTTTGGGCAAATTCATGGTGGAGGGAGCCTCTAAAAACCCCAGTTTGGACCAATTCATGGTGGAGGGAGCCTCTAAACAGCCCAGTTTGGACCAATTCATGGTGGAGGAGCCTCTAAAAACCCCCAGTTTGGACCAATTCATGGTGGAGGGAGCCTCTAAACAGCCCAGTTTGGACCAATTCATGGTGGAGAGAGCCTCTAAAAACCCCAGTTTGGACCAATTCATGGTGGAGGGAGCCTCTAAACAGCCCAGTTTGGACCAATTCATGGTGGAGGGAGCCTCTAAAAACCCCAGTTTGGACCAATTCATGGTGGAGGGAGCCTCTAAACAGCCCAGTTTGGACCAATTCATGGTGGAGAGAGAGCCTCTAAAAACCCCAGTTTGGACCAATTCATGGTGGAGGGAGCCTCTAAAAAGCCCAGTTTGGACCAATTCATGATGGAGGGAGCCTCTAAACAGCCCAGTTTGGGCAAATTCATGGTGGAGGGAGCCTCTAAACAGCCCAGTTTGGCAATTCATGGTGGAGGGAGCCTCTAAAAACCCCAGTTTGGACCAATTCATGGTGGAGGGAGCCTCTAAAAACCCCAGTTTGGACCAATTCATGATGGAGGGGAGCCTCTAAACAGCCCAGTTTTGGGACAATTCATGGTGGAGGAGAGCCTCTAAAAACCCCAGTTTGGACCAATTCATGGTGGAGGGAGCCTCTAAACAGCCAGTTTGGGCAAATTCATGGTGGAGGGAGCCTCTAAACAGCCAGTTTGGGCAAATTCATGGTGGAGGGAGCCTCTAACCAGCCCAGTTTGGACCAATTCATGGTGGAGAGAGCCTCTAAAAACCCCAGTTTGGACCAATTCATGGTGGAGGGAGCCTCTAAACAGGCCAGTTTGGGCAAATTCATGGTGGAGGGAGCCTCTAAAAAGCCCCAGTTTGACCAATTCATGGTGGAGGGAGCCTCTAAACAGGCCAGTTTGGGCAAATTCATGTGGAGGGAGCCTCTAAAAACCCCAGTTTGGACCAATTCATGGTGGAGGGAGCCTCTAAACAGCCCAGTTTGGACCAATTCATGGTGGAGAGAGCCTCTAAAAACCCCAGTTTGGACCAATTCATGGTGGAGGGAGCCTCTAAACAGCCCAGTTTGGACCAATTCATGGTGGAGGGAGCCTCTAAAAACCCCAGTTTGGACCAATTCATGGTGGAGGGAGCCTCTAAAAACCCCAGTTTGGACCAATTCATGATGGAGGGAGCCTCTAAACAGCCCAGTTTGGGCAAAATTCATGGTGGAGGGAGCCTCTAAACAGCCCAGTTTGGGCAAATTCATGGTGGAGGGAGCCTCTAAAAACCCCAGTTTGGACCAATTCATGGTGGAGGGAGCCTCTAAAAACCCCAGTTTGGACCAATTCATGATGGAGGGAGCCTCTAAACAGCCAGTTTGGACCAATTCATGGTGGAGAGAGCCTCTAAAAAACCCCAGTTTGGACCAATTCATGGTGGAGGGAGCCTCTAAACAGGCCAGTTTGGGCAAATTCATGGTGGAGGGAGCCTCTAAACAGGCCAGTTTGGGCAAATTCATGGTGGAGGGAGCCTCTAACCAGCCCAGTTTGGACCAATTCATGGTGGAGAGAGCCTCTAAAAACCCCAGTTTGGACCAATTCATGGTGGAGGGAGCCTCTAAACAGGCCAGTTTGGGCAAATTCATGGTGGAGGGAGCCTCTAAAAACCCCAGTTTGGACCAATTCATGGTGGAGGGAGCCTCTAAACAGCCCAGTTTGGACCAATTCATGGTGGAGAGAGCCTCTAAAAACCCCAGTTTGGACCAATTCATGTGGAGGGAGACTCTAAACAGGCCAGTTTGGGCAAATTCATGGTGGAGGGAGCCTCTAAAAACCCCAGTTTGGACCAATTCATGGTGGAGGGAGCCTCTAAACAGCCCAGTTTGGACCAATTCATGCGAGGAGGAGCTCTAAAAACCCCAGTTTGGACCAATTCATGGTGGAGGGAGCCTCTAAAAACCCCAGTTTGGACCAATTCATGATGGAGGGAGCCTCTAAACAGCCCAGTTTGGACCAATTCATGGTGGAGAGAGCCTCTAAAAACCCCAGTTTGGACCAATTCATGGTGGAGGGAGCCTCTAAACAGCCCAGTTTGGACCAATTCATGGTGGAGGGAGCCTCTAAAAACCCCAGTTTGGACCAATTCATGGTGGAGGGAGCCTCTAAACAGGCCAGTTTGGGCAAATTCATGGTGGAGGGAGCCTCTAAAAACCCCAGTTTGGACCAATTCATGGTGGAGGGAGCCTCTAAACAGCCCAGTTTGGACCAATTCATGGTGGAGGGAGCCTCTAAAAACCCCAGTTTGGACCAATTCATGGTGGAGGGAGCCCTCTAAACAGCCCAGTTTGGACCAATTCATGGTGGAGAGAGCCTCTAAAAACCCCAGTTTGGACCAATTCATGGTGGAGGGAGCCTCTAAACAGGCCAGTTTGGGCAAATTCATGGTGGAGGGAGCCTCTAAAAACCCCAGTTTGGACCAATTCATGGTGGAGGGAGCTCTCTAAACAGCCCAGTTTGGACCAATTTATGGTGGAGGAGCCTCTAAAAACCCCAGTTTGGACCAATTCATGGTGGAGGGAGCCTCTAAAAAACCCCAGTTTGGACCAATTCATGATGGAGGGAGCCTCTAAACAGCCCAGTTTGGACCAATTCATGGTGGAGAGAGCCTCTAAAAACCCCAGTTTGGACCAATTCATGGTGGAGGGAGCCTCTAAACAGCCCAGTTTGGACCAATTCATGGTGGAGGGAGCCTCTAAAAACCCCAGTTTGGACCAATTCATGGTGGAGGGAGCCGCTAAACAGCCCAGTTTGGACCAATTCATGGTGGAGGGAGCCTCTAACCAGCAGAGTTGGTGGAAATCAGGGTGGAGGGAGCCTCTAACCAGCAGAGTTGTGGAAAGCAGGGTGGAGGGAGCCTCTAACCAGCAGAGTTGGGGGAAATCAGGGTGGAGGGAGCCTAGTATTAGCAGAATTGTGCAACGCTTATGGTGGATGAGTATGAGGATGCGGAGGGAATTGGAGAGGTTGAGTACAGACATGGAGTTTCATGTTGGGGTGCTTTACACAGGTGGGCCCAAAAATGAAGGCTCTATCCAGTGGTGGTTCATTTTTATCAAAGTGAGCCGGTCGGCACTCTCAGCTGACAGACGGGTGCGCTTGTCAGTGATGATGCCACCGGCTGCACTGAACACCCTCTCAGATAGGACCGCTGGCGGCAGGACAGGACAGCACCTCCAAGGCATATAGGGCAAGTTCAAGCCACAGGTCCAACTTCGACACCCAATACGTGTAGGGCGCAGAGGGGGTCGGAGAGGACAGGGCTGTGGTCGGAAAGGTATTCCCGCAACATGCGCCTATACTTCTCACGCCTGGTGACACTAGGACCCTCCGTGGCGGCACTTTGGCGAGGGGGTGCCATCAAGGTGTCCCAGACCTTAGACAGTGTGCCCCTCGTTTGTGTGGACCGGTGAGAACTTGGTTGCCTACTGGAGGAACTGCCCTCCCTGCCGCCAACGTCACATGCTGGAAACATCTCCATCATATTCTGCACCAATTGCCTGTGGCAAGCATTGATGCGATTGGCCCTCCCCTCTACCGGAATAAAAGACGAGATGTTGTTTTTATACCGGGGGTCAAGGATAGCAAAGATCCAGTACTGGTTGTCCTCCATGATTTTGACAATACGCTTGTCGGTTGTAAAGCACCTCAACATGAACTCAGCCATGTCTGCCACAGTGTTAGTTGGCATGACTCCTCTGGCCCCACCGGAAAGTTCAATCTCCATTTCCTCCTCATCCTCCATGTCTACCCATCCGCGCTGCAACAATGGGACGATTCGAAGTTGCCCGGAAGCCTCCTGTATCACCATCACATCATCGGACAACTCTTCTTCCTCCTCCTCCTCCTCCTCCTCCTCCATTAAACGCAGTGAAGCGGACAGATGTGTGGACCTACTCTCCAGCTGTGACGGATCGGATGCTATCCCTAACTCCTCTGTGTGATCTGAGTTATCCCTGATGTCAATCAGGGATTCTCTCAGAACACACAAGAGCGGGATTGTAAGGCTCACCATCGCATCCTCAGAGCTCACCCTCCTTGTGGACTCCTCAAACACCCGTAGGATGTCACAAAGGTCTCTCATCCATGGCCACTCATGGATGAGAAACTGAGGCAGCTGACTTTGTGGCACCCTAGGGTTTTGTAGCTGGTATTCCATCAAAGGTCTCTGCTGCTCAACCACTCTATTCAACATCTGAAACGTTGAGTTCCAGCGTGTGGGGACGTCGCACAAAAGCCGGTGTTGTGGCACATGCAGGCGTTGCTGGAGAGATTTTAAGCTAGCAGCGGCTACTGTCGACTTGCGAAAGTGGGCGCACATGCGCCGCACTTTCACCAGTAGCTCTGGAACATTGGGGTAGCTCTTTAGGAAACGTTGCACCACTAGGTTGAAGACGTGGGCCAGGCATGGAACATGTTGGAGTCCGGCAAGCTCCAGAGCTGCTACCAGGTTCCGGCCGTTATCACAAACGACCATGCCTGGGCCCAGGTGCAGCGGCTCAAACCATATTGCCGTCTCATCGAGGAGGGCATCCCTCACCTCGGAGGCAGTGTGCTGTCTGTCCCCCAAGCTGATCAGCTTCAGCACAGCCTGCTGACGTCTACCAACGCCAGTGCTGCAACGTTTCCAACTCGTAGCTGGGGTCAATCTAACAGCGGAGGAGGAGGCGGTGGCGGAGGAGGAGGCGGTGGCGGAGGAGGAGGCGGTAGAGGAGGAGGAGGAGGGGGGTGTTCTTCTCGTGTCCCTGCCAGGAATGTTAGGCGGGGGAGACGAGGTACACCGGGCCAGTTTGGGAAGCAGTCCCAGCCTCAACTACATTCACCCAGTGTGCCGTCAGTGAAATGTAGCGTCCCTGTCCGCATGCACTTGTCCACGCGTCGGTGGTCAAGTGGACCTTTGTGCAAAGCGCGGAATTAAGGGCCCGCCTGATGTTGAGTGACACGTGCTGGTGCAAGGCGGGGACGGCACACCGGGAGAAGTAGTGACGGCTAGGGACGGCATAGCGAGGTGCCGCAGTTGCCATCAGGTCCAGGAAGGCGGGAGTTTCAACAAGCCGGAACGCCAACATCTCCTGGGCCAGCAGTTTAGCGATGTTGGCGTTCAAGGCTTGCGCGTGTGGGTGGTTAGCAGTGTATTTCTGCCTCCGCTCCAATGTCTGAGAGATGGTGGGTTGTTGTAAAGAAGCGCCTGATGGTGCCTTTGATGGTGCAGGAGAAGGAGATAAGACAGGAACAGGGGAGGATGAGGGAGAAGTCAACAAAGTGGCGGAGGCAGATGAAGTGGTGTCCTGGCTCGTCCTCTGAAGTGCATCGCCAGAACAGTCAGCAGTGGCAGTGGCAGAGGCAGAGGCAGTGGCAGAGGCAGTGGCAGTGGCGTGAACGGCAGGCGGCCTTTGTCCTGCCGTTGCTGCCTGCCACTGATTCCAGTGCTTGGATTCCAAATGACGGCGCATTGAAGTGGTGGACAGGTTGCTCTTCTCAGAGCCCCTAATCAATTTCGAGAGGCAAATTGTGCAGACAACACTATATCTGTCCTCGGCGCATTCCTTGAAAAAACTCCACACCTTCGAGAAACGTGCCCTCGAGGTGGGAGTTTTCGGGGCTGGGTACGAACTGGAACATCTTGGGAGATTCCGGGTGTGGCCTGGCTTCGCCTAAGCTGCTGACCTCTGCCTCTGCCTCTAGCTACCCTTTTTGGTGCTGCACTTGCCTCAACATCCACACTACTTTCCCCGCTTGACATCCCCCCTGTCCAGGTCGGGTCAGTGTCCTCATCATCCACCACTTCCTCTTCCAACTCCTGTCTCATCTCCTCCTCCCGCACAATGCGCCGGTCAACTGGATGCCCTGACGGCAACTGCGTCACATCATCGTCGATGAGGGTGGGTTGCTGGTCATCCACCACCAAATCGAACGGAGATGGAGGAGACTCTAGTGTTTGAGCATCTGGACACAGATGCTCCTCTGTTAGGTTCGTGGAATCGTGACGTGGAGAGGCAGGTTGAGGGACAATGAAAGGAGCGGAGAACAGCTCTGGGGAGCAGGGATAGTTGGGGTTATTGTTCTGTGAAGCTTGGGAATTTTGGGAGGAAGGAGGACAAGACTGTTGGGTAATAGGAGGAGAGGAGGCAGAGTCTGACTGGCTGCTGGACAATGTGCTGTAAGCGTTCTCTGACAGCCATTGCAAGACCTGTTCCTGGTTCTCGGGCCTACTAAGGTTTGTACCCTGCAGTTTAGTTAATGTGGCAAGCAACCCTGGCACTGTGGAGTGGCGCAATGCTTGCTGCTCCACAGGAGTAGGCACGGGACGCCCTGTGGCTTCACTGCTACCTTGCTCCCCAGAACCATTCCCCCGACCTCGCCCACGGCCTCGTCCACGTCCCTTTCCGGGAGCCTTGCGCATTTTGAATTCCCAGTTAGAAATTGGCACTATATACCAGTAGCAAAAATTGTGGGTGCACGTAACCCCAATATATTCTTTGAATTCCCAGTCAGACAATGGCACTATATACCAGTAGTAAAAATTGTGGGTGCACGTAACCCCAATATATTCTTTGAATTCCCAGTCAGACAATGGCACTATATACCAGTAGCAAGAAATGAGGGTATTTAAAACCCCAATATATTCTTTGAATTCCCAGTCAGACAATGGCACTGTATACCAGTAGTAAAAATTGTGGGTGCACGTAACCCCAATATATTCTTTGAATTACCAGTCAGAAACTGGCACTATATGGCAGTAGCAAGAAATGAGGGTATTTATAACCCCAATATATTCTTTGAATTCCCAGTCAGACAATGGCACTGTATACCAGTAGTAAAAATTGTGGGTGCACGTAACCCCAATATATTCTTTGAATTACCAGTCAGAAACTGGCACTATATGGCAGTAGCAAGAAATGAGGGTATTTGTAACCCCAATATATTCTTTGAATTCCCAGTCAGAAACTGGCACTGTATACCAGTAGTAAAAATTGTGGGTGCACGTAACCCCAATATATTCTTTGAATTCCCAGTCAGACAATGGCACTATATACCAGTAGTAAAAATTGTGGGTGCACGTAACCCCAATATATTCTTTGAATTCCCAGTCAGACAATGGCACTGTATACCAGTAGTAAAAATTGTGGGTGCACGTAACCCCAATATATTCTTTGAATTCCCAGTCAGACAATGGCACTGTATACCAGTAGTAAAAATTGTGGGTGCACGTAACCCCAATATATTCTTTGAATTCCCAGTCAGACAATGGCACTATATACCAGTAGTAAAAATTGTGGGTGCACGTAACCCCAATATATTCTTTGAATTCCCAGTCAGACAATGGCACTGTATACCAGTAGTAAAAATTGTGGGTGCACGTAACCCCAATATATTCTTTGAATTACCAGTCAGAAACTGGCACTATATGGCAGTAGCAAGAAATGAGGGTATTTGTAACCCCAATATATTCTTTGAATTCTGTATACTGGTATACTTTGTATACTTGTATACAGTGCCATTGTCTGACTGGGAATTCAAAGAATATATTGGGGTTATAAATACCCTCATTTCTTGCTACTGGTATATAGTGCCATTGTCTGACTGGGAATTCAAAGAATATATTGGGGTTACGTGCACCCACAATTTTTACTACTGGTATACAGTGCCATTGTCTGACTGGGAATTCAAAGAATATATTGGGGTTACGTGCACCCACAATTTTTGCTACTGGTATATAGTGCCAATTTCTAACTGGGAATTCAAAATGCGCAAGGCTCCCGGAAAGGGACGTGGACGAGGCCGTGGGCGAGGTCGGGGGAATGGTTCTGGGGAGCAAGGTAGCAGTGAAGCCACAGGGCGTCCCGTGCCTACTCCTGTGGGGCAGCAAGCATTGCGCCACTCCACAGTGCCAGGGTTGCTTGCCACATTAACTAAACTGCAGGATACAAACCTTAGTAGGCCCGAGAACCAGGAACAGGTCTTGCAATGGCTGTCAGAGAACGCTTACAGCACATTGTCCAGCAGCCAGTCAGACTCTGCCTCCTCTCCTCCTATTACCCAACAGTCTTGTCCTCCTTCCTCCCAAAATTCCCAAGCTTCACAGAACAATAACCCCAACTGTCCCTGCTCCCCAGAGCTGTTCTCCGCTCCTTTCATTGTCCCTCAACCTGCCTCTCCACGTCACGATTCCACGAACCTAACAGAGGAGCATCTGTGTCCAGATGCTCAAACACTAGAGTCTCCTCCATCTCCGTTCGATTTGGTGGTGGATGACCAGCAACCCACCCTCATCGACGATGATGTGACGCAGTTGCCGTCAGGGCATCCAGTTGACCGGCGCATTGTGCGGGAGGAGGAGATGAGACAGGAGTTGGAAGAGGAAGTGGTGGATGATGAGGACACTGACCCGACCTGGACAGGGGGGATGTCAAGCGGGGAAAGTAGTGTGGATGTTGAGGCAAGTGCAGCACCAAAAAGGGTAGCTAGAGGCAGAGGCAGAGGTCAGCAGCTTAGGCGAAGCCAGGCCACACCCGGAATCTCCCAAGATGTTCCAGTTCGTACCCAGCCCCGAAAAACTCCCACCTCGAGGGCACGTTTCTCGAAGGTGTGGAGTTTTTTCAAGGAATGCGCCGAGGACAGATATAGTGTTGTCTGCACAATTTGCCTCTCGAAATTGATTAGGGGCTCTGAGAAGAGCAACCTGTCCACCACTTCAATGCGCCGTCATTTGGAATCCAAGCACTGGAATCAGTGGCAGGCAGCAACGGCAGGACAAAGGCCGCCTGCCGTTCACGCCACTGCCACTGCCTCTGCCACTGCCTCTGCCTCTGCCACTGCCACTGCTGACTGTGCTGGCGATGCACTCCAGAGGACGAGCCAGGACACCACTTCATCTGCCTCCGCCACTTTGTTGACTTCTCCCTCATCCTCCCCTGTTCCTGTCTTATCTCCTTCTCCTGCACCATCAAAGGCACCATCAGGCGCTTCTTTACAACAACCCACCATCTCTCAGACATTGGAGCGGCGGCAGAAATACACTGCTAACCACCCACACGCGCAAGCCTTGAACGCCAACATCGCTAAACTGCTGGCCCAGGAGATGTTGGCGTTCCGGCTTGTTGAAACTCCCGCCTTCCTGGACCTGATGGCAACTGCGGCACCTCGCTATGCCGTCCCTAGCCGTCACTACTTCTCCCGGTGTGCCGTCCCCGCCTTGCACCAGCACGTGTCACTCAACATCAGGCGGGCCCTTAGTTCCGCGCTTTGCACAAAGGTCCACTTGACCACCGACGCGTGGACAAGTGCATGTGGACAGGGACGCTACATTTCACTGACGGCACACTGGGTGAATGTAGTTGAGGCTGGGACTGCTTCCCAAACTGGCCCGGTGTACCTCGTCTCCCCGCCTAACATTCCTGGCAGGGACACGAGAAGAACACCCCCCTCCTCCTCCTCCTCTACCGCCTCCTCCTCCGCCACCGCCTCCTCCTCCGCCACCGCCTCCTCCTCCGCTGTTAGATTGACCCCAGCTACGAGTTGGAAACGTTGCAGCACTGGCGTTGGTAGACGTCAGCAGGCTGTGCTGAAGCTGATCAGCTTGGGGGACAGACAGCACACTGCCTCCGAGGTGAGGGATGCCCTCCTCGATGAGATGGCAATATGGTTTGAGCCGCTGCACCTGGGCCCAGGCATGGTCGTTTGTGATAACGGCCGGAACCTGGTAGCAGCTCTGGAGCTTGCCGGACTCCAACATGTTCCATGCCTGGCCCACGTCTTCAACCTAGTGGTGCAACGTTTCCTAAAGAGCTACCCCAATGTTCCAGAGCTACTGGTGAAAGTGCGGCGCATGTGCGCCCACTTTCGCAAGTCGACAGTAGCCGCTGCTAGCTTAAAATCTCTCCAGCAACGCCTGCATGTGCCACAACACCGGCTTTTGTGCGACGTCCCCACACGCTGGAACTCAACGTTTCAGATGTTGAATAGAGTGGTTGAGCAGCAGAGACCTTTGATGGAATACCAGCTACAAAACCCTAGGGTGCCACAAAGTCAGCTGCCTCAGTTTCTCATCCATGAGTGGCCATGGATGAGAGACCTTTGTGACATCCTACGGGTGTTTGAGGAGTCCACAAGGAGGGTGAGCTCTGAGGATGCGATGGTGAGCCTTACAATCCCGCTCTTGTGTGTTCTGAGAGAATCCCTGATTGACATCAGGGATAACTCAGATCACACAGAGGAGTTAGGGATAGCATCCGATCCGTCACAGCTGGAGAGTAGGTCCACACATCTGTCCGCTTCACTGCGTTTAATGGAGGAGGAGGAGGAGGAGGAGGAGGAGGAAGAAGAGTTGTCCGATGATGTGATGGTGATACAGGAGGCTTCCGGGCAACTTCGAATCGTCCCATTGTTGCAGCGCGGATGGGTAGACATGGAGGATGAGGAGGAAATGGAGATTGAACTTTCCGGTGGGGCCAGAGGAGTCATGCCAACTAACACTGTGGCAGACATGGCTGAGTTCATGTTGGGGTGCTTTACAACCGACAAGCGTATTGTCAAAATCATGGAGGACAACCAGTACTGGATCTTTGCTATCCTTGACCCCCGGTATAAAAACAACATCTCGTCTTTTATTCCGGTAGAGGGGAGGGCCAATCGCATCAATGCTTGCCACAGGCAATTGGTGCAGAATATGATGGAGATGTTTCCAGCATGTGACGTTGGCGGCAGGGAGGGCAGTTCCTCCAGTAGGCAACCAAGTTCTCACCGGTCCACACAAACGAGGGGCACACTGTCTAAGGTCTGGGACACCTTGATGGCACCCCCTCGCCAAAGTGCCGCCACGGAGGGTCCTAGTGTCACCAGGCGTGAGAAGTATAGGCGCATGTTGCGGGAATACCTTTCCGACCACAGCCCTGTCCTCTCCGACCCCTCTGCGCCCTACATGTATTGGGTGTCGAAGTTGGACCTGTGGCTTGAACTTGCCCTATATGCCTTGGAGGTGCTGTCCTGTCCTGCCGCCAGCGTCCTATCTGAGAGGGTGTTCAGTGCAGCCGGTGGCATCATCACTGACAAGCGCACCCGTCTGTCAGCTGAGAGTGCCGACCGGCTCACTTTGATAAAAATGAACCACCACTGGATAGAGCCTTCATTTTTGGGCCCACCTGTGTAAAGCACCCCAACATGAAACTCCATGTCTGTACTCAACCTCTCCAATTCCTCCGCATCCTCATACTCATCCACCATAAGCGTTGCACAATTCTGCTAATACTAGGCTCCCTCCACCCTGATTTCCCCCAACTCTGCTGGTTAGAGGCTCCCTCCACCCTGCTTTCCCACAACTCTGCTGGTTAGAGGCTCCCTCCACCCTGATTTCCACCAACTCTGCTGGTTAGAGGCTCCCTCCACCATGAATTGGTCCAAACTGGGCTGTTTAGAGGCTCCCTCCACCATGAATTGGTCCAAACTGGGGTTTTTAGAGGCTCCCTCCACCATGAATTGGTCCAAACTGGGTTGTTTAGAGGCTCCCTCCACCATGAATTGGTCCAAACTGGGGTTTTTAGAGGCTCCCTCCACCATGAATTGGTCCAAACTGGGGTTTTTAGAGGCTCCCTCCACCATGAATTTGCCCAAACTGGGCTGTTTAGAGGCTCCCTCCACCATGAATTTGCCCAAACTGGGCTGTTTAGAGGCTCCCTCCACCATGAATTGGTCCAAACTGGGGTTTTTAGAGGCTCCCTCCACCATGAATTGGTCCAAACTGGGGGTTTTTAGAGGCTCCCTCCACCATGAATTTGCCCAAACTGGGCTGTTTAGAGGCTCCCTCCACCATGAATTTGCCCAAACTGGGCTGTTTAGAGGCTCCCTCCACCATGAATTGGTCCAAACTGGGGTTTTTAGAGGCTCCCTCCACCATGAATTGGTCCAAACTGGGGGTTTTTAGAGGCTCCCTCCACCATGAATTTGCCCAAACTGGGCTGTTTAGAGGCTCCCTCCACCATGAATTAGTCCAAACTGGGCTGTTTAGAGGCTCCCTCCATCATGAATTGGTCCAAACTGGGGTTTTTAGAGGCTCCCTCCACCATGAATTGGTCCAAACTGGGGTTTTTAGAGGCTCCCTCCACCATGAATTGGTCCAAACTGGGGTTTTTAAAGGCTCCCTCCACCATGAATTGGTCCAAACTGGGGTTTTTAGAGGCTCCCTCCACCATGAATTGGTCCAAACTGGGCTGTTTAGAGGCTCCCTCCACCATGAATTGGTCCAAACTGGGGTTTTTAGAGGCTCCCTCCACCATGAATTGGTCCAAACTGGGCTGTTTAGAGGCTCCCTCCACCATGAATTGGTCCAAACTGGGGTTTTTAGAGGCTCCCTCCACCATGAATTGGTCCAAACTGGGGTTTTTAGAGGCTCCCTCCACCATGAATTTGCCCAAACTGGGCTGTTTAGAGGCTCCCTCCACCATGAATTTGCCCAAACTGGGCTGTTTAGAGGCTCCCTCCACCATGAATTGGTCCAAACTGGGGTTTTTAGAGGCTCCCTCCACCATGAATTGGTCCAAACTGGGGGTTTTTAGAGGCTCCCTCCACCATGAATTTGCCCAAACTGGGCTGTTTAGAGGCTCCCTCCACCATGAATTTGCCCAAACTGGGCTGTTTAGAGGCTCCCTCCACCACGAATTGGTCCAAACTGGGGTTTTTAGAGGCTCCCTCCACCATGAATTGGTCCAAACTGGGGGGTTTTAGAGGCTCCCTCCACCATGAATTTGCCCAAACTGGGCTGTTTAGAGGCTCCCTCCACCATGAATTGGTCCAAACTGGGGTTTTTAGAGGCTCCCTCCACCATGAATTGGTCCAAACTGGGGGTTTTTAGAGGCTCCCTCCACCATGAATTTGCCCAAACTGGGCTGTTTAGAGGCTCCCTCCACCATGAATTGGTCCAAACTGGGGTTTTTAGAGGCTCCCTCCACCATGAATTGGTCCAAACTGGGGTTTTTAGAGGCTCCCTCCACCATGAATTGGTCCAAACTGGGGTTTTTAGAGGCTCCCTCCACCATGAATTTGCCCAAACTGAGCTGTTTAGAGGCTCCCTCCACCATGAATTGGTCCAAACTGGGGTTTTTAGAGGCTCCCTCCACCGTGAATTTGCCCAAACTGGGCTGTTTAGAGTCTCCCTCCACCATGAATTGATCCAAACTGGGGTTTTTAGACGCTCCCTCCACCATGAATTGGTCCAAACTGGGGGTTTTTAGAGGCTCCCTCCACCATGAATTTGCCCAAACTGGGCTGTTTAGAGGCTCCCTCCATCATGAATTGGTCCAAACTGGGGTTTTTAGAGGCTCCCTCCACCATGAATTGGTCCAAACTGGGGTTTTTAGAGGCTCCCTCCACCATGAATTGGTCCAAACTGGGCTGTTTAGAGGCTCCCTCCACCATGAATTGGTCCAAACTGGGGTTTTTAGAGGCTCCCTCCGCCATGAATTGGTCCAAACTGGGCTGTTTAGAGGCTCCCTCCACCATGAATTGGTCCAAACTGGGTTTTTTAGAGGCTCCCTCCACCATGAATTGGTCCAAACTGGGGGTTTTAGAGGCTCCCTCCACCATGAATTGGTCCAAACTGGGGTTTTTAGAGGCTCCCTCCACCATGAATTTGCCCAAACTCTGCTGGTTAGAGGCTCAATCCACCCTGATTTTCAAAACAAATGTTGGTGCCAACCTCAACTTACTACAAGGGCCAAATTCACTGCTGGTGACAAGCTCTCCTCACTGCAAGTGCCAAATACACATGTTTCAAGGTGTTTTCCTACTGTCAGAGAGGTGGTATTGAGTGTGTAAAGTGTGTAGTTGTTAGGCTGTGATGTTGGGGTAATAGAGGGTCTTTGGTGTGTTAGATGCCCCCAGACATGCTTCCCCTGCTGTCCCAGTGTCATTCCAGAGGTGTTGGCATCATTTCCTGGGTTGTCTTAGTGGACTTGGTGACCCTCCAGACACGGATTTGGGTTTCCCCCTTAACGAGTATCTGTTCCCCATAGACTATAATGGGGTTCGAAACCCGTTCGAACACACGAACATTGAGCGGCTGTTCGAATCGAATTTCGAACCTCGAACATTTTAGTGTTCGCTCATCTCTAATGATGATTAGAGATGAGCGAACACTAAAATGTTCGAGGTTCGAAATTCGATTCGAACAGCCGCTCACTGTTCGAGTGTTCGAATGGGTTTCGAACCCCATTATAGTCTATGGGGAACATATACTCGTTAAGGGGGAAACCCAAATTCGTGTCTGGAGGGTCACCAAGTCCACTATGACACCCCAGGAAATGATACCAACACCCTGGAATGACACTGGGACAGCAGGGGAAGCATGTCTGGGGGCATAAAAGTCACTTTATTTCATGGAAATCCCTGTCAGTTTGCGATTTTCGCAAGCTAACTTTTCCCCATAGAAATGCATTGGCCAGTGCTGATTGGCCAGAGTACGGAACTCGACCAATCAGCGCTGGCTCTGCTGGAGGAGGCGGAGTCTAAGATCGCTCCACACCAGTCTCCATTCAGGTCCAACCTTAGACTCCGCCTCCTCCGGCAGAGCCAGCGCTGATTGGCCGAAGGCTGGCCAATGCATTCCTATGCGAATGCAGAGACTTAGCAGTGCTGAGTCAGTTTTGCGCAACTACACATCTGATGCACACTCGGCACTGCTACATCAGATGTAGCAATCTGATGTAGCAGAGCCGAGGGTGCACTAGAACCCCTGTGCAAACTCAGTTCACGCTAATAGAATGCATTGGCCAGCGCTGATTGGCCAATGCATTCTATTAGCCCGATGAAGTAGAGCTGAATGTGTGTGCTAAGCACACACATTCAGCTCTACTTCATCGGGCTAATAGAATGCATTGGCCAGCGCTGATTGGCCAGAGTACGGAACTCGACCAATCAGCGCTGGCTCTGCTGGAGGAGGCGGAGTCTAAGATCGCTCCACACCAGTCTCCATTCAGGTCCGACCTTAGACTCCGCCTCCTCCGGCAGAGCCAGCGCTGATTGGCCGAATTCCGTACTCTGGCCAATCAGCACTTGCTAATGCATTGTATTGGCGTGATGAAGCAGTGCTGAATGTGTGTGCTTAGCACACACATTCAGCTCTACTTCATCGGGCTAATAGAATGCATTGGCCAATCAGCGCTGGCCAATGCATTCTATTAGCTTGATGAAGCAGAGTGTGCACAAGGGTTCAAGCGCACCCTCGGCTCTGATGTAGCAGAGCCGAGGGTGCACAAGGGTTCAAGCGCACCCTCGGCTCTGATGTAGCAGAGCCGAGGCTGCACAAGGGTTCAAGTGCACCCTCGGCTCTGCTACATCAGAGCCGAGGGTGCGCTTGAACCCTTGTGCAGCCTCGGCTCTGCTACATCAGAGCCGAGGGTGCGCTTGAACCCTTGTGCACACTCTGCTTCATCAAGCTAATAGAATGCATTGGCCAGCGCTGATTGGCCAATGCATTCTATTAGCCCGATGAAGTAGAGCTGAATGTGTGTGCTAAGCACACACATTCGGCACTGCTTCATCACGCCAATACAATGCATTAGCCAGTGCTGATTGGCCAGAGTACGGAATTCGGCCAATCAGCGCTGGCTCTGCTGGAGGAGGCGGAGTCTAAGGTCGGACCTGAATGGAGACTGGTGTGGAGCGATTTTAGACTCCGCCTCCTCCAGCAGAGCCAGCGCTGATTGGTCGAGTTCCGTACTCTGGCCAATCAGCGCTGGCCAATGCATCCCTATGGGAAAAAGTTTATCTCACAAAAATCACAATTACACACCCGATAGAGCCCCAAAAAGTTATTTTTAATAACATTCCCCCCTAAATAAAGGTTATCCCTAGCTATCCCTGCCTGTACAGCTATCCCTGTCTCATAGTCACAAAGTTCACATTCTCATATGACCCGGATTTGAAATCCACTATTCGTCTAAAATGGACGTCACCTGATTTCGGCAGCCAATGACTTTTTCCAATTTTTTTCAATGCCCCCGGTGTCGTAGTTCCTGTCCCACCTCCCCTGCACTGTTATTGGTGCAAAAAAGGCGCCAGGGAAGGTGGGAGGGGAATCGAATTTTGGCGCACTTTACCACGCGGTGTTCGATTCGATTCGAACATAGCGAACACCCTGATATCCGATCGAACATGTGTTCGATAGAACACTGTTCGCTCATCTCTAATGATGATAACTATGATGAGCATGTGCTAGGTCTGGATGTAGTTTACCTGCAAGAAAGATGGGGGGGGGGTAGTAGAACAACCTTGCTCACTTGCTCACTCAATAAAAGGCAACTGATTTATAGGTACACCTATTCAACAGCAGATAACGGTGATCCCAGGGAATTTTGGATCAATAGGTTAGAGCAGTGCAAGGAGCTCGCCCAGTTTGCCATGAGAGGTTTAACTTGTCCAGCTTCAGAGGGTGTTTAATGCTGCCAGGAGTGTTGTAAAATCTAAAAAGATTAATCTGTCCACAGATATAGTTGAAAAAATTACTTTTGTCAAAATGAATCAGGCATGGATCCATGTGGATTTTCAAACTTTTTTGGCTGATGCCTCTGAAGACTTGTGTCACTGTCTTCCTTTATCTATCTTTTGTGTAACAGCTGATGCTGGCTGGTACTCGTATGTCTTGCGATCTGTTTCATCATATTATGTGCTGCCTCACTTTCACACATGTTTCCACAGCTACCAACACTGTCACCACTCAGACAGACAATCTGTGGCCTGGTCCATCATATTGTACCCTACCACAATATGACTTAGGAGGGTCACCAAGTCCACTATGATACCTAAGCAAATGATGACAACACCTCTGGAATGCAACTGGGACAGCAGGGGAAGCATGCCTGGGGGCATCTAACACGTCCAAGTCCCAGTTTTACCGCACTATCACAGCCTATCAACTAAACACTTTCCACACTCAAAAGAACCTCTATGAAAGTAGAAAAATACCTGGAAATTGTATGGACAGAAACCCAAATTTTAAGCTAATGAAACATTACTAAGCACCCCTATAAATCACGTTGCCCATGACAACCACAGATGAAACAGGCAATGGGAAATCCAACAGTACCTGCCCTTAACTCTTATTGTGTATGTATGTGTGTGTGTTTGAGGAGTTCATCACAAGGCTGACAGACCCAACTCCAAATGCTGCAGCACAAGCAACCAGCAGTCACCTAAGATTGTCTCTTTTTCAAGTAAGACACGAGATTCTTTGGAACCAGAACAGAAAAACCCAGTGATCACCATTGCAGCAGTGCCTAGACCATCTTTCAGAGCAGTTCATTCAGAGATTGAATTGGAGAAAAGTGATTGAGTCTTCATGCACATTAGTGGGCATGGACAACCTAACGTACAAGATCCTCATGCTGAGCTGGCCTCATTACTGAACAAGATCAACCAGGATAATCAGGGATGGAAACAGCCATCAGATCTTACCGAAAGGAATCACACTCGGTTTGGAAAGAAGCCATCTAAACGTTGCACCTTTAATTGAGTTGAGCATTGCACCAGCAGAATGTTAGGCCCTTTGGCTGAGTTGAGCCTTTAACCAGCAGAATGTTAGGCCCTTTGGGTGAGTTGAGCCTTTAACCAGAAGAATAATAGGCCCTTTGGGTGAGTTGAGCCTTTAACCAGCAGAATGTTAGGCCCTTTGGCTGAGTTGAGCCTTTAACCAGCAGAATGTTAGGCCCTTTGGTTGAGTTGAGCCTTTAACAAGCAGAATTTAAGGCCCTTTGGGTGAGTTGAGCCTTTAACCAGTAGAATGTTAGGCCCTTTGCGTGAGTTGAGCCTCTAACCAGCTTAGTTTTTGGCCCTATGGGTGAGTAGAGCCTTGCACCAGCAGTGTTTTACTTTTTGGCCCTTGGGGTGAGTACTGCCTTGCACCAGCATTGTTTTTAGTTCTTGCGGTGAGTTGAGCCTTGCACCAGCAGTGTTTTTGGCCCTTAGGGTGAGTAGAGCCTTGCACCAGCAGTGTTTTATTTTCTGGCCATTGGGGTGAGTTGAACCTTACACCAGCAGTTTTTTACTTTTTGGCCCTTGGGGTGAGTAGAGTCTTGCACCAGCAGTGTTTTATTTTTTGGCCCTTGGGGTGAGTAGAGTCTTGCACCAGCAGTGTTTATTGTTTTGGCCCTTGGGGTGAGTAGAGCCTTGCACCAGCAGTGTTTTACTTTTTGGCACTTGGGGTGAGTAGAGCCTTGCACCAGCAGTGTTTTACTTTTTTGCCCTTGGGGTGAGTTGAGCCTTGCACCAGCAGTGTTTTACTTTTTGGACCTTGGGGTGAGTAGAGCCTTGCACCAGCAGTGTTTTACTTTTTGGCCCTTAGAGTGAGTAGAGCCTTGCATCAGCAGTGTTTTTGGCTCTTTAGGTGAGTTGAGCCTTGCACCAGCAGTGTTTTTGGCTCTTGAGGTGAGTAGATCCTTGCACCAGCAGTGTTTTTGACCCTTGTGGTGACTAGAGCCTTGCACCAGCAGTGTTTTACTTTTTGGCCCTTGGAGTGAGTAGAGCCTTGCACCAGTGTGCATGAGTAGAGCCAATTGCTTCTTCCTATTTTTTTTTTTTTTCAATGCCTACATTGTCGTAGTTCTTGTCCCAACTCCCCTGAAAAGCGCCTGTGAAGGTGGGAGGAGAAACAAATTTTATTGCGTTTGCCGTGTAGTTTTCGATTGGAATCAAATATCTCGAACGACCTGATATTCAACCGAATAGCTATTCGATCGAACGCTGTTCGCTCATCTCTAGTGGTCACAGCTACCATCACTGCCACCACACAGCCAGTATTGTCTTGTGGCCTGGTCGATCATATTATGCCCTGCCGCACTACCACACATGTTGCTACAACTGCCACCCCTGCCACCACACAGCCAGAATTGTCCAATGGCCTGGTCCATCACATTCAAAAACAATTTTGATTTCACATCTGCTCCCATCAAGAGATAGTTTTTGGTGGCTCACAGCCACAAATTTGTCTCCCAAATAACAACAACTAGCCTGTAGCACTTGTAAGACATCAAAACTGGCTAATTTTTCTACTAGCTGCTGGGATATAAATGCTGGCTGGATGATGGGTTGGTCTTCTTGAACAATACTGATGAGAATCTCTGTCAATACCTTAGTCATGGCCGTGTGCAACATATCTATTTTTTATTTGAAGATACACAGAATGTAGTTTATTGGAGTGTGGCCAGTGGCTACCATCAAAATTGTGATATCACAATAAAAACTTCCAGAGACTTTTCCTATATGTTTGTTAGTAGTTTTACTTATTTATTTGATACTATAAGAAGTAGGAATGATAGATTGTATGCTCTATTAAGTCCCATCGGTTCTCAGCGATTAACCACACCGTTCAGGCCACACTCCAACACTACTTAGAAGAAGGTATTATTGACATCAAGACAGTAATTTCCTGACTAACCAACATCCTATCACCCAGGTGTTTTATACTCTGCCATAGATACATAAGAGATTGCAAAGAACTTCCCTCTCCCCTCTGTCTTATTCTATTAACCCCTTAAAGACACAGTCTAAAAGTGCTTTATGGACACGGCCTCATTTTTCAAAACTGTCATGTGGCAACATGTGATTTTGAAATAGTTTTTTTTCATGACACATTGTACTTCATATTGTTGGTAAACATTGATCAATATATTTCTATTTATCTATAAAAAAAATAGGACAATTTATGGAAATTTGATTAAAATAAAATACAAATTTTGAAGTTTTAAATGCTCTGCTTTTCAGGCAGATAACATATCACCCTAATACATAATACATGTTATCTACCTTATCTCATGTATCTCTCTACCTTATCTCACATTATATTGGCATCATCTTTTTTTTTACTTCAAATTTTATTAAGTTTTTCAATATTTGAAAAAGAACAACATTACAAAAGGTAAAATAATGCAACAGCTGAGCATAAGGTCATAAAAGCAATAAACAGGACACTTCCAAAAAATCAACACAGGGGCAAGCGCGTGCGAGAGAGTCTTTTTCAGATATCCCTTGGAGATGGAAGCCAAAGAGCTGTCTTGTAGGGAACCATCCCCGTTGGAGTAAGGCGTCACCTCTCTCAGCCGGGCCGCGTCACTGGGCGCCATCTTCCTCGGGGGAGCAGGGGAGCCCAAAGGCTGCTTTTTGAGGATTTTCTGCATCCCCGCCGCCTGGTGTTGCCAGTCCCTCGACTCGGGAGAGTCACGAGATCTGCCATGACCAATCTTGACCATGATGTCTCCAAAAAAGCTAGTGGATCTTTACCTTAAACAGGGAAATGGGTGCTGTTCTCACAACTGATATGCTGCTCCAGGACAGCTACTGTTGCTGCTTCAGCCCGTGCAGCTCAAATGTAGTACAATTCCTCTGTGCAGGGAGGCTAGCAGCAGTGTGAGAACCAATGCATTCCATTCACCAGTGGGATGCTGCAGGCGGCGGTCACGTGGGCTTGAAGGCCCAAGATGACAGGCAGGAGAAATAGGAGAGTAGGCTCAAATCTTCCAGTCCCATGTACTCCACTGAGCAGCGAGATAGCACCCCAAAAGTGATCACTGAGGCATAGGGGAGTGCCTCAGGGTACTTTGGAGAGTTTTTAGCCGATGGATTATGTTCTGCAAGCTGAGGAGCTCCTCTCCAAGCGTCCTCTTCATGTGCCGGCTTGCCACGCCCCCTGGCATCATTTATTAATTGTCTTTTAATTTATTTTGGACGTTAAAAGGCTTACAAGTGTAACAGCGATTTTCCAGATTTACAAGAAAATCTTTTAGCATCCACATCAGGTATGAAGGGGATTATAAAGGCCTAGTTATTAGAAACCCCCATAAACCATCCCATTTTAAAAACTACATCACTCAAATAATTCAAAACAGCAATTGGGAAGTTTGTTAACCCTTTAAGCATTTCATGGGAATTAAGACAATATGGAGCTGAAATTTAGACATTTCCTTTTTTTCAGTAATACATTTATTTCATTTCATAGTGTGTTATGCAATTTCTCTCGAGCACAGAAATACCCAACATGTGTGTGTAAAATGAAGTTTGGGCACACACACAGAAGGGAAGGAGCAGCAATGGACATTTAAATACAGTAGGTCTTTATGGGATAGACACATTTTTGTACCATCACAATTTCATAGGATCGAATAAGCATCTCTGCTTGGATTTTCTTAACATTGCTTTATCAAGCAACTTTCATGCCTATCTAACACTCCCATACATAGCTCACACTGATCCTAAGACGCAAAAAGACATAGTTAGTCGTGCTCTTTCCAACCTCTGGTTGAACTTGATGAAAATATGTCTTTTTTCAACAGACCTAACTATATTACTATGATACCCCATCAAGGATTTCTTCACATGTGAGTCCTTCTTTGTGATGCACCTCATTAAATATCTATGAGGTCTCATACATGTTGAGGAAGTCACACAGCATATAAAAGACTGAAAGCCATGATGAAGCCTGCGAGATCAGGCTAAATGCACGTCTGGTATTGCGTGGCATAGTGGGTACACTATTACATTCACATCACGCTGTTATTTGTGTGGTTTGGGGGTCTTCTTTATTGACCGTTTAGCTAAATGGCTTTCAGTTGCAGTAAGGGAATAATATTCCCCAATATTCATGGTTACTCTCTGATGATATTATGGAGCTTGCTATTATTATACACTAAGCATGGTGTCTGCATAGAATTTGTTATTATTTTGCTGGTCACTAAAGGTAAGCTTGCTGTCCACCAAAATCCCCAAGTCTCTTTCATTGGCAGTCTAACCCGGTAATTTACTATTAAGTACATAAGGAAAATGTACCGTCTTAGCCATTGGGTAGGAAATATAAAAAACAAAAAAACTTGAGAATCTTCAGTAGTTGATACCTTTTTTAATGGCTAACTAATAATGATGACAGATTAAAAGCTTTTGAAGCTCTGGGCTTCTTCCTCAGGTAAATTTAAAGACAATTTCTGAAGGATGCATATTTAAGTACAAAAGGACACTTGGGAATAGAATTTTAGGAGGGAGAGTGAAAGAAGGTTATTGGTACATACAAGTAAACAATTCATCAGTTCGCAATGTTCTTTTCAGTTCAAAGAGTCTGAGTTCAGTGATTTCTGTAGGATTCCATGAACCCATGTGACAGATTCATCCCTTCCTGAAGAGTGTGAAACAAGGTTATCAGCTTGTACTCATAAATCCTTCTCGCTTTCCTTGATTTAAAATTCCCTCTTAAAACCAAAATTTTCATGTCATTGGTGATATTATGATCTTCATTGCAGAAATGTTTTGACACGGGAAGGTCCATTCTTTGTTCTCTAATTGTATGACGGTGTGAGTTCATCTGCATTCTAAGTTTCTGACTAGTCTCTCCAACATAAAGATTTTCAGTGGAACACTTGGTGCATATTATTAAATACACTACATTAGGTGTGTTACAGGTGAAGGTACCTCCGATTTTATATTTTTTGTTTTTAAGTTTTTTGTTTTTTATATTAAGTACATAACCATACATTTTATTTCTTCAACCAAAAGTCAACCTTACATTTGTTTACATTAAACTTTATTTGCCAAGTCTCTGCACATGCCTTTGGCTACCTTACATCCCCCTGTAATATTCCACTATTCTCCTCATTTAATTACCTTACAGAGTTTAGTATTATCTGCAAATATGGACACCCTGCTTTGTAAACCCTCTACCAGGTTATTAATAAAGATGTTAAACAGGAGAGGACCCAATACTGACCCCTGTGGCACCCCACCCCAGTCTGAATATTTACCATTAACAAGTACCCTTTGTTACCTATTTTTTTCCTAAATGAGCGCAGGAGAAGACCACTCTGAAAACAACCCGTGCGACCCCTCTCCTGCACTGATTTAAACCTCTATGTCTCAGTGCAGGATGCATGATGATAGTTCATGGGTGTGCAACTGCGGGGCATGATGGAGCTTGAAGGGTCCACTGTGGTCCCTGTAACCTCTATTTATGCCCCACAGCGACCCCCCTGAAACCTCTATTATGCCCCTCAGTCTATTGTGCCACTGTGGGAAATAATATAGGCTGCAGGGGCTGCTGTGGGGGAGATATATATATATATATATATATATATATATATATATATATATATAGGGGTTGGGTGTGTGGAGAAGTGAGGATTCAAAGATGTCTGTGTTGCAAACTTTACAGAGTCAAGTCACAGCTGAAGAAGTGGTCATGGCGATGGCGGTCCAAAGGGAAGAGATGGGAAATGTGGGTAGATGTCTCCTGTGAGTATTCACACTAAGACTAAAGCCTAATGTTGCATTTCCACAATGTGGGGCCTTAACTTTAAGCAAATTTAATGTGTGGTTCATACCCAACTTGTTCAACCTGAAACAAATCTTGATTCTGATGCAAACAGGGGGTTGGACCCGATGGCCCTTGAGGTCCCTTCCAACTCTACCATAAGGTACAAAAGTGTAACAAAACAGATCTTGAGAGGTTCATCCATCTCTAGTAAGAGGTTGTTACACACATGAAACACATTCTAATTGTGGCTGATCTCTCTCTTAACATACAGCCTGACCTCAAAAGCGTTATGTTACTTCTTCTGAAGTATACTATGGGGAATGATGGCAGCCATGCTTTAACAGTATACAATATGGTGCTGTTATTTATGTATAATATTGGTAGATTTAGGGTGAAGTATCCCACTGACAGTAATTGAATGTGAGTTATAGATTAGCACAGACTGTTCTAGATATGGACTACTTCATTGAAACCTTTTAATATTAGGCGTAGGGAATCGGGAACATTTGGATCCGAGAATTACATATATATATATATATATATATATATATATATATATATATATATATATACACAAATGGCCCCTTGATGAAAATAAAAAGGCAGACTTTTTCTATAAAAAGATATCCATGGCTATTAAATCACTTTTTATTATGCAGAAATATACACATTTTAATAGACCTAATAAAAGCTAAGTTTTAATGGTAGTGGAAATGGGTCATAAGTTCTCCTATATTTATTAATAACCTAATGAAGGACCTAATAAAAGCGAAGCTAGAGGAAGAGATTAACAGTTATTTTGTTGATGAGCGGGGCTATGGCAATGTGTGAAAGAAACACACCCACCTGAAAACACAGTTGAATCTCCCTTTAAAATACCAGAATCTGAAATTGTATCTATAGAACATCATGAGTTAAGCTTTGAGACTATATAGAACTATATAGAACTGTTACCGAGAAGACAAACAATTCATCCATTAAATGCCAATTTTTTTTTCAATAATATGGGAACTGCACCGTGAAAATGACCTCATGCACGTGATCAGTTTAGGTTTCATACCAATGGCGACATCCTTCTAGAGCACGTGAATGTCCTGTTTCTATCATTCATGACATGATGGCATTCGTAGGCGGGTTAAAGTACCCAATCCCTAATTGGGGATCATGGAAGTTAACGGGTTAATATAGACTCTACAGAAGCTTAAAGGGGTTGTCCCATCACAAGGATCCTATCTATACTGCTTGATAATGTGAATGTAAGACTTTTGCTAATGCATTGCTCCAGCAAAACTGCTTTGTTTGTCCACTATCTTACTTTATTCATTTTTTGGGACACATCCCTTGACTTATCTGGTCATAAATCAAGTGATGTATCTGCTGCTTTGAGGGGGGAGGGAGGAGGGGCTAAGTGCACGGGAGCGAGCCTGGAGGAGGGGTAGTTTACCCTTTGGGGGGAAGGGGCCGCCAATACAAACCCGGAATCCGCTGTGATAGAGAGGCGGATGCCGGGGACAGTTAGACGCCAGCACAGATGCCAGCAACATCGCTATGCTCCTGCCCTGCATGAAGCCAGCAGTGGCAGAAGCGATGCTGCTATTCCGGAGGGGGGGGGAGGGCGGAGGAGTGGAATAACAGCATCGCTTCTGCCGCTGCTGGCTTCATGCAGGGCAGAAGCATAGCGATGTTGCTGGCATCTGTGCCGGCGTCTGTGCATCTGTGCCGGTGTCTGTACATCTGTGCTGGCGTCTGTGCATCTGTGCCGGAGTCTACACTCCCCGGCATCCACCTCTCTATTACAGCAGATGCCGGGTTTGTATTCACATATGCAAAGCCAAGCGGCGAGATGCGCTGTAATAGAGAGAGGCGGATGTCGGGTCTGTATTCGCATTGTGAAGGCTAGACTGGTCTATGAGAGTGCACGCAGGGCCAGCGGCATCTCACCACTTGGCTTTGCATATGTGACCCCGCCCACCAATGACGCAACAAAGCCGGAAGACAGAAGATTTTAGAGCAACGAAGACTGGTGAGTATGCGACGTGGGAATACCCCTTTAAACCCCTTTAGTTTTGATTCAATATTGACTTTATCAAGGAAACATGAGAGAACTGGAACCCCTTCAGTGAACAGTCATCCAAAAAGGAACACCAAATCCCGTATCATATTAACTTATGCGTGGGGCATCAGATGGGAGAATCTCTGAAGTTTAATACGTTTTTTTGACAGTTTGGTCACATGACTCATTTCAGTTCAGTATCAAGTTGAAATTTGCTTAAAATATAGTGTATAATGCTGTCAGGACTCCTAGGATTCTATCTGGCCCATTTCTAGCTCTTTAAGACAATTTCTAAACATGTTTTGACATTAAAAATGTCCAGTTTGTGGACTTGTAAGTTTAGCAGGTATGTGTCTCTTAAAAAAAAAAAAAAAAAAAGAGCAGTGTGCCTGGTTGAAAAGTGAAGAAGAAGCTTTGAAAAATCAAAGATAGCAAAAATGATTCCTTTATGGGAGCAGAATGCCAAACCAAAACAGAAGAAGCATGGGTAGAAGCAATTTTTTTTTAAAAAAAAAACAACAAAAAAAAAAATTCGTTCTTTTTTTGGTGAAAATGCTGTACCTATATGGTGGTAGTGGAAACAGCAATGGGTTTACAGAAAACACAGAATTTGAATAAAAATTATATGTCATTGACATCACCATTACCATCCAGTCTTGTCTTAGGTTTGTCTAGGTTGGAATTGTTACTATCATAGCTGCCACCAACTTCTTCCTCTGATATTACCTTTCCACTCTGATTCCATTGCCAAATCCCATCTGCAACAGAATCATCATTGGGACTGTCATCGTGTTCCCTGACACTTTGTTCTGACTCATCATGGCCATTGATTTCTTGCAAACTCTCTTAAGTTTTTCCATGAGATTTTCCCCTAGTGCCTCTACCTGACTACCATCAGTACCCCACTCGCTGCTACTATCACCTCCACCACGATTGTGTCAGCCAAAAAACTCTGATTGTTCTTTTCCAGCTCACCAAGAAAAGGAAAAAAATGATACTAGAAGAGCACTAGAGAAATATCTCTTAGTAGATGTTACTAGGAATCAGTGTCAGTGAAGATGAAGAAGACATGGTTGCAGAATGGCCGTGTTATAAATTGTGTTCCAACAGTAAAGGAGGAGGAATAAACAGAACCCTGATATCCCTCCCAGATGTAATATCCTACTGTAACTGAGATGTACTAGCCAAGATATTTCCAAAAGAAAAACAACCCTGAGGCTTAACAAAAACATAAGATTTGGCCTTGAAAGGGTGTCCTAACCCTAACCAGTGAAAATGATAGTACTGCACTGCATCACAGTGAGATTGAATTGAGTAATAGTTAGAGATGAGCGAACAGTAAAATGTCCGAGGTTCGATATTCGTTTCGAGTAGCCCCTCAATATTCGACTACTCGAATCGAATATCGAACCCTATTATAGTCTATGGGGGGAAAACACTCGTTTCAGGAGTAGGCAACATTCGATCAAATTATACTTACCAAGTCCATGAGTGAGGGACGGGCTGGATCCTCCGTGCAGTCTTCTCCTTGCAGTGTCCCCGCATCGTCTTCCAGCTGTTCATTCACTCTACCAGGCATCGGGCCTGGGCAGAGTCGACTGCGCATGCCCGCACTAGAAGCGGACATGCGCAGTCGGCTCTGCCCAGGCCCGATGCCTGGCAGAGTGAATGAAGAGCCGGAAGACGCCGCGGGGAAGCTGCACGGAGAAGACTTCTAAAGGTAGGAGAAGAACCAGCATTGATTGGCCGACTGTATAGCATTCGGCCAATCAATGCTGGTTCTGCATCAAACTTTTACATTCGAACAGTGAGTGGTACTCGATCGAGTACGAGTATTTCAAATACCGTAGTATTCGATCGAATACCTACTCAATCGAGTACTACTCGCTCATCTCTAGTAATAGTGGCAGTTTTTATATTTTTTTGTTATCAAAAACTCTTTTGTATTAAAAGCGTTAAAAGAAAATTAGATTTGGTATTAACTGGGCAATGAAAATTACAAGGGTCTTACTAGGATGTGAATGGTTTTTGGTTTTTCTCAGCATAACAGCCCCATTCTGCAGCTATCTCTGTGTCCCATCACTACTAAATGGTCATATTGTACCATACCCAGCTCTTCCCATCCCAGAGGTTATTATTAAGGCAATAGTAATAAAGTTAATAAAAACGGACACACAGACATTAAAAAATATTCTTTATTGAAATAAAACGCAACTCAATAAATCAATATGACAATTATTAATCATTTTCATAAAAATTAAAACATAAAAAAAATTGCTGCTGGTCATCAATGTAGTCCACCAAATCCAACTTCTGGAAAAAGAACAGAAAGAAAAACACATTAGCAAAACATAAATAAACAACACAAAAAAAATGTAGTTCATTATAGTTTTAGGTAAAAATATAAATTGCAGCACATATGCTTATGGCAGAGTAGGCATATGTCATGATAATACAGACAGTTTCAATGAGACTGATACAATAATGCAGAGGCACTACAGGCACGATTCTCAACCTTGTATAAGTGCCACTAATTTCAAACGGGTGCCCACCAAGTGAACCATTCATTCTATAAATTTAATTTCACCATGGATAACATTTAGGTTGATGTCACACTGTTTTAGGGTGATGGGTTTCTTTAACATTTTCTGATCAGAAAACCTGATAAATCAGTTGGTCGATCACTGCAAGTAATTCTACATCCTACTACACATAAAGAAATGTGTGGTACCCTGTTGATATTTTAAAATGTGGGTGGCTCCATTAGAACACAGGTCTAATAAAAAGGCCCACACAACACCCCTATGTACAGAGAAGCAATGTCAGCAAACTGGTTTTGAGATATCTGTGTTTCTCTGTTGGTGTTTATTTTGATATTTCGCTCATAATCCTTATGACCTTTCTTGTACGCAGGACCTATCCACATCTAGCACATGGTCTTTGTCTTAATCATCATTGCCACCTGCTTCTTATTCTCCTCCATTGTATCCTCTATGTATAAGAGAAAGTATGTCCATGAAATAGCAATATTTACCCAGTCATGTTTGTAACAACCTGGATTCCATCCAAATCCTTTCACAAAATGGAACAATTTGGGATTCATTTCAACAGAAGGTGAGTATAACTATTTTTTCTTTTTTACACCTCCTTTGGGCCTACACCTCTCTTCAGACTCCACTTCCGTTTTCCATCCAAACAAGTATGGACCATAACGAACTAGAGTTTCACTTCATCCACATACGGCATAAAACTAATCTTAAGGTGTTCACACATCTCTATTTGTCATCTTAATTGCCAACCTGATGGTTGATGGTGGTGCAGTTGCTGCCGAACCACTTAGTGGTTTCCAAATGATCGTATGTGCTCAGCCTTGATGGAGCCTAGCAGCCATTATTGTCTAGGAAAGCTGTTCCTGTCTTACATCACTATATATCACAAAATGTGGCCTTCTCTTTTGGTATCAGTGGGTTATGGAGCATGCCACCATCAACACATGGTGCAGCAATTATGGGCAAGACGCTACTTTAATGGTAGAAACTTTCTACACATTACACCTGACTTCAAGGAAGAATTTGTGGTACAGACTCTCGCCTCTGACAGGGCCGGCGTCAGCACGCGGCATAGTCGGGCAAGTGACGGGGCCCACAGAGCCTCTGGGGCCCCCCGGCACTTGCCCGCCCCAGCACTTGCCTGCATAGCTCCCAAGAGTCCCGATAGCAGTCTGATACCGGGACTGTCCAGCTATGCCACTGATACGTGTCTACATGAATAAACTTTATGAGATCATCATCCGGCTGTTATCCCCGGGTAAAAGTTTATACTACACTCCTGCAAGGACCTGCTGATGACATCAGACATCACATGACAGGGAGGGGGCGTGTCTATGCTTGTAACACGATCCTTCACATGAAGAAGAGATATCAGTGGAGGAAAAAGAAGAAACGTCAAGTGCCTGGTGTACTGTGTGAGAGGTGCAGAGATGTGGGGTGCAGGGAGTACTGTGTGAGGGGTGCAGGTAGTACTGTGTGAGGGGGGGCTGCAAATTGAGGGATGACATGAAACTAGGGACAAATGAAGGGGGCACATTAAACTAGAGACTGATGAAGGGGGGGGACATAAAATTGGGGGCAGACATACAGGGGACATGAAACTGGGGGCAGATGAAGGAGGGTTATTAAACTGGTGGCAAATGGAGGGGGTGGGGACATTAACTAGGGGAAATTAAGAGGGACATTAAACTGGTGAAAGCTGGAGAAGGACATTAACAAATAAGGGTCAGTGGATGGATACATTAAGCTGGGGCAATTGGAAAGGGACAATTTAATCTCCTTCTCTAGTTGCCCAGAGCTTAATATCCCACTCCAGCTACCATTAATTTGTCCCCCTCCAACTACCCCATTGTTTAATGTCCCCCTCCAGCTGCCCCAGTTTAATGTCCCCCCCTTCGTATTTTCCCCCAGTTTAAATTGGGGCATGAGAAGAGGGACTTATTATTGTGGGGAAATTGGAGGGGAACATTATAATATGGGGGTATATAATGTTAGGGTGACTGTAGGAGCATTATACTGTGTGGGAGCATGTGGAAAAATGGATGAGAATAGGCAGAGTCACAGAAGTGGGCAGAGCTAAATTTGATGCGGCACGCATAGCGCACCGCACGTTTTGTCCCTCTTTCTGTTCCTTGAAAGTTGGGAGGTATGTTGCCTGTCCCAGCACAGAACGCAGGTGCGGACTCATTCATCGCTCTGGAGCGTCTTCGCCGGCCGGCTGCGTAGGTGACGCCGCGCTCCTGTGTGACGTCACTTGCTTCGTCTGGCCGCAGCAGCGCGCAGTGTCCCGACTCCTGCTGCCTACAAGCAAGGGTTTTTTGCTCCACAAGGGGGCCCACTGAGTCCCTGTCGCCAAGGGCCCATAAAAAAGTGGAGCCGGCCCTGGCCTCTGATGTGGGGTTAGGCACTCCCAAATGGTGGGTGGCGAAAAACACTCATTCACCTACCTCAGTAGAAAGCTTACACCATCTGAAAGAAATTACAACATTGTGGAGAGGGAGTGCTAAGCCATTAAGTGGGCCCTGGAATCCTTAAGGTGTTACTTACTGGGCCACCACTTTAAACTGGTCACTGATCACTCCTCTGTAACATGGATGTGCCATGCCAAGGAGAAAAACCCCAGAGTTTCCAGGTGGTTTCTGACATTACAAAATTTTAAGTTCACGGTGGAACACAGGGCAGGCAAGCTGCAGGAAAATGCTGATGCCCTATCAAGGACCCATTGTATGTGGGCTAAAAGTGTCCGCCCCTAAAGGTCCAAACAAAGGAGGAGGTACGTGAGAAGGTGACAAGCAGTGTGATTGAATAAGATTTTTAACTTATGTGTGATCCAATGTAGGTCTTGAGTAGGCCTCAAACCCAGGTGTGGGTCCTAGGCTCATTACTGGGCCAGAAAAGGCTTCAGATTCTGTGTTTCAGAGCAGATCCAGAGAGTGAGAGAAGGCGTCTCGGTCTGACCAGTTGCTCTGAGTCCGATGAGCACTGTATTGTGCTTTTTGGTTTATGTGGCAGTTAGTAAGCCCCACATATAGTTAGTTTATTTTACTGTTTAGTTAGTTGCTCAGACAAGCAGGATTTTGCTTCTTATTGTTTTGCCTGAAGTTAAGGCTGTATTTTATTTTACTCATTTTGTGCCCGAAGTTAAGGTTTATTTATTTTCCTATTTTTTTGTTTTTTTTTTTTCTAAATAAACCTGTTTCCTGCCTATTTTGTGTCACTGTCTCTGACTGGTTGGGCCTGCACCACTGCTGCTACCGAGCTAACTTCCCCACAGTGGAATTGGATTAGAATGGACAGAGTCAAAGTAGAAGTGGATGTGGCTAAAGTTGCTGCGAAGCGCTGAGTTCGACGCACATTTTGTCCCTCTTTCTGTCCTTTGAAAGTTGGGAGGTATGCATATTGGTAGCATGAAGCAAAGAGATGATTGTTGGATTACTATGCTTTTAGATCTTCACTATAGATCAGTGGTTCTTAACCTTGTTTGAGGTACCGAACCCACCAGTTTCATATGCACATTCACTGAACCCTTCTTTAGTGATAAATCAAATATGATTTTTTTCCAAATTCAAGACATAGGTATATGTTTTTTTACTCATACACAAAATGAACCATGCATATTTCCTAGGGTTCAATCAAACCCCGGATAAGAACCACTGCTATAGTTCTGAAAAAAAAAAAAAAAAAAGGTCATATTATAAGGATAGGCTGTACCCAGCTTGCCGTAGCTTTTAGGGTAACCACTGCAAATATCAGCTGCAGGTCTATAAGTCAGCCATTCCCAGTCCTCCTTCTTCTAGCGTTCTAGCAAATACCACCTGCATATTATGGAAAAATACGTGCTGTGCTATTGATAATACTGTTGTGGTTTTGGAAAGTGCAGTATGTCAATTATACCTATGGAAATGCCAGTGGTTTCCTGAAAGCAGAAAGTCTGGACTTTAAAAAAAACAAAAAACACTGCACTTTTATAGTGCGGCCCGCCATGTGTGGACCTAACTTTAAATTGTCTACAAACAGGGGGAACACGGTGGCTCAGTGGTTACCTTGCAGCGCTAGAGTCCTGGGTTCGAATCCCACCAGGAACAACATCTGCAAGGTGTTTGTATGTTCTCCCCGTGTTTGCATGGATTTCCTCCCATTCTACAAAGACATACTAAAATGAAGAAAAAAAAGTACATTGTGATCCCTATATGGGGCTCACAATCTACATTTAAAGAAAATAAATAAATAAATAAATAAATTGTCTACATACTGAAATATGTGAGGTTATGAGAAGTAAGATCAGAAAAGAACAACTGAGAAAGAGGAAAAAATGCATAACTGTGCCCGATAATAATCTGCAAACAAACATAAACACGCAGATTTGCATTGACAATATAGTCAGTAGTATGTGGGGCTTTATGTTAATTACTTTAATAGTAATACTTTTATCTTTAGTTATTTTTTTATTATACATTGCAAAGTCACAAACATTTATAAACCAAGTAAAATAGAAAAGTGAATAATAATCTAGAGGGTGCAAATTAATGCCCGTTTTACCTCATTCACGATTTTGCATCTCATAGAAGAGTCACTTTTCATACACATTAGCAGGCAATTGATAGTCTGCTTAGACTGGATAAAGAATTCTCATTTTTACATAGACTGTGAAAACCTGCAATTTGACCATAAGCCTTAAATCACTTCAATTGTATATTATAGTCTATAATTTTGTTGTAAGTATCTTACAAATATTGTGTTTTATTATAACGTATCTATCTGTGATGCTATTACTGCCATCTGTGATGCTATTTTAGAAATTGCCAAAAAGACAGTTCTGTTAGGTAGAAGATTTGACTTTAACAATCACAATTCAAGTATACATATCCTTTCAGCTTTCATGTATCACAAAACATTGTGCTAGATTCTCAGATTAATGCATAACATTCAAATTATTTCATTGAACTAGTTCTTTGAGAAGAAAGCCATTGATTTTAATATGCTTGAAGCAATCAATTACTCCCTGTCCGCATTATTCTAAACTGTAATGAAAACTAAACTATGTTGTCTAGAAATCTAAATGTAAGGACGATCATAAACCAGAATTTAAACTCCATGGATTATTCATATCAGCCCATTTAGATTTGCTATTTCCATTATGAGTACATTTGCCATGAGCATTTAATGGACATCTAAAAGGGAATTCATTAAAACAAGAGCTGTTGGCAGCACTTATGGGCTTCAGACTGCTTTATGCCTTTCTTTACTAGCATAGCATTATAAAAGTGATATATTGTGCTCATCCTGTCAGTAGTTTGCATAAAAGTATGAAAGATATAACAAAGAGCACTGTCATAATGAAATTAAATATTTTGTACTTTTTATACACAGTTTTTTGTTATTCTATACGCAGTTAGCTTATATAGTTAATTAAATTGCCAAACGGTATGGAGTAGCTTTTTGTAGTCAATCCTAAATTTATGTTATAATACTTATCGCTATAAACACTCTCAAATAAAAAACATTTATGCTTAAAATTAAGGAATGCTTTAATACACAATTACTGCTGTATTGCATAAATGGAAGATGCATGAATATTAAACAGTAGAATAAGCAATGAAAGGTTATTTATATCTTAGAAATGGTAATGATGGCGTACTACACCCGCCATCATACTACTACTTCAAGCAGGTGTCATACCATGGTTATCTTTGTTTTTCACTGTGCAATCCATGCTTCTCCTGCCAGGGGCATAACAATTGTGGTTGCAGGGAGTGACCAGGCTTGGCAAAGTAGCCAGCTGGAGATGGCCGGGGCCCGGTACAACTATAACAGCAGTCGGGGAAAGCCTGGTTCCCTGACTTACCTCTCCTCAATTCAGTGTCCTCTCTGACATCTTCCATCATGTCACTGAGGCCTGTGATCAGGCCCCAGCGGTCACATGGGGCGCAGCGGTGTAATGACGTTAGTGCACCCCCACATGACCACAAAAGGCTTCAGCAGGGACGTCAGGAAAATGGCCGAAGATGCTGAAGATGCTGCAGATAGCCGGAGCCAGGATGCCCAGGAAAGGTGAGGCAAGGTAAGTATCAGTGTTTGTTATTTTTATTCACCTTCCCTGGGCCTCCATTGGGGGGAGGGGTGAACCCGGACAAAGGTTTGCACCTGGGCTCACAAGACACTTGTTACGCCACTACCTTCTACGATGTTTGTGCACTTGTGCTGATAATGCCGCTGCTGAACCTCCCTGTCCTACACCTATCCACTCTGTTACTGGTAAACATGTGTTGTTCTTCCTCAGTCAATTTCTGTTACCCAAAACCAATTTGAGGTTTCTCCACTGTGCAAATCATGCCTGAGCAATGTAGGTTTACAGCTTTGTTTGTATGCACTGGTTTGGCCTGCATTCTAATGGTTTTGCTGTATATTCATCTTTGGACACTTTCTGACTCCATTTCATCCTGATCTGATTCCTGTTGCTTATGTTTGAGTTCTAAACCCATGCTGGATACCATGGCCTTTGGTTTGTCTATGACTCTGAATGGAATCCGCCTGCCCATGAACCCTACATGAATGACCATGCTCCATCCTGACCAATGATGCTGTGATACTTATACTGGTGTCTCTCTGGCCTTTGATTAGTTGTGCTTAATAAGGGACTCTCATTTTGCTCTGTAACTAATACTAACCGGTTTCAGGTTGGGTTGGATTCTGCATAAATTTTTCAATACAATTAAACTAAAACATTGGTTTGCTAATACAAATAATAGATTTCTACATGTGGATAATCCTATCACACTGATTATATACATATTACTTAAGATCCATAAGTCATTACAGTTCCCACCTGGTAGACCCATGGGGGGCACAGGATCCATACTATCCAATATTGCTAGGTTTTTTTTTGGATAAGGCACTTAGGACATTTGCCATTATAGGGGAATCTTATACTCAGGATACATCAGATATTCTGAGGCAGCTTGAATCTATTACTTTGGATGCCACTGTACCTGTTATATTGGCATGATTTGATGCAGTGCCATTATACACCTCAATAGATCATAATAGAGGCTTGGAAGCTGTAGTTAGGAAACTACAAGGTTCTAACCATACAGTACCATTATAGTCTTTTCTGTTAGATCTATTAAGATTGGTTTTGACTAATAACTACTTTTTATTTGGATATCTTTTTTATACAAAGACACAGTACTGCCATGGCACCTACTTATACTTATATATTTATGACAGTCTTGGAGGATTTCATCTATGTGACTCCCCAATTCTCCCATGTGGCAAGGTGGTGGAGATACATAGACGACATCTCCCTACTATGGCAAGGGACGGTTGAGGAATTGAGGGATTTTCATGATGTTAAATTTACATTAGTACATTCAATGACATTCATACAATTTTTGGATGTTTTGGTTACACTGGAAGGAAATAGACTGAGGACAAATTTGTATACTAAGGCTTCGGACAAAAACCAACTCCTTAGGTTTGAATCGTCACATCCTAAGGCAGTGAATTCAGTCCCATATAGTCAGTTCTTGCGAGTGAAGAGGATTGTTAGTGATGACAGGGATATGAGAAAAACCATTGATAACATGGCGATAACATGGCAGATTAATTCAAAGAGAGGAGTTACCCATGGAAATTAACCAAAAGAAATAAGATTAAAGCTTTGACACAGGATAGACATGCTCTTATACACCAGTACAGGAAATGTAATAAAAGTAGTAGGATTCCGTTCATCACTACTTTTAGTGAGAATAGCCAAGTCATAGCCGGTGTAATCCGTAAACTCTGGCCTATGTTGACCAGGTGCTGCTCTAATATAGTGGAGTTTAAAAATCCCCCGATTTCCAGGCAATTTGTGGAATGTAAACAAAAAGAATCGGACTTAAAATGTAGGCTAATTGATTTTGTCCCAGCTCCTAGATGTGGTGGTGATAGGGTTTGTATACTGAAAAAAACAGACCACATGGCCTTAATGTGGACTTTAAAGTAATGGGGAAGTAAAATAGGAAGTGTCTTGCCCTGTATCTCCCTGTATTGCACCAAACCCACATTGAGTGAGAAGTTGATATGTTAATCCCAATGGATTATCATATCAACTTCTCACTCAATGTGGGTTTGGTGCAATACATGATTATTTATATTATGTATATATATTTTTTGATTACTTTATATTTTTTTGATAATTTTTTTTCTTTCTCCTTAGATAAAGAACATAAATTATAACCAAATGAAATTCTGAAATCTGAACACCTGCACAGAATTGTTGTCCCCGCTATATACTGTATGTCCTGTTGGTTCCTTTATTATGTTTTCAATAAAACTGCTGCTTGACTGGGTTACCTGTGTTAGACCGAGCTATATCCTTTGTGCCGTTATATCCTTTGTGCCTACATATATGCAGGGGCGTTACTACCGTAGAGGTAGTGGAGGCGGCTGCCACAGGGCCCGGGCCATTAGGGGGCCCGGTGACAGCTGCTACCGCTGCGCTTTTTTTTTTTTTAATAGGCCGTTACGGGCCTTATTTACTTGCCGAGCCTGGCTGGGCTGGGATCAGCAAGTGACACCGCGGGTCCCACAAATACTATCATTATACTCGGGGGTCTTTGCAGACCCCCGAGTATAATGATCGGTGGACCGGGAGAGGTAAGAGAACATAAAAAACACTGTTACTTACCTCTCCACGATCCTGCCAGGCCTCCTTCCTACTTGTCTGACGTCTCTGACGTCACATGAACCCGGCCTGCTTCCCGGGTCATGTGACGTCTGACGTCATTAAAGGACGAGAGCGGCGGCCGACAGCATAGGAGCCAGGGAACAGGTAAACAACTGGTTTTTTTAATGTTTTTATTTCCCCGGGTCTCCGATTATTATACTCTGGGGTCTGAAAAGACCCCAGAGTATAATAATTGTTTATGGGTGTCCACAGTGGGACATAATACTGTGTGCAGGGGACACTATTGGGGATAATACTGTGTGCAGGGGACACTATGGGGGATAATACTGTGTGCAGGGGACACTATTGGGGATAACACTGTGTGCAGGGGACACTATGGGGGATAATACTGTGTGCAGGAGCCACTATTGGGAATAATACTGTGTGCAGGGGCCACTAATGAACATAATACTGTGTGCAGGGCTTACTAAGGGACATAATAGAGTGTGGAGGAGAGGGTCGGTCGAGGTCTTCGGCGTCGGTGTCGGTTGGGGGGGCCCCATGTCAAAAGTTCGCCACGGGGCCCCGCCATTCCTAGTTATATATGATATAATTTTTATGTCTCACAGTCATATGTTATATTATCTACTTTAGGTTTTTACACCTGGAAACCAGAGGTGTGAGATGGTAACACCTAGATTAGTGGTGTTGTTCAGCATCACAGTCTTGATGGACTTATTCAGTGCAGTGGAGCAACAAGGAGGTTGGATGCATTCTGTTGCTGCTGGAGGTCCCAATACACAATAAGACCATGGGTGCAATGCGTTTCACCCCACCATTTTAAGCAAAAGGTGGAAATTTACTGAAATCTTCTGAAATGCTCTGCTTGATAATTTGGTCAAGACAGAGGATAAGGTCTGAGATGGAGGGTGCACATTAGTTGAAGATGTGCTAGTTATCTTGTGTTCTCACATTTTGCGTTCATGTTTTAAATTATCCCATACCATAGAGCTCAAAGTTTTGTATTGTACAAAAAGGGTCCAAATGAATTGAGCCCCAGTATTATGACCCATAGAATTCAGACTAGCTGTGCAGGATTGCCAAGATAATGGTGATGCCGTAGAGATTAATCTGAATTTTGGCACTTCCTGGTACTCAACAGTTGAAAGAGGGCTTGGATGCCTTTCTTGAAGAGAAAAGTATAACAGGTTATGGACTCTAGATTTTAAGGACACATTGATCCTGGGTTTTTATACTGACTGCTAGATTTGGAGTCGGGAAGAAATTTTTCCCCCTGAAATAGGGCAATTGGCATGAGCCTCATGGGCTTTTTTGCCTTCCCCTGGATCAACACTGTAGGGATTGTAGGGTTATAGGTTGGACTTGATGGACTAATGTCTTTATCCAACCTCATCTACTATGTAACTATGTAACATGCCCAGCTCAGGCACTAAGTGTCAAGTGAAACTGGGATTACATTAAGAAGGTGCAAAAGGGATCCAGTATTTTGAAGCCCCTACTTCAGTTGGTAACATCTGAGTTTTATTTAGGCTTCTCAACAACCGGGTTGAGCAAATTGTAAATTCCCTTGGTGAGGCAACTTTAGAATACAGTGTTTCTGCTTTTTGATGTAATGAGCAGAGTAGATTAGTTAATCTTTCTGGGACGACAACATCTAAACCTGGTGTGGAGTATGTAAGGTGTGGAAACCTATCCCTTTGCAGGTGTAAGTTATTTTGAGAGTGTTTTTGCGACACATTTCACTTCATGCAAATAGCAGATTTTAGTAGATGCATTTTTTTTATGAAATAATAGAAACATTTGCCAAAAATTTGGAAAATTTGATTTTCATACTTTGAAATTTACTGCTTTTCAGACAGATATTTATAATACCCAAATAAGTTCATAAATTTCTGAAAAGTCTCTCTATTTGAAACCCCCCCCAAATCACTCCATTTTAAAAACTGCAGCACTGATATACTAAAACATAGGCTTTAAGAGATACGGTAACCTTTTTATACATTTCAGAGGAATTTAAGCAAACTTGGAAATTACAATTTCTTTTATTAATACATTCATTTGCACATTTAAAAAAGGGTAAGGAGAAAAGGCATCCGATAATTTTTTGCACAATTTCTCTTCAATATGGACACACCAAACATGTGGACAGGGGGACAGACAGCACACTGCCTCCATGACGAAGGCTGCATAGCCAAAACGCGCGTCAGGTACTGGGGAGTGAGTGACTGTTCTGACTTGTATACCTCCTATATTGGCAACATGGGTAAGCCACACTGCTATTAAACCTGTATATAGTGGTATAGGATACATGTGAACCTATGTTGTTATAGTCACCAATGTGTGTGTATCAATGCTATTACTTTAAAGGATAGGAGATATATTGGACCACATGGTAACTTTAAACTTCTAGCACTTTCTTTGAGCTGTTGTGGCAATGTGTATAACTTAGTGGCCACTCATGATATATACGTCAGCAGCTATTGATACTATTGCTATGTGTATATAATGCCCACACACGGTGTATAAAGGACTCCAGTGCTGAGGTCCTTTCTGGCTTAATCCATGTGCATTCCATTGTATGTAAATACTTAAAGGGACTACATACCATCTGCTGCACTTCACTTTTACCCAGTCAGTTTGTATTTGTAGATTCCCCTTCTAATGTCCATCTTTTATATATGTGTATGATGTAATAAATAAAATTATGACAAGTTTATTGAGCTAGACTGGATGTGTAGTATATTCCTTTTATACTAAGTGTCATACTCACAATTGTTTTTCTTGTGGATATTTATGTGTATGGTGAGGACACAGATTTCTTTAGGGCTTGGTATAGTTTAAAGGAACCCATGCATTTACGCATATATTTTAGGTTGCTTATTTTTGGTTGGTTGTCTATCTTTGATTGAGCATATATAGCCTGACAATTGCTGCTTATCCCAGTTAGATTTTGGGGGTACACATCATGGAAAGCTGGGTTGAGTGTATATAGCCTGAAAATTGCTGTATATCCCACTTTGGGGTTTGGGGGCAAACACCGTGGATATCTGGATTGAGCATACATCGATTCCTCGCCCTGCAGAATAGCTCTGAAAAGATAAAAACTGCATTCTTCAGTTTTTTCCTGCCTAGCAGAAGCTAATCCCTATCTAGCTCTCTGCAGATCTCTGTCCCTATGTCTCTAAGCCGTAAAATGAGACGAAGATGGCGGCGACTATTCTTATAAATCCAAGGTCAACTGATTTCGGCAGCCAATGGGTTTTTCCAATTTTTTTCAATGCCTACGTTGTCGTAGTTCATGTCCCACCTCCCCTGAAGAGTTATTGGTGCATAAAAAGTGCCAGGGAAGGTGGGAGGGGATAAAATTTTTTACTGTGTTTGTTGCATGGTATTGGATTGGAATCGAATACTTCGAACAGCCTGATATTCGTTCAAATACCAATTCGATCGAATGCCGTTCGCTCATTTCTATTGCTGTAGGATGTTAATCGGATTAATCGGGTAAAACATTAATCGGATTGACCGGGTAAAACATTCCAGAGCACCGGTGCAGCTCGAGAAAAGTCTTGAAGACAGGAGTGGGATGTTTGGTTAACAGAGGATGCAAGTCTAAGGTCATTGGCAGAGCAGAGAGGACGGTTAGTGTGGTAGACAGAGACGGCAGTGGAGAAATAGGGGGGCGCAATGCTGTGGGTGGATTTGTGGATGAGTGTGATAATTTTATATCGTATTCTGTGATGGATGGGTTACAAGTACATTGACTGACACAAGGTAGATGCATCTGTGTATCGGTTAGAAAGAAAGATGTATCTAGTGGCTGCATTCAGGACAAATTGTAGAGGCAAATTGTAAATTGTACAAATTGTGGGTTAGTAAGAGGAAGCCCCATTAGAATAGAATTGCAGTAGTGAAGACGAAAGAGAATCAGAACAACAATGACGGTTTTTGACGTTTCCATGGTGAGAAAAGGGCAAATTCTTGCAATGTTTTTGAGGTGCAGGTGGCAAGAGCGTGCAAACGTCTGAATATGTCTCTTAAAGGTGAGATATGAGTCAAATACAACCCCCAGACAGCAAGTATGCTGACTAGACGTAATAGTAAGGCCACAGACAGAAATGGAGATATCCGGGTTAGGTCAGATACTAGATGGAGGAAACACAAGAAGTTCAGTTTTTGAAAGATTCAATTTCAGATAAAGAGATGTTAGAGACAGCAAAGAGACTGTCACCAGTGTCCTTTAGTAGTACATAGTTTGGTATAATCAGCATAAGGATGGTATTGAAAGTCAAATCTGCTATTATTTTGTTCAAATGGGGAAGTGTACAGAGAGAAGAGGAGGGTCCTAGGACCGACCCTTGAGAAACCCCAACCACAACGGGCAGAGAAGAAGAAATAGCAACCATGAATGATACACTAAATGTGCTGTCCGATAGGAAGAAAACCATGAGAGAGCAATATCCCTAAAGCCAACAGAGTGAAACATAGTGAGGAGGAATTGGTGGTCTACAGTATGAAATGCTGCTGAGATATCCAGAAGAATAAGTAGTGAATAGTTCCCTTTAGATTTAGCCATCAAGAGATTGTTTTAGACTTTTGTGAGGGCAGTTTCTGTAGAGTGTATTTTTGCATAGTCCTCCTCTGAGAGGCATATCTTTTATTTTTCTATTGATGGGGCTGGTTGAGGGCTTATTTTTTGCAGGAAAAGCTGTACTTTTTAATGGTACCATTTTGAGGGTGCTTTAACATCATGTTTTTTACGTCAGTTTAACTGATCAGTTAAACGAATGCGTTATTTTAATAAAAAAAACTGATGCAAACTGATGTCAATTTACGCATCAAAGAGACTGATCCATTAACGGATGTGCATCTATTTGCATCAGTTTTTTTTTATGTTTACCTTTTGAAACACTAATTAAACTTTATTGATGATGGTGGATGTGGGTTTGGCAGTTTTGACTTTTTTTTTCCCGCTATGGCGTTTACCGTATAGGAAAAATATTTTTATAGATTTGTAGAGCAGGCGTTTTCAGGCACAGGGATACCTTAAGTGTAGGTGTTTCACAGTATTTAAGTACTTTTATATGTGTTCTAGGGAAAGGGGTTTAATTTATTTTTTAATACTTTTTTTTCTACTGTTTTCTTTTTGCATTTATTAGACCCCCTAAAGGTCTTGAACCCCAGGGGGTCTGATCACTAATGCAATGCAGTATAATGCTAATGCATTGCAAAAATCTGGCATTTCTATTGCAGGCTATAGGGTGTTTTTGGCGCCAAGAGCCGTCAGACCGGGAGCCCCACCCCTAAAGGGGGCGTGGCCCCAAGTCCAAGGAGTCCCGGCGCCCCCCCGACATATTAAGGGAATTGATAAGGAGAGAGAGGAGTGCATTGGTGGTGAACAGTGGATACACAGGTTTCCCCGTGTCAGTAGCGCTGCCAAGAGTCCTCCAGTAAACAAAAGGAGGCCACTTCTGGTTCGCGAGTGCCGCGACCGGAAGTCATGCGTTCCACAGTGGAACGCATAGGAAAATAGTGTGTCGGCCGGCATGAGTTTGCCGGTAATGCAGGAATACAAGCAGGCGTACAGGTGGATCTATAGATACATAATAGAAGGGGATGTGAAGCAAAAGGCAAGAAGAAAGGGAAGATAATAAAGTATAGAAAATAGAAATGGATATGTGTCTCAAAGTGGAACGCAAGGAAGAACCATGCGTTCCAAGCTGGAACGCATGGAGAAATTAAAGGGACATGCATACTAAGAAGGAGAATAAACAAAGTAGAAAAATAGGGGAGAGGAAAAAAAAAGGGGGAAAGAGAAATCAAGGGGAAAGGGAAGGGGAAAAAGGTGGGTGAGGGGCACAGAGAAAAACGAACTATACAGTGTTAGAAAAAAACAGAGAGAACCGGTAAGGATTGCCCGGGCACCATGATTTTCCTCCTAGGTCATTATCGATTCTGCAGAAAAAGAAAAAATCATTTTAGTAGTCAAATAAAGGTCTGAGCAAAAACTCAACAAAAGCTCCTAATGTCATAATCGCGGTTCAGTCTGCGGGGTTCGAGTGTTTGGAATTTATGAATCCAGAATGCCTCTCTGAGTTTTAATGTTTTAATTCTGTCACCCCCTCGTCTGGCCTTGGGTATGTGCTCTATGACCTGGAACTTTATCCCTGTCTTTTATGTTCTCCCTAAAATACATAAACGATTGGAAAAACCCCCGGGAAAACCCCCCGGGGAGGCCAATCGTAGCATCTACGGACTCAGTTCTGTCACCCCTGGCCATTGTATTAGAAAGAATACTCACTCCATTAGTCAAAAAAAACTAAATCTTTTTTATTAGATACAGGGGATTTCTTGAACCATATTAAGACCCTACCCAAACTAGGAGAGGAATGTTGGCTAGTGACGTTTGACGTCAACAGCCTCTATACTTCAATAATACATCAGAAAGGTATTGAGGCCACCCGTATATTACTAGAAAATTCCAACAAATCTCCAGCCACAATAGAATGCATGTCCCTTTAATTTCTCCATGCGTTCCAGCTTGGAACGCATGGTTCTTCCTTGTGTTCCACTTTGAGACACATATCCATTTCTATTTTCTATACTTTATTATCTTCCCTTTCTTCTTGCCTTTTGCTTCACATCCCCTTCTATTATGTATCTATAGATCCACCTGTACGCCTGCTTGTATTCCTGCATTACCGGCAAACTCATGCCGGCCGACACACTATTTTCCTATGCGTTCCACTGTGGAACGCATGACTTCCGGTCGTGGCACTCACGAACCGGAAGTGGCCTCCTTTTGTTTACTGGAGGACTCCTGGCAGCACTACTGACACGGGGAAACCTGTGTATCCACTGTTCACCACCAATGCACTCCACTCTCTCCTTATCAATTCCCTTAATATGTCGGGGGGGCGCCGGGACTCCTTGGACTTGGGGCCACGCCCCCTTTAGGGGCGGGGCTCCCGGTCTGATGGCTCTTGGCGCCAAAAACACCCTATTTAACCCCACACGTCCTCACCTCCATTACCCCATCTGACCTAGACACCTTCCAAGCTTCCACCTTCCACAATACTCCACCGGTAAGATTGTATAGGATTTGTTATATTGTTGTACTCATAGGACATAGCATTTTGTCTAGCAAGCTGGGCACCATTCCTCAGTACAAGTACGACGACATATCCCATTCGGCTTGGCAGTATATCATGATGTTCAATATGTCTATTGTACCTGTTTGTGCATACTCTGTTATTGTTTACTGATCAAATGGTGCTATTGTTTAATACCCTAACTAAACTGCCCAGATCTGCACATGCCTTTATATACCCTATACCTTTTGGGCTATATATTTAACACCAATTGATTGTTTCGTTGTTTACTATTGTTTGTATATCCTGTCTATGTGATGGAACCACTTATATTATGTTAATTGGTTTATATTTCTTTTGTATTTTTAAGACAAACTGAAGAAGGTCTGTATATGACCGAAACGTTTTTGTCGGATGTAAATAAAAGTTCACAGTATTTGGAAGCATAAATTCGAGTGCAGGAAATTTATTTCTGTATCTCCATGGTATGGTTTCTTTTATCTGCTGCTCCGAAGGGCAACATACCCGGTTCAGGGACTAGCAGCAGATAAAAGAAACCATACCATGGAGATGTCACTAAATGGCAGAGTCCTGCTGGGCCAAGGTAAGGGAGGGGCAGACATTACTCCCTAAGGGGATCACAATGACAGAATCTCTAGTGCTGTGACCAGGGAAGGGAGGAGAGGATAGAGATGGAGGAGTTTGTGCTTACCTTTTGAAAAGTTCCTCTCCTCTGCCTTCTCATTCTTCATCCTTCTTCCAAGCATGCAGAAAGGGCAGAGTTGTAGTTAATGGGGGCAGGGTGGGCTCGCTCCTCAGAGGAATAAACGGACTGTATAACAGGATGCATAAGCGGCTGCAGATGTCTGGCAGCGATTCACATAGAGAAGTGAAGGAGAATGAGAATGGTCCATCATGGATCTGTTGTGGGTAAGGGCTCATTCACATCTGCGCCCCTCTCCGTTCTGAAGGTTTCCGTTTCCTGCACAAAACAGTACTCTGTGCCCAGTTTTAAAAAAATTGTTTCATACTTACCTGGCAGGGGAGATACCATGATCACTAAGGTGGTTCTCCCAGGGTGAGGCTCATCCATTGCACTCCGGGTGTGCTGACCCCTGTGATTTCCCCAAATGCGGGAAACTCGACTGCATAATTTGTGGTAGTGGGGGACTGCGTTCGGCTTTCCCCTTAAAAAAATAAATAAATAAATGGTTTTGCCGCAGAGCGAATAAAACGCTCACCGGCGCACACAGCCAGACTCGGCATGATAGGTTTCCGTCTTCTGCATGCAGAAGACGGAAACCTGAAAATGGAGTTCAGGTGCTGGTGTGAACCCAGCGTAAAGGACATAAAAGCGTAGAATTACATGCTTTTCTGTCTGTTTGAAATAACAGAGAGGGACATTTTCAAGCCACAACAGAGTATTTTTTTTTTCATTGGAGTCAATGGGTCCGCTGACTGACACATTTTTATAAGGTAAACAGCTGTAAAAACGTGTCAGTCAGGGCTCGTTCACATCTGCGCCCATACTCCATTCTGCAGGTTTCCATTTCCTGCACCAAACAGGGGCAGGAGACGGAAACCTGCTGGCATCTTTCAAGCCCATTCATTTGAGTGGGCTTGAAAAGTCTCCGGCGTGTGCGCCGGTGAGCGTTTTATGCGTTCCACGGCGAAACCGTTTTTTTAAAACCGGACATAGAGTCGGACATGCAGTACGGCCGGACTCGGCCGTCAGGCAGAAGACGGAAACCTGAAAACGGATTTCAGGCTCTGGTGTGAACCCAGCATCAGGCGGACCTACAAAACGTGATGTGAAAGCACCCTGAGCTATATATGACATTTTGATCACTTTTTATTCCATTGCATTATCTGAGGAGAGAAGGGAAAAATTGTTACTTCTAACGTTTTTATTTCCATTTTTTCCCCTAGTGTTTACCTTGCAGGTTAACGAATAGTTTACTTATATTGTACAGTTTGTGACAGATACTGCAATATCAAATATGCAGTGTTTTATACTCTATTGCGTGAACCCACTGTAAGTTTTTTTTAATTTGTATAGTATAGTATAGTAGTGCCGCTTATTGCTTTTTTTCTTCCTGTTTTGTGACTTTTTTTTAATTTGCCCTTGTATATGAACTCAGGAGCAGATACTGAGAGCAAGGAAACCCTGTGCAAGGATTATTTATGCCCTGCAATAGGGATACCATCAAAGATACCATCCTTATGCACTGGTTAGGGCCCTGCTGCAACTCCTTAATTGAAGCAGTGCTATAGTGTAGTTGGGCCCCTGACATGATGCAGAGGCTATATGAACGCCCCTGCACATAGCTGCAAGAAATTACTATGTGAAATCTAGATGGAAAACAACAGATTCGCCCATATCTAAGTCTTAGGCAAAGTGATATTCACTGCAAGGACTATTAATATAATTGTGACTGTAAAGGCAGGACAGCAAATTTCATGGTAATTCTGCACCTACTTTAAAATTCAAGGTCCAAACACCCTACTGATCTAGATGCTAATTATATCATAACAACTTTTTCCATTTTGTGCATCCAGAATGGTTATTTTTGCTTAACACAAGTGGATAGTTATCATAGCAATAAATAGGTTGTTTTAATAACTTTCTATTACCTCTAGGGAAACAAATTTCAATATTTTTAATGTGCAATTATATGTATTTGTAGCCTCTAGGCAATTACAATTAATAAGTATCTTTTTGATGATCCTACAAAAGAATTAAGGAGAATTATATTACCTAGTTTCACTTACTTTAAATTGAAATTATTTTTCTGTTGGACTTATTGTCTCATTTAATATTAACATCCAGGTTTAAGTATAAAAGCACAATAACAACTTTACAGTTCTTGCTTTAAGCATGCAACTACTACTTTTTATTATTATTCCTTGCATGAGACACATTAAAACAATGAAAGTTTCTGTATTGATAAATTGTAGAAGATCCATTTAAAACTTGGTAATATACCCCCTCTCTCTCTCGCTCTCTGCCCTATCATATTGTATGGTAAATGGCATCACAGCTGCCATGGGTCTCAAGCTTCAAAAAGAGTTAGCATTGTACATTGAAATGGTGCCCCCTTTCAAACACAATGTATGGTGGGGTCTGCACATTTCCATGTGTAACCATTTTTTGACATGGTTTTCATCTTTTGGGTTCCCATGTGGAATGCTTTTGTAAACCTAGCGTAAATGACACTCAAGAATCAGTTGAAAGATGTCCTTGATATCAAATACTCTAAGGGTATGTTCAAATGGCGTAAAATAGATTCCATGTGTAAACATACTGCGGTGCTAGCCATGACGGAAAGCCGATGCAGTACACCGGCATTCAGTTGCGGCATTCCGCTCCAGATTAGGCCCCAATGAATGGGCCTAATTGGGAGGGAGTGTCGAGCCATGGAAGCCGTGGCTGAGTCAGCCACGGAATCTGTGGCAAGATAGGTCATCTCGCTTCCGCTACTAGCTAGCAGAAAAAAGAAGCAAGTGGCTCCCATTGAAGTAAATGGGAGCTATTTTGGCAGGTGGATTTTGAGGCAGATTCCATGTGAACTCTGTTTGAACTAACCCTAAGACTGTTTTATGCACTAAACAGAATATATATGCCTATGGCGACAGAGGAAGCAAAATTATGTCAGCCCTTTTAAAGACAGGAAAAAGCCACATGTGCATATCTCTTTTAAAATCAGATGATGGAACTATTTACCATTATTCAGATCATATTGCAGACCAATTTGTGTCTTTTTAAAGTTTTCTCTATGACTTGTTTCTGAGGGGGCAACTGAGGAAAAACAGGCTCGGCTCTAATATCTCCAGGCTTTCCTGGAAAATCTTCAGGGGAGTGTCCATACCCTACATAACCCAGTCAACATGTAAGAGACTGAGCAAGCATGAAATTCTATCCCATCAGGCAAATGTTCTGCCCCTGATAATGTACTATATAAAACTGCAATCAGTCATACTGCCACACATTCGGCAAGTATTTTGCTCACTTCAGAATGGCTCCAGCTTCCCTACTCAGTCTCTAGAATCGCTAACTATAGTGTTATCTAGGGACAGGAAGGACGGTTCCTTATGCATCTTATAGACCCATTTCTCTTTGGTTTGTGACTAAGGGCAAAAATACTTGCTAAAAATATAAAACTTCTTCCATCTCCAATTAACAAGGAACAGGTGGAATTTGTCCTATCAAGGAAAGGGGAAGAAAATTGTACATATTGCCACGTTCCTTTATATTATACCATAAGGTCTCTCTAATTTTTCTCAGCTTTGGCATTTGACACTCCTTATGTTTGGATTTGTCTTAGCTATATTTAGCTATATTTAGTCCTCACTGCCCCAGTGAAGGCAAATGTTTCCCTCTCCTTTTTTCAAAACTCAAACAGAACCCCCAAGGGTGCCCCCTTTTTGCTGGCTTATTTGTTCTCTGTATGGAGGCATTGATTCAAGCAAAATACTACATGCAAGGCCTTTATACCCTTCGGGCGGGCATGATGGTGCTGCATCATTAAAATAAACTTTAATTATCAATTAAACATTTTAACATGCTCTACAAGTCTCTTCATCTCCTTTTCGTGGGGCTGCTGTATAGGACCAGCCAGGAATAAAAGCTGGTATGAATCTCCCTGAACTCCATACATATTACTCAGCAATGGAAATGCAACCGTGTTTAGAAAATGATTCTACAAATATGTCACAGCACAATTGGAAATACTTTGGACAAAACTCTTTACCCGTTGCTTTGAACACCTCCACTCCTTCACAAAATTGCCAAATTACCAATACTATGACTAGTGGCATGATCTGAATCTGGAGCCAATTAGAGATGGGTGAATCTCTCAAGATTCGTTTAGTTTTGCATTCTGGTGGTTTGGGTCCAAGATTTGTTTTGGGTCAAGTACGTTTGGTCTGAACCACAGCTTAAATTAGATTAAAACATTGTCAGGGCTCATGTTTTGATGACTTGAAAAGACTAAAGATGTGTTGTTATTTCGGAGACAAATTTGTGGCTGTGTGCATAGTTGAAAAGTGATGAAGAATTGGGTTTATTTATCCCTTTATGGGAGCAGATGTGAATTCAAAATGGTTTTGTTTTTTTTATGCCAACACTGTGCACCAACAGTATGGTTTAGTGACTATGATGGACCAGGCCATGGGACTTGTCTGGGTGATGGGTGGAAACTTTAACAACATGAGTGGCAGGCAGTAATGTATGGATAATTATGACAGACCACAGGACATGTCTGGCTGAGTGGTGGCAATGGAGGTATAAGTGGTGGCATGAGTGGCAATATGACCTCCCTTAGTTAACAGGTTAGTGCAGGCTGCAAGACTATTTATTGGGTGAGCAACAAAAAACTTAAAGCTAATGTCCCATGCAGTGTAATGCACCAAAATAGAAAAAAGCTGCTGAAAAAACTGTGGCATATCATGTTTTTGTTTTTTTTTTTTGCAGCATTGTTCATTGCATTTTGAGGCTATGACCCCATGTGACAGAAATGCCGCAGGAAAAATCGCAGCGATTTACAGTAAAGGCAAAGTGGATGGGATTCTAGTGAATCCCATGCCCACTTTGCAGTAAAACCACATCAAGAAGGGCCTAAGTCATCATAAACCCCAGGATATAGAACCATACAAAAGAAAAACCAAAAGGGGCTCAAAACACAATAGAAATAATGCACTAGAAAGAAATCATATAAAATATAATAATATTTATTGTTACATCATATAAAATAAACAAGAAGTATATAGCAGTGGGGCAGATTGTACAAAAAGCCAGAGAGAACAATCAAAGACATAAGACAAGTATACACAACCGGTGCATCAATCCATCATCCAAATATAAGGGGGCAATACAAAAGGCACCTAACAAGTATATTTAATCATATAATTATGTATTAATTGCCCACCTGTGTATATTAATCAACAACAAGTATCAGACTGACCTATATGTCTATTCAACCGTGAAAAATGTCCATAGACATAAAATACAACCAGTAAACCTCTTGCTCGTCTGACCTCGCCTTCTCTTCTGTGTCTTGCTGGGACTTGTGGTCCTCCCTGGTTCCATGCTGTTTTAGTCTTTTGTTTTGCATTGCAGTACACTGTGCTTTCTGTTCAGGTGTGACCCTGACTCCAATCCTTACATAATGGCTGGCCCTTACCCTAGACAGACCGCCCGGCGGTTTAGTATGGATGCCGAACACTCCGTAACTGACCGCCTGGACGAACTGTCAAGGCAGGTGCAGGGCATGGCTGGGTTAATTAACCAAGTCTCGCAGCATCTGGATGCTTTGCCTGATCCAGCATCAGCCGCTGCAGGTGCTTCTATTCAATCACCAGTTTTTCCCACATTGAATACCCGTCAGGATCCTAAAATGCTCTTGCCTGACCGTTTTGACGGCAAACCACACAGATTCCGAACATTTTGGGAATCTTGCCGTTTATTTTTTCGTTTTAATTTCCTTTCTTCTGAAGCAGAGCAGGTGGCGCTGGTGGTGTCCCTTCTACGAGGGTCACCACAAGACTGGGTGACATTTTTTCAAACGTTAGGTCAGATTTATGATGACCCTAATAGAGTTGCCTTGGCCGAGTCCCATCTGTTGTCTATTCAGCAGGGAGTTAGAACTGCCGAGGACTATTCTACTGAGTTTCACCAGTGGAGCTCGCAGTCAGGGTGGACAGACAGACCTTTGTTAACCCTTTTTAGACAAGGCTTATCAGATTCTGTAAAAGATGCTCTAGTAAGTCATCCAGTCCCTGAAAATCTAGGAGACTTTATGTCCTTGGCTATTTCTATTGATAGGAGGCTTAGGGAAAGGCGTAGAGAGAAATTAAGCAAACCTGGGTCCTCAGCTAAATCCTGGTCTGTCCTTTCGGAACCTATACCTCCTTCTGCTGTTCCTACCTCTTGTTCTATTCCTAAAGAAGAACCGATGATATTGGGGTCCACAACCGCCTCCAGGAGAAAGTATCGCCTAGAAAACGCTCTGTGTCTGTATTGCGGCAAGCCTGGACATATCCTGAGAAACTGTCCAACCAGACCTAAAACCACCGCCGGGAAACGCCAATGCCTGAGTGATTTCCGGGAGGGTCACTCAGGCACACAGGTACCTCCTAATAATATTGAGAAATGTTTACTCCCTGCTATTCTTGTTAATGGTAATAAAACTTTTGCATGTCAGGCGATGGTGGATTCAGGTGCCGCCATGAACTTCATCCATGAAGTGGTGGCACAAGCTCTAGGAATTGAATTAATTCCCTTGCAATACCCAATTCAGGTATCTGGAGCAGATCTAACCCCTTTGTCTGAAGGGAAAATCTTAGCCCGTACTGCTGAGGTGCAGTTTTTTGTCGGCAGTTTACATGTTGAAAAAGTGTCATTTTTTGTTATGAAAAAACTGGCTGCAGATGTTATTCTTGGTTTACCCTGGTTGCGTGTACATAATCCAGTCTTTAATTGGGAAACTTCGGAGTTGGTTAGATGGGGAGATTCCTGTACTTCTCATATTAATACTATTTGTACTATCAAAAATGATATCAAAATTCCGGAATTTATTACCGAGTTCAAAGACGTCTTTGACGAGCTCAGTGCGGAGGCCTTGCCTCCACATCGACCTTATGACTGCGCAATTGATTTGGTTCCTGGATCTAAACTACCCAAAGGTCGCATTTTTAACCTTTCAGCTCCAGAGCGCGAGTCCATGCGCCAGTACATTAAAGAGAGCTTATCTAAAGGACATATCCGACCTTCAGTTTCTCCTGTGGGGGCGGGGTTTTTCTTCGTTGAAAAAAAAGATGGTGGCCTCTGACCTTGTATTGACTACAGGGAATTGAATAAAATTACGGTCAAAGACCCACATCCTCTGCCACTCATCCCGGATCTTTTTAACCAGGTGGTGGGGGCTCGGTGGTTTTCTAAAATTGACCTCCGTGGAGCTTACAACTTGATTCGGATAAGAGACGGGGATGAGTGGAAAACCGCATTTAACCCCTTCCCGACATGCGCCGTAATAGTACGGCGCGTGTCGGGTCTGTAACTATGGCGACCGCCCGGGAGGCCATCATAGCCGCCGGGTGTCTACTGCTTTAAGCAGTAGACAACCGGCTCTAATGCCTCCGATCGGTCCCCGGACCGATCGGAGGCATTAACCCCTCCGGCGCTGCTGTCAAAGGCGCCGGAGGCGCCATTTTCCCGGCGGCGCATGGGCGCCGCCATTTTGGCAAGGATCGCCGGCTCCTGGAGCATGCTCCAGGGCCGACGTCATGTTGCAGTGACAGCCGGGAGCCTTGTTAAAGGCTCCGAGTCGTTCTGCAAATTCTCTCTTTTGCAGGCTGGTGTATACAGCCTGCAAAAGAGATGATGCTTTTTTGTAATGCATTGCAATGCATTAGCATTGTAATGCATTGCATTAGTGATCAGACCCCCTGGGGTTCAACACCCCTAGGGGGTCTAATAAATGCAAAAAAAAAAATAAAAAAAAATATAAAAAGTATTAAAAGTTCAAATCACCCCCCTTTCCCTAGAACAAATATAAAAGTAGTTAAAAACTGTGAAACATATACATGTTAGGTATCCCCGCGTCCGAAATCGCCCGCTCTACAAATCTATAAAAATATTTTTCCTGTTCGGTAAACGCCGTAGCAGGAAAAATAGTCAAAAGTGCCAAACCGCCGTTTTTTCACTGTTTTAATTCTGATAAAAATTTGAATAAAAAGTGATCAAAGCAATAACATTTCCCGAAAATGGTAGAACTAAAAAGTACACCCAGCCCCGCAAAAAAAGACGCCCTATGCATCCCCGTACACCTATGTATAAAAAAGTTACGGCCGTCGGAATATGGCGACTTTTAGAAAAAAAATTTTTTAACACCGTTTTGGAATTTTTTTTAGGGGTCAAAATGTAAATAAAACCATATAAATTTGGTATCCCTGGAACCGTACCGAAACACAGAATATAAGGGACATGTCATTTTGGCTGCACAGTGAACGCCGTAAAACCAAAGCCCGTAAGAAAGTCGCAGAAATGCATTTTTTCTTCAAATCCACCCCATTCTGAATTTTTTTCCTGCTTCCCAGTACATTATATAGAATAATTAATGGTGGCATCATGAAGAAAAAATTGTCCCGCAAAAATTAAGACCTCATATGACTCTGGGAGCGGAGAAATAAAAAAGTTATGGGGTTTAGAAGGAGGGGAGTCAAAAACGAAAAACGAAAATCAAAATATGCCATCGGCGGGAAGGGGTTAATACCCCGGAAGGTCATTTTTAAAATAACCGTATTTTTCGGACTATAAGACGCACTGGACTATAAGACGCTGAACAGGTCGAACAGGTCGGCTCCTGCGATATCGCCGCGCAGGAGCCGGCCTGCAACGTCACAGGTACGGGGCCGGTGGGGACCGGCCCCGGGGGAGAAGAGGCCACCGATACTGACTCGGCATCCGCTGTACTAGAGAGGCGGATGCCGGGGAGGGATAGACTCCATCACATGTGCCGGGGCCTGAGACATCGCTGCGCTCCTCTGCCCTGCATGAAGCCAGCAGCGGGGGGACGGAGAAGCATCACTCCTCCCGCTGCTGGCTTCATGCAGGACAGAGGAGCGCAGCAATGTCACAGGCCCCGGCGTCTATCACTTGCTGACATCCGCCTCTCTATTACAGCGGATGCCAGGCGCCACATTCAGACTATAAGACGCACCCTTCTTTTCCCCCCAAATTTTGGGGGAAAAAAGTGCGTCTTATAGTCCGAAAAATACGGTAGTTATGCCTTTTGGTTTGAGCAATGCTCCGGCGGTATTTCAACGTTTTGTGAATGACATTTTTAGGGATCTGTTAGGTAGATATCTAGCAATTTATTTAGATGACATCCTCATATTCTCACCGGACTGGGAGTCACATCAGCAACATGTAAAAGAGGTTCTTCTTAGGCTACGTCAAAACTACCTCTGTGCTAAGTTATCCAAGTGTCAATTTGGAGTCCAGGAGATGTTTTGGGATACATCCTTACTTCTGGTACCATTGGTATGGATCCCAGAAAGGTATCTGCAGTACTTGAATGGGAGAAACCTACTACCTTAAAAGAAGTTCAGAGGTTTCTAGGTTTCGCCAACTATTACCGAAAATTTATCCGAAATTTTTCTTCCACTGTTAAACCTCTCACCGATTTGACCAAAAAGGGGGCGGATCCTGCCTCCTGGACACCAGAGACAGAGGTAGCGTTCGCCACCTTAAAACAACTCTTTACTTCTGCCCCAGTCCTGGTCCATCCTGATCCTGAATTGCCCTTTATTGTAGAGGTTGACGCTTCAGAAGTAGGTGTAGGAGCGGTCCTGTCTCAGGGCACTGAACCATTTACCAACCTCCAACCTATCGCCTACTTTTCCAGGAGGTTCTCCACTACTGAGGCCAATTATGATGTTGGCAATAGAGAGCTTCTGGCGATTAAGTGGGCCTTTGAAGAGTGGAGGCACTTCCTGGAGGGGGCCAGACATAAAATTACTGTACTAACTGACCACAAAAACTTATTATATTTAGACAAGGCAAAAAGATTAAATCCCCGTCAAGCCAGGTGGGCTCTATTTTTCACTAGGTTTCACTTTGTAATTACCTACCGTCCCGGCTCAAAGAATACTAAAGCAGATGCCTTGTCTAGAAGTTTTGGTCTTAGTGGTAGTTCTGATGGGGAACCTGAAAATATACTTGCTCCTGGGGTGGTAGTGGCAGTTTTGACCTCGGATCTTGAAACCCGTATTCTCAACACTTAGGATGCTGCCCCTAGTGCGCTACCACCAGGTAAATTGTTTGTCCCTAGCCACCTCCGCTTGGAGCGCTTAGAGGAGATCCACTCCTCTGTTCTGGCAGGTCATCCAGGCATTGCTGGTACTGGGAATCTGTTATCACGAACGTATTGGTGGCCTTCTTGGCAACGAGATGTTAAAAATGTTGTTCATTCTTGCGAGACCTGTGCCAGATCTAAGGTGCCCCATGAACTTCCAGCGGGTCTTTTACATCCACTCCCGCTACCCAATAGACCCTGGTCACACATCTCCATGGATTTTATTACCGATCTCCCGTCCTCTAAAGGGAAATCAGTAATTTGGGTTGTAGTAGATCGTTTTTCTAAGATGTCCCACTTTGTTGCCTTGAAAAAATTGCCTTCAGCTAAATTGTTGGCCTGGTTGTTTATCCGCCACATTTTACGTCTGCATGGTATTCCTTCAAATGTGGTGTCGGACAGGGGCGTACAGTTTGTGTCCAGGTTTTGGAAAGCCTTTTGTAACAGGTTGGGAGTCTCTCTTTCTTTTTCCTCAGCCTTTCACCCAGAGACTAACGGTCAAACAGAGAGATTGAATCAATCTTTGGAACAATATTTGAGGTGCTTTGTGTCTGATTGCCAAGATAAATGGAGTGAATATTTGCCCATGGCTGAATTTGCACTAAATAATCATGTCAACTCCTCGACTCGGTCATCTCCTTTCCACATTAACTATGGTTTTCACCCCAGATTCTCCTCAGGAACAGGCAATGAATTCGCCTTTTCCTCAGTAGAGGACGTTGCTAAATCTCTCTGTACGGTATGGGCTGAAAGCCTGGCATCGCTGAGAAAAGCCCAGGCTAATCAAGTCAATTTCACCAACAGAAAGCGCCGCCCTGGACCTGACTTTGTGGTGGGTGACAAGGTCTGGTTATCCACTAAAAATCTCCAACTTCGTGTTCCATCTTCTAAGTTTGCCCCGCGTTTTATTGGTCCATATCCCATTTCTGAAATAATCAACCCTGTGTCATTCAAATTATCACTTCCTAGGTCCCTCCATATTCACCCAGTTTTTCATAAGTCCCTACTCAAAAAGTATGTTCCGGCAATGGTCACTCGTTCCCCACCCGAACCAGTGATCGTTCAGGGGGAACTAGAGTATGAGGTGGAACTGGTCATTGATTCACGCAGAGTGCGGAATTCCCTTCAGTTCCTCATACATTGGAAGGGGTATGGACCAGAGGAGCGTGTTTGGGTGGCAGCCAGAGACCTTCACGCTCCTAGATTGGTGGAGAAGTTTTACCGTTCTTACCCTACTAAGCCAGGGGGTCCTCTTGAGGGTCCGGAAGCCCCTCCTCCTACTGTCAGGATACGGAGTCGCCGCGGTCTCCTTGCTGCGTGGCGTCTCCCTGGGAGACGTGTTAGGAGTTCTATTGGGTGTGCTTAGGTCATTAAGGGTTAGTCTTTTCCTTGCCTTCAGTCTCCATGCCGTTAGCCATCAGGTGTGTTCTCTGCTGCTATTTAAACCCCACCCAGGCATGGATCCTTGCCAGCCATTCACTTGGGTTTCCTGGTCCCCCTGCTCAGTCTGATTCCCTGTCTGTTTGTTTTCCATATGTCTCTTGGTTTTTAGACCCGGCTTGTATTTTTGACTCTCCCTTGTCTTTTGATTCGGTACCTTTATTATATCTCCTGGCTCGACCTCTTGCTCGTCTGACCTCGCCTTCTCTTCTGTGTCTTGCTGGGACTTGTGGTCCTCCCTGGTTCCATGCTGTTTTAGTCTTTTGTTTTGCATTGCAGTACACTGTACTTTCTGTTCAGGTGTGACCCTGACTCCAATCCTTACAATAATAATGTGTGGCAAGAACACTAAGATACACAATAATAGAATATATAATTTGTGCAGACAAGAAAAGATATCAAAAATTGCATGGAGCCACACACCAGACAATAATAGGTGAATCTATCACACCGCATGGTAATGTTAGTGCACCCACCAAAACAATGTCCAGTAAAGTAGTGTTAGAGTAGTTCAATTGATGTGTATTCTTATTGGTACACACAGCAGTCATTTTGTATCCTCTACTCCATATTCAAGTTAGCTAACCCACATCTGAACCTTTGTGCTGGTTAGTTAGCCAGAACAGAATACCAGATGTTCAAGATGTGGTTGTACTCTTGATTCTTGGAAATCAGGAAAGAACTGTCAACATTTATCATTTTCAGTACAATTAGATAGAAGCCAGACTTAATGGAAAGTCCCCAGATTTCTTTCGTGTCATACTAAAAGAATGTATTTTTGGCCAGGTTATGCATGACGCCTGACCAGTCACATGTACTATGATTGGACAATTTAGGATTGTTGACAATAACTGTATTGGTGGAATTTTGATCTAATCTGATTGGTTCATTTCTGATATACTTTTGGATTGGTTAATTCTCAATGACAATACTTACTATAAAATAAACTTATTCTGGGCGGAACTTTGCAGAGCTCTGTCCGGACGCACAGAAATCTAACTCATGTGTGTCTGTCTTTAATATCTGATTATATGGTCTACCTGGTCGGTCCTGGGGTAAGGTAAATGACAACGCTAACAACTTGGTGGAGAATGCGGGCATAATGCCAATTAACCCTTTTGTGGACTGGGTGTTGGGGGGGGTGCTTTTCTGTCAGAGGAACGCATATATCCTAGGTAAGTGAGGGCAATGCCCCACTGTGCTTTCCTTTGGTAGAGAGTACTGCTCCTATCAGTTCATTAGAGGGACTACAAGGCATTCACCCCAGGTGGATTGTATACTCAGATGTATATCTTCTTTTCTATCTGTCTCTTTTATTCTTTTATGTCTTCTGTTTGTCTGTAACATGTTTTGGTACCATTGTATGTTATTGTGGGATGTGGTTGCATGTACTGTATGTGATCAGAAGTGGTTTAGAAGTTATGTTATGTAGATTGATTAACGTGTCTTGACAGCAGGAAGGAGTTAACTGTTTGATTTGGCTATTGCTGTTTTGATTTTTGTTGGAAAGATTCTACTTACAGACTTGAGTTGAGTAGTGCGTGTTCGTTTGTGCTGCTGCCAATTAGGGAAAAAACAGTTGTTACTATTGTATAAGATAAGGTATCTTGTTGACTTCTTGTTCTATTTATTGTATGATCGTATGTTGTTTGTTTCATGGACATTAAGACTCCTTGAATGAGACTATGTGAGTGTATGAGAGTCGCCTGAATTTAGGTGTGGTCTCTTGGCATCTGGCCAAAAGAAAATTTTATGGGTAAACTTGCCACCAAGACATTAAGAACACTCTCCAATATTTGTTTTTTGATTAAATTCAGTTTTTATCTTTTTTTGACCTGTTTGGGTCTCCTTCACCTCTTTGTTGAAGAGTTAACTTCTGCAGGGGGGGAGAAGGGGGAGGGTTTCCTCTCAGTCCAGCTTGTCTGTGTCTGTGTTTCATGTCTTGCTGTTTAAAGTCGAAGCAACATTAACGCATGTCACTAACACACTAATATGCATTATTTGTTCCCGGTCTAGAAGGTTTTGCTTTAACAATTGTTGGACTGTTATTATTCAGTACATTTTTAAGCATTTGCGTAGCCAGAAAATGCAGACGTCAATGTGGGATACCATCTATGTTATTGTTGTAAATGTTTTGTCCACATTGCGGATTGGGATTAATGCTGACCCATTAGAAGAAGAATGTGATGGATTTGTTAAAGTGATAGAGCCAGGATGAAGTTGAAAAGTACTGGATTGAGAATGCTAAACTGTGATTGAGTGATATTGAGGAAAATAAGTTGTGTCATCTGGTGGAGATAGATTTTAGATGTCCTCAGAATCTTGATCAACTAGAAAATTATACTGAGGCAGAGAAGTGCAGGATTGCAAGTTTTACTGTAAGTTGTTCTGAACGTTTATAAATGAAGGTTGTTGTTGGGTATATTGCAATGATCATTTGATCAGCTGCTGTGGATTCTACATTTCCAGGTGTCCAGAATCTCAAAGTACAATTTCAGATCACACTTGTGGGTGAGAATTTGTCACAGGACGTTGCCCTCACCTCGTTGAGAATAGTTGCAGACTTAGAGGCTGCTACATTTTCTCCTCCTCATGACATCCAACAGAACTTAGTTGTACGGTAGCAAACTTTAGTTTGCTAGTACTGACCATAGCGGAACGAATCAGAGACAGGGGTCGCAACCCTCGACTGAATGCTATGGGAACTGTTCTCACTAAATCCGGAAGGGAAGCCAAATCAGAGAGGATTGGCCCCAAGATTACGATAAGGGATTTAGTCAGAGCAGAAAAAGGAAAGCTGCCATTAAGGATTCGGCAAGGATTCTTAAGAAGGCTGGTATGCCAGCCACAGGTTGCTCAGATGTCTGGAGGTGGAAAAAGTTTGAAGGTGAGAGCATGGTGCAAATTTCTCCCTAGAACGGACACTTGGATACTGAAAGATGAAGTTTCCTAGAGTACCTAGGAGAGTTATAGTACAAGTGTCTAGTACACCAGGTGAACATGAAGGAAGATGTGTACTCTGCATATAAGGGGACAAACCCTGCAGAATGAACAGCTTGCAATGACTAGTCTAGTAAATGTATTTCCTATATGATTATATGAAAATCCATCAGGTTTCCAGAAAGTTTTGGGAATGTTATAGGTGACTTGTGATGTTTCTTGATTTATCATTTTTGTGTACTGGGGAAGAGGTGCTTCATTTATAGGCAGAATTAAGAAAGTTCTAACTGATGTGATGATGTGACTACTTGAATAGAACCAGTACTAGAATGGAAGGAAGGAAGGGAATTGTTGTTTATGAGGTTACAGATAGTAATACAGAGTTTGAACAACCAGTTAGTGTTAATCACTGGGTTAACTGATGCTGTCCAAGGGATAGACGATGCAGTGGATAAATATTAAGCTTAATTGTTCGATTAGTTAGCATATTTATTTGATATTTATTTGATATTACAGTCCTGGCATCCAAGACAGGAGGTTTAAGTATGTTGCCTAAGTTTAAGATGTCAAAAAGATGGAACTCAGAATGTTGAAACATAAAGTGATGTGATAATATGCACATAATAGGATTGTTCCCCATTGTAGGAAAACCGTTATTGAAACTTAGAAACTCAGTAGGTGTCTGAATTTGAAAATATGTGTGTGCATGTCGATAGGGAAAAAAAAAACGTAGCACAGATTATCTTTGTAATGATGTTTTGGTTTTTTTTTTTAAAAGAAAAAGAGAAGAAAATTATTTTGTTCTATACGAAGTGAATTAGAAGTCACTCCCATATCTGTTGTGTAATGCTTTGTGTATGATTTTGTTGTGTGATCAGGAGATTGATCTTATCCTTCAGTTGATGTTTCTGCTTACTCTGCTGATATATGTACATTGTGAATATTTGCCTAACCTTATTGTATTGATATTATGAGATTGTACAAATGTGTTTCTGTTTCTTTAAGAAAGATTGCTGAGGTCTGTAGTCCTACACAAGACACAGCTATGAGATACAGGGGGGGATACCCAGCCGCAGCTATGAGCGGGATAAGAAGCTATGTGAGCTGCAGCATGATAAGATCACAACTGGCTCTTCTTGTGATGTCTAGCTTTGACCTTGTAGAGAATCTACAGTCCTATGAAAAAGTTTGGGCACCCCTATTAATCTTAATCATTTTTAGTTCTAAATATTTTGGTGTTTGCAACAGCCATTTCAGTTTGATATATCTAATAACTGATGGACACAGTAATATTTCAGGATTGAAATGAGGTTTATTGTACTAACAGAAAATGCGCAATATGCATTAAACCAAAATTTGACCGGTGCAAAAATATGGGCACCTCAACAGAAAAGTGACATTAATATTTAGTAGATCCTCCTTTTGCAAAGATAACAGCCTCTAGTCGCTTCCTGTAGCTTTTAATCAGTTCCTGGATCCTGGATGAAGGTATTTTGGACCATTTCTTTCTACAAAACAATTCAAGTTCAGTTAAGTTTGATGGTCGCCGAACATGGACAGCCCGCTCTCAAATGATCTGAAAACAAAGATTGTTCAACATAGTTGTTCAGGGGAAGGATACAAAACGTTGTCTCAGAGATTTAACCTGTCAGTTTCCACTGTGAGGAACATAGTAAGGAAATGGAAGACCACAGGGACAGTTCTTGTTAAGCCCAGAAGTGGCAGGCCAAGAAAAATATCAGAAAGGCAGAGAAGAAGAATGGTGAGAACAGTCAAGGACAATCCACAGACCACCTCCAAAGAGCTGCAGCATCATCTTGCTGCAGATGGTGTCACTGTGCATCGGTCAACTATACAGCGCACTTTGCACAAATAGAAGCTGTATGGGAGAGTGATGAGAAAGAAGCCGTTTCTGCACGTACGCCACAAATAGAGTTGCCTGAGGTATGAAAAAGCACATTTGGACAAGGCAGCTTCATTTTGGAAACAAAAATTGAGTTGTTTGGTTATAAAAAAAGGCGTTATGCATGGCGTCCAAAAAGAAACAGCATTCCAAGAAAAACACATGCTACCCACTGTAAAATTTGGTGGAGGTTCCATCATGCTTTGGGGCTGTGTGGCCAATGCCGGCATCGGGAATCTTGTTAAAGTTGAGAGTCGCATGGATTCCACTCAGTATCAGCAGATTCTTGAGAATAATGTTCAAGAATCAGTGACGAAGTTGAAGTTACGCCGGGGATGGATATTTCAGCAAGACAATGATCCAAAACATCGCTCCAAATCCTCAGGCATTCATGCAGAGGAACAATTACAATGTTCTGGAATGGCCATCCCAGTCCCCAGACCTGAATATCATTGAACATCTGTGGGATGATTTGAAGCGGGCTGTCCATGCTCGGCGACCATCTAACTTAACTGAACTTGAATTGTTTGTCCAAAATACCTTTATCCAGGATCCAGGAACTGATTAAAAGCTACAGGAAGCGACTAGAGGCTGTTATCTTTGCAAAAGGAGGATCTACTAAATATTAATGTCACTTTTCTGTTGAGGTGCCCATACTTTTCACCGGTCAAATTTTGGTTTAATGCATATTGCACATTTTCTGTTAGTACAATAAACCTCATTTCAATCCTGAAATATTACTGTGTCCATCAGTTATTAGATATATCAAACTGAAATGGCTGTTGCAAATACCAAAATATTTAGAACTAAAAATGATTAAGATTAATAGGGGTGCCCAAACTTTTTCATAGGACTGTATATGCCTCTCTCACAGAACATGAAGTGATTTAAGAAAAAAAAGATAGGAAATCATAAGAGTTATTGTTAATGAACATTGAAGTGTAATAAAGTTCATAACTGCATCTGGTTATCAACAGCTTCAAGGGGGGAGTGAGGAAGACTAAGACAACTTAAGAAAAATTTAATCTAAATTGAATCTATTGATAATTTTTTTATTGAGTTCTATTATAGATGGTCTTGGATTTGGGAAAGATGGTGGATCCTGTATCAGATATGCCACAGTCACCGAATATGAGGTAAACCAAGCGTAAGGAGACCTATTATGAGACTCCAAGGGTCTTAGCTGAACTTGAAGCCATTGCTTGAACATGGTACAATGTCTGAGGGTAGGGGTTGGATATAGTAGAATTATGGTCTGATCTGGAGAGCAAGAACTTTCTGTATGCGTAATGTTAAGCCTAAAAGGATTTCTAGGCTGTTCAGGTAGTGATGGAGACTCTGCTGCTGCCCCCACACAGGTGGGTATAGTTGGAAGTCATGGCACACATCAAGGCTGATAGGAAAGAAAGTAGAGGAGTAACATGTGGGCAGACATTGCCATTAGCCCAGCTGCACAAGCCTAGGGGACATGTTTTACTGACAAGTGGTCACTATACTACGCCCAAAACCTTTTAGCTCTCTTTTCAGGTTTTACGACACTGATGCACCGAGAACGGTCCAGGAGGAGAGGAGAAAGAGGATGTACAAGTCCTGGTGTCCGGTGGTAAGAGAGTATCTTTACTGACAGCATTGTCCCCATTGACAGTATAAGCAGCATTAAGTGTACTGTTTAGAGGTAGCCATGTGTGACCTGGTGAGCGGAGGATGGGCAGCTGCAGGATTTAGCATCACTATAGTCAGATATATATATGTAAGCTCATATGGCATGTGTTAGGCCAAAGGGTCAGGCCTGAAGCCCTTGTACCTGTTCCAGGGATTGCTGATTGAGTATATACGATTATTAAAGGTGAGACGGTATAAGTATGTGCTTGTGTGTAGTTGTTTCCCTTCAGGATGGCTTGGGGCATATCTGGTGAAGAAAACCACCACAAACGGGACTGATGTAGTGTAAGTAAGATCCCCGAGACCATCAAAGTGATAATGGAACTTACCATACGGGTAATAAGGAAATGTGTACTATGGGGATATAACAAGTGTTTCTTACCCCCATGCTGTTCCCAGAAGTATTTATTGGTTGTCACATGCATTTGTATTCTCTGCAGTGTATATTCATGACAGGAGAAATTAGCCTTAGCCCTAGATTTGGATTGTATTGTTCATAATTGTCCAGATGTAGTCTGATGTCCTGACTATGTGATGAATCATTAATAGCATATGATTAATGTATATTTTCAGTTTCCCTTTCCCTCCAGATTCTAAGTCAGTGGAAGGAACTTATAAACTAAAACTTCAAATCAGACATTCTGACATGGCAGAATATGTAGGGATATGCATAAGAAATCTCCCATAGATTCCTAACCGTGGTCTCAGCTCTATTCCAGATTCCTGACTCATTGGAGGAGACTCATTCTCTACAGCCTGGAGATTGGGTTACTGTGAGACGACACATCAGGAGATCCTTGGTGGATCCGCGGTTCAATGGTCCATTCCAGGTCCAGCTGACCATATCCACCTCAGTGAAACTGATGGGAAGCCGACCTGGATTCAAGCCTCACATTACAGCCGATTCCTCAATCATGAGTCTTAGAGATTATCTGATTTCTTATTCAATGTTATGTTTTTGTTTATGTTTTAGGTCAGAACATATGATGCTTATGATGGCAGGCAGATAAAGTAAACTATTAATACTAGTATCTGGTATATAAAGCTGTTAGTTCTAGACACTAGTCAGCATGGTATGATATTAGATTACTTGACTACAGCTCAAGAAGACTTATGTTAGATTGTGGGCCCAGCTTGTTGTCGTTACATTGATGCCCAAGGTATGCTTAGGGTTGCCCATAATTTACTAGAAACAAGGAGATTGAAGGAAGAGTTCAGAGACAGTCATTCAGAAAAAGATGTCCCTGGCCAGGATGGCTATTCTGGTTATATCCAGTTAAGTGGTTCAGGGGACCAGGAGGATAGATTTTTGAAATTTTCCACTTTATCCTTAAGACATGTCTTCTGATATTTATACTGTAGATTGTGCTTAGACTTGACTTGATGATTTAAAATAGAGCACTAAAGTCTAATTGTTTTTCAGATAAAGTTAAGATTGGACCAACTTCTGTACAAGGCTCCAACGTCCATTCCATGATTATATTGATGATCCGAAAATGTACACGTACTCATTGCGGAAAAGAGGCTCTAGATGACCTGTCCAATTGCATATATTGTGGGACAAAGTTCGAAACAGCCACAGCCTGCTAGAAGAAGAAGCCTTTCCGCCATATTGATATATATGTTGTTCATCTTGTAGCATACTTATTATTACAGTTAGGGCAGCAGTAAAGGAGAATGCTCCCTCTGTTCTATATCTTTTTGTCCTTTTCTTACACAAGGTCCTGTGGATCAAATTTGATTCAAGTTAGAAGGATAGAGGTGGTGGGACCATCCGGATGGATGCTTGCATCCCTCAATCTGTGGAATTAGTATTCACACACTTTGAGTATGTAGGGTGGTTCTGTTTTGCTATCCATGAGAGAAAGGGAGGTAGTTAGGAAATATGTGCCTTGTATGAAAATGATAAAAAGAGGGGAGTTGTTAGAGTAGTTCAATTGATGTGTATTCTTATTGGTACACACAGCAGCCATTTTGTATCCTCTACTCCATATTCAAGTTAGCTAACCCACATCTGAACCTTTGTGCTGGTTAGTTAGCCAGAACAGAATACCAGATGTTCAAGATGTGGTTGTACTCTTGATTCTTGGAAATCAGGAAAGAACTGTCAACATTTATCATTTTCAGTACAATTAGATAGAAGCCAGACTTAATGGAAAGTCCCCAGATTTCTTTAGTGTCATACTAAAAGAATGTATTTTTGGCCAGGTTATGCATGACGCCTGACCAGTCACATGTACTATGATTGGACAATTTAGGATTGTTGACAATAACTGTATTGGTGGAATTTTGATCTAATCTGATTGGTTCATTTCTGATATACTTTTGGATTGGTTAATTCTCAATGACAATACTTACTATAAAATAAACTTATTCTGGGCGGAACTTTGCAGAGCTTTGTCCGGACGCACAGAAATCTAACTCATGTGTGTCTGTCTTTAATATCTGATTATATGGTCTACCTGGTCGGTCCTGGGGTAAGGTAAATGACAACGCTAACAGTAGTATGCGGGATATAATTATTTGTAAGGAAAAACCATGGCGCGGATACGCCGCAATTTCAAAGACCAACGCAGTTTTGGAAATTGCAGCATGTCAATTATATCTTCCGGCAGTTCCCCATAGATATACCATAGATAAGACGCACTGGACTATAAGACGCACCCAGGTTTTAGAGGAGAAAAATAGGGAAAAAAAATTTCAGGCAAAAAATGGTAAAATATTTAATATATGGGAGTTGTAGTTTTGGAACAGCTGAAAGGCCACATTGACAGGTGACCCTGCAGCTGTACGGGGATGTATAGGGCGTTTTTTTTTTGTGGGGCCAGGTGTACTTTTTAGATATACTATTTTGGGAAATGTTTATTGCTTAGATCACCTTTTATTTAATTCAGAGGCAAAACAGAGAGAAAAACCCAGCAGTTTAGCACTTTTGATTTTGACGTTCACTGTACATAAAAATATTAGTAGACCGGGCATTTTCAGACACAGGGATACCTAATGTGTATGTTTCACAGTAATGTTATACTTTTATTTGTATTCTAGGGAAAGGAGGTGAACTTTTATTTATTTTATTTTTTATTATATTTTTTTAAGTGTTTTTTTTTTTTTTTTTACTAGTTTATTATCCCCTGCCTAGGGGGCTTGAACCTGCAATCATTTGATTGCAAGTCCCATAGACGGCAATACAAGTGTATTGCCGTCTATGGGAGATTCTATACATTACTATCGCGGAGTGTCATAGACCAGCCGCGATAGTAATATATATCTATGACAAGCCTCGGAGCCTTCATTAGGCTCCCAGCTGTCATCGGAACAGGTCGGCTCCTGCGGCCTCGCCGTGCAGGAGCAGGCCTGCATCACTAAAGGTATGGGGCCGGTGGGGACCGGCCCCGGGGCTAACTGACTGCCGGGACCTGTGGAGGGGGAGCGGATTTGCAGCATGGCCACGCTTCTGCCGCCGCTGGTTTTCTTCAGCGGCAGGAGCGTGGCAATCTGCAGGCCCCGGCAGCTAAGACAGTCCCCGGCATCTGCTGTAATAGACAGGCGGATGCCGGGGAGTGTCTTAGCTGCCGGGGCCTGCAGATCGTCACGCTCCTGCCGCTGAAGAAAACCAGCGGTGGCAGTAGCGCGGCCATGCTGCAAATCCGCTCCTCCCCCCACATTCGGACTATAAGACGCACCCTCATTTTCCTCCGAAATTTAGGGGGAAAAAAGTGCGTCTTATAGTCCGTAAAATATGGTAATTGTTTGCAAAACAAATTGTACTTTGTAATGTCACTATTCAATATCCTGTGTAATGTACTAGGAAACTGGAAAAATTCAGAGGTGGAATTGGAAACAAACCGCATTAGCACTCATTTCTTATGGATTTAATTTTTACAACATTCACGATGTGGCAAAAATGACATGTTACCTGTATTCTGTGGGTCGGTATGATCATGGCAATAGCAAATTTCTATAGTGTTTACATTTAAAAAAAATGTAAAATTTTGCAAAAATAGTAAAATTTCTTTGTGTTGCTGACACCTGTAACTTTTTTTTATTCAAAGTTTTTATTGTTTTTCAAATTTTTGCAAAGGAAAACATTGTATATAACATAAAATAAATGAGGTATATGTAACCTCAGGAATGAGACAAGTGGGTACAGAAATCAAACAGTGTTATCAAAGGCAAAAGTAGAAAGATCGGATATGAGAGAACTGATATTGAGTAACACGGAAATGAATAAAACGTTGACTGATAATGTCTGAAATAAAGGAAGGGGAATATAAGGGAGTAATAATTAATAAACTTAGATAGAATATATAGGGTGTGAGAGGGGGGAAAGGGATGCAAATCCATGTTAGAGATTGGGTGTGATGTTTATGCGCATAGTATACCAGTGTATGAGTGCGGATACCTGTAACTTTTTCAATGACCTGGGCATGGCATTTTTTTTCTTGATACCATTTTGGGAAAGGTCTGATGGCTTGATCTCTTTATTACATTTTTTTAAGGAGGCAACGTGTTGAAAAAACAGCCATTTGGCCATTTCAGTTTTTATCATTGCTACGGTGTTCATTGTATGGGAAAAAAAAATTATACTTTAATAGTTCTGGCATTTTGTAGCATGGGATACACAAAGTGTATAGGTTTACATTTGTTTAAAAGTAAAAGAGGAGTTTGGAAAAGAGGGGATTTTTATATTTGTGTGCGTGTGTGTGTGGGGGGGTTATACTTTTAAACTCTTTATACTTTGATTTTCAGACCCTTTAGGGTCAATACACTGCTATACTAATGTATTGCATTGTATAGTAAAATTCATTGACATAGTATTGATATGCCTGGGAGCCTTCAATGTGGTTTTTGCCTTGTGTCTAAATTACTCCTTAGATGACCATTATGAGAGTAATGGCTATAAGGAACGCATCGCGGTTCTTCCTGCAATTCTTTGTATAGAAAGTTTGCAGAGTTTTCCTCCTCGGAATTTCTGTTACAATTATACTTTTTGTAGATATAATTGATATACTGCAATTTGTAGTATATGAATTTCCAAAAACGAAATTGCAGTGATTTTACCGCAAAGTGGGCATGGGATTCGCATGAATCCCATCCACTTTGCTCTTACTGTATAACGTCGAGATTTTTCCTACAAATTGCGACGTTTCGGTCCGTGGGGCCCTGGCCTAAGGCTTCGGTTTTTTTGAGCCAAAGACAGGAGTGTATTAAGCAGAAGGTAGAAGTATAAGAACTTCCTATATAATTCTCATTCCTTTTGTAGCCATTCTTGGCTTTGGCTGAAAAAAACACTGCAAAATCTGCAACAAAAGAAGCTGTGTTTCCACAATGTGGGGCTTCAGCCTATGGGTAAGTTCACACAGGGTTTTTTGGATTGGAACCTGTAGCGGAGGCTGCATCAGGTTCTGATCCAAAAACCAGAAAGCCGCTACTGAAAGCCGGTGCACTGCATCGGCATCCAGCCACGCACTCCAGATGCTCCAGATTAGGCCCAATAAATGGGCCTAGTCCAAAGGAGGGTGTGTCTTCATGCTGAATTGCGAGGCGACTCGGCTTGAAGAATGAACATCTTCATTTCTCCGGCTGTGTTCACGCCCACTCAGGCTAGTTAGTCGGGCCCACAGCTACTTTTAGTGTGCAAGGCATCGATCAGGTGTATCACACACTAGCTATTCCAAACTGCTCATACTCCTGATTTAGTTTTTTCTTTTGTGTTTTTCTTAAACTTGACTGAGAAGTTATCAGTCAGGGGCCAGTCCATGGTCAGAGAACCCCAGACCATAACAATACCATTGATTTCAATGGGAGCCATCTTTTTGGTCAGGGTTTTGACACGGGTAAGGCCTCAAAACCCTGACCAAAAAACTCTGTGTGAACTTACCCTAAAGGGGCGTTCACACTAACCGTCAGTGTCCGACAGGTAGTGTCCGCTCCTAGTGTCCGTTCAAAATCTCACACAGACATTAGGAGCGGACACCAGCTGTGTCCGTGACACTTGTCATTCACTTAAATGGCGATTGGGTGCGTTCTCAAGCGGACAGAAAAGCCTGACATGACATCTTTACATGCGGACAGTGAAGGAAGGGCAGGGAGTGCAAAAGAACGCACCCGATCGCCATTTGAATGAATGACAAGTGAATGACAAGTGTCACGGACGCAGCTGGTGTCCGCTCCTAATGTCCGTGCGAGATTTTGAACGGACACTAGGAGCGTACACTACCTGCGGACACTGACGGTAGTGTGAACGCCCCCTAAGGCCCCTGCTCCAAGTATCCACCAGATAAGCAGTCTGTACAGCTCAGAGGACCTTGCTTGATATTTTTTGAGAAGTAGCTGAAAGACCTGTGGAGGAGTCTATTGAAAGGGATTTGGAGTCAAGTGTATGTCTTCAGAGTAGTTAATAGCCATAAAGCTTGACTGCAATTGTGGGCATACAGGTTCGACAGTGATACTAAGAGTATACTTATTTTACCGTTTACAAAGAGAAAGCAGCCATAAGTATCCATAAGTGAGAAAGTGTTAAAAAGGGAATGTTTGGCAATAACTATACTCACACCCCTTAAGGTTTTCTCATAAAGGCTAGAGATGAGCGAACAGCATTCGATCGCATTGATATTCGATCGAATATCAGGCCATTCGAACACCAGGTGGCAAACTCACTAAAAATTTGATTCCCCTCCCACCTTCCCTGGTGCGTTTTTTTCACCAATAACTGCGCAGGGGAGGTGGGACAGGAACTACAACAATGGAGGCAGTAAAAAAAAATTGAAAAAACCCATTGGCCGCCGAAATCAGGTGACCCCCCAATTTAGACGAATGGTGAATTTACCATTCGCTTAATTTGGAGCAGTGAACTATATGAATGTGAGACAGGGACAGATCTACAGGCAGGGTTAGCTAGGGATAACCTTTATTTAGGGGGGAATGTTACTCACCAAAGCTCTTTGGGGTTCTATCTTGTCGGGATCCCTGTCAGCTTGCGATATGAACAAGCTGACTTTTTTCCATAGGAATGCATTGACCAGCGTTGATTGGCCGAATGCCCGTACACTGGCCAATCAACGCTGGTCAATGCATTCCTATAGTGAGATATAGCAGAGCCCATGCGGTTAGCCTGGCTACTGCAGACACCGGAGATGAAAGAGCTCTGCACTACACTCAACCATCCCTCCAGCTACTCCTCCTGTACTAACACGACTAGCTTAGCTTGGCTATTCCTTAGTACTACTAACATGCTCAGCTCTGCTATTGCTTAGTGTAATAGCCGAGCTGAGCGTCTTAGTAGTACTAAGGAATAGCCAAGCTGAGCATGTTAGTCTGCTGCATATCTCTATGCCTTCTCTATAATACTAGGGGAGTCTAACTGCTTAAAAAAACCTGGGAGGCACTGGCACGGCCACATGTTCTAGAACATATAAGCATTTAGGGAGTACCACCATCTTAATAAGATTTATCCATCAGCTACCGACAAAGGTAGGGCTCCCCAAACTTTAAATTTAGCTTTAAAATGACTAAGAAGTATGTATAAATTCAGGGTCAGGAATTACTATAATCATTGGAAATGTGAATACCCAGGAATTTGCAGGTGTTCACCACTTTCAGGCCTGAGATCAATTCTATGTTGTCCACCGGTAGGTGTAGAGAGATATGCATATATGAAGACTTAGACCAGTTAATTTGCAGACCAGAAAAGACACCAAATCTATCAATGACATCCATAGCTCTGGATAATGGAGCGGGGTCAGACATAAATAAAAGCATATCATCTGCATATAGGGCTGTCCTCTTCTCTCAGGCGTACCAATGATCTCTCTTTTGTATATCGGGTCTGCCCTAAGGATGATAGCAAGAGGCTGTATTTCCATTGCAAATAATAATGGAGATAAGGGACATCCCTGATGGGTTCCCCTGTGTAGGGAGAACATGAGAGACAGAGCACCATTAATGGAGAGTACCACCTTAGGGGACTGGTAAAGGAGGGTAATACATGTAATAAAGGCTTTCCCAAACCAAAAACAATGAAGAAGCTTAAGGACAAAGGCCCATTTCACGGAAACAAACGTCTTAGTAGCATCTACAGAGGCGATCGCCCAATCCTGTTTGAGGCAGACCCAATTTGAGACACCACATGGACCCTCCTAAGATTATCTGAGGTGGACTTGTCAGGCATATAGCCTGTTTGATCAGGATGGATCAAGTCCAAAATTATTGTGTTCATTCTATTCGCTAAGACCTTTGCAAGCAGTTTATAATCAATGTTAAGAAGAGAGGTGAGTCTGTATGACCCACTCTCCAACATAGTGTGAGTTTGAGAAAGAGTATTATTGCAGCGTCATAAAAGGACTCCGTCAGAATATGGGCCAGGTAGGCATCTTGATAACATTTTAACAGGATAGGGAGTAAGAGATCCTGATATTGTCTATAGACCTCCACCGGTATACCATCTGGCCCAGTGGATTTACCCCTGGCCATATCAGACAGGGAACCAGACAGTTCATCCATACTAAGTGGGGAAGCCTGTTATTCTTCTGTCAAAGTTGGGAAGGGGACATCGGCTAGATACTGAATAAGTTTCTGATCAAGGGCCTATTATGGTGGTATTATGATTTTGAGACTAAAAATGCTTCCCAAACATTGAAATTTTTAAAGAAATATGCCATTTTGGTGTCCAATACATTGCACCCACTTTGTGTTATCAGAGACCTGCACTTCTAAAACTATTAAGTAGGCGATCCCGAGGGGCAAAAAATTATATATGTGGGTGTAAACTGCTGCTTGGGCACACAGCAGGGCTCAGAAGGGAAGGAGCACTGCGCTTTTTAGCTTTTGGGGTACAGATTTAGAGGGACTTTCTGGGCGTCCTGTTGTTTTTGCAGAGCCCTGGAGGTGCCAGTAAACTGGAATTCCCCAAGAAGTGACCCCATTTTGTAGGGGAAATTTTAGGGTCTCTGCAAAAGTGCCATGGCATCCAAAAACCAAACCGTCTAAGTCTGTGCTCCAAAAACCAAATAACCTCCTTCCCTTCTGTGTCCGGCTGGGCCCTAATATCAGTTTATACCCACATATGACATTACATACGTTATCCGGGGTACACCAGTGTCATATATGTGCCCTAATATCAGTTTATACCCACATATGACATTACGTACATTATCCCGATTACACCAGTGTCATACATGTGGCATAAGCTGCAGTTTGGGCACACAGCAGGGCGCAGAAGGGAAGGAGCGCGATGCGGCTTTTGGAGCACAGATTCTGATGTTTGGTATCTGGACGCGATGTCATGTTTGTAGAGCCTGTAAGGTACCAGAAAAGTGGATTCCCCAAAGGAGTGACCCCAGTTTGAAAACTGCACCCCTCAAAGAATTTATCAGGGGGTGTAGTGCGTATTAGTATCTCAGACGTGACTGCACAGTGGATGGCGAAGAGGGAATATGAAAAACTTTGCGGAGTACATTGCAAACTCCAGATTCCCTACTATGTCCCAGTAGCTCCTATGATTGGGGGAGTTACACTGGGGTCACTTTGGGGGTCACTTCTGGTATATTTTCCCTCATAAGCTGTAAATCTGGGGTGTCCCCTGATATTCGCTCACACAGCTTATATATTCCCTTCCTGCCGCAGCCAGTTGTGTTCTAATAATTTGGCGATTTTGCGGGATTTTGTCTTCACATTGCTAGATGCTATATTTTCTTTATTTTTTCTGGTGACATGGCCATATAAGGGCTTGTTGTTTGCGGGATGAGATGTATTTTGTAATAACACCATCTTGGGTGCCTACAACTTACTGATTACATTTTATTAACTCTTTTTTTGCTGGATTTAAAAGAGAAAAAATCATTTCTGGTATTGAGTTTTACCTTTTACATTTTTCGCCATGCAGCGTACAGTATAAGTAACATGTGTGACCTTTATTCTGTGGGTCGGTACGGTTACGGCGATACCTCATTATATTATTTTTTTATGCAATACTAATTCTGCAGAACAAAAACACATTTGGGGACATAAATCAATGATTTTTGCATCGCCATCTTCTGAGAGGCGTAACATTTTTATTTTTCGCTTGACAGTGTTGGTTGAGGGCTTATTTTTTGCGGGACAACCTGCAAAAAAACCTTTTATTGGTACTATTTTGGGGTGCATTTGACTTTTTGATCACTTTTTATAGCACATTTTGTAAGGTGAGATGGCGAAAAATCACTACTTCCGGCAGGGTTTTTTTCCATTTTTTTTCCCGCCGTTCACTGTATACATTAAATATTGTTTCAGTTTTGTTGTACAGGTTGTTATGGACGCGACAATACCAAATATGTATTGTTTTTATTAATTTTTTGTGTTTTTTTTTTTACATAATTCATTTTTATAGAAAAAAGGGATTTTTGGGGCTTTATAACTTTATTAATTGTTTTCAAATACTTTTTTTTACACTTTTTTTTTTTTTTACTTTTACTTGTGTCCCTATGGGACACTTGGATTAGTGATGATTTTATCACTAATCCTCTATTATAGAGCGAGACACAGGCTACAGTAACAGCCTGCACGTCTCACTCTAGAAACAGGAAGTGAGCTGTGCGGACGCTGGCAGCATCAACAGGTAAGTGGGGGCTCAGGGCTGCCTGGGGTCACTAACCAGACCCCAGGCTACATATTACAGATACTGGCACCCCCCGATCTCGCCGCGGTGCTGGCGGGGGGGGAGAGAGCACCCTTTGTTTGCAGTGGTCATGTTTGACCATCGCAATCAAAGGGTTAAAACCTCAGATCGGTAAAAGTACCGGAGGTTATGGAAAAGGGTGATAGCTGTCAGTAACAGCTATCACCCGCTTCTGATTCCGCCCGCTCAGCTAGTGAAGTTTTGTTGTCGTAGAAGGCGAGCAGCAACACGCTATAGAGTACTAGATGGAATGTTCACGTAGCCGCTGTTTTACAGTGACAAAAGTAACACGTGTCTTCTGTATAACCACAGAGAAGTCAGGAAAAATGCACACTTGAGCATTGAAGTTTATCTCCCGACGTTGTCGCATCGCTTTCATTGCTGCACCTCTGTCTTTACTGCTTAGGAGACGGGCCAGGGACGGTCGAGGTGGTGTTCCCAGAGGAGGTAGTTTAGCTGGGACATGGTGAGCCCTTTCCACTGCACAAATGAGAGAAAAGTTTGCATTGGACAAGGTCTCTTTCAGCATTGGTATCTATTCCTAACTTTCGGATGGATCTGTTCCATGACTTTGGATATGTGATGTCCCTCACTCCTTCCTAAAACCACCCAAACTACGGTAAATAATGACTTTGGAATAAATGCACAAAACACTTTATTTTGGTTGTCAAAATGGCCACAGCTTTATTAAACTCACAGAAGTAAAGTAATGACAGAAGGAGTCAGGTGAAGTGCTAGACCATTGGGATTCACGAATACTGTGAGATCCCCAGCTGTCTGACATACAGCACCCGGCCAGACAGACAGCAATAAATAAATAAAGGGGAGCGGCACGCTCCGGCTTGCAATTCTAGCAGAGCCAGTACACTTTAAGGGCACCAACGACCCTGTGCTTAACCACTGTGCCCGCCCCTGGATGACGTTACTATTACGACATCCTTCAGGCTGGCCATTTCTAAAGCTCAGCCTGTTCACCACCATGAGGTATAACCTCCTCTATTAGTTAAAATAAGTCTACAATAACTTGCCTGCAACTTCCACCTGACTCCTCAACCGCAAAAGTAAAGCTGTGACAGTTTATCAATGGACCATGTGACACGTAATACTTTATTACACACGACTGACTAAATAATGGCAACCCCCCCCGACTCACAAAGAGTCATCCTACAGCACTCAGGAGAGGAAAAAACCCCTGTGGAGGAAACCTCTAGGGAACCATGGCTGGAGGACTGCCCTTCCCTTGGGCTTAGAAGGATAATGCCCAACAATAACTCATCACAGTCATCTCATAATTGAATATATAGAGCCAAATACACAATTACAGTAACAAAGCAATGATACAATAATACATTAGATAGGAAAATGTGAAAAAAAAAATAATAAAAAACAAGTATAACAAAGTGATGCAAAGAGGGCGGGAGGGCAGGAAATGCTTCATCCAGTTCTTGTGATGAGAAAGAGGATGAAGATGGATGAGACAGGAAGTGATATCTATTACTAACTCCTCCCTCCCTACAGTAACACACTAAGCACCATATACTAAAGCAGAATACACAGATATATACTCCTACAGCAGAACATACACAGATATACACTCCTACAGCAGAACATACAGATATACACTCCTAAAGCAGAACATACACAGATATATACTCCGACAGCAGAACATACAGATATACACTCCTAATGCAGAACATACACAGATATATACTCCTACAGCAGAACATACAGATATATACTCCTAAAGCAGAACATACAGATATATACCCCTAAAGCTGAATATACACAGATGTATACTCCTAAAGCAGAACATACAGATATATACCCCTAAAGCTGTATATACACAGATATATACTCCTAAAGCTGAATATACACTGATATATACTCCTAAAGCTGAATATACACTGATATATACTCCTAAAGCTGAATATGCACCGATATATTCTTAAAGCTGACCCAGTCTGTATAAATCTACTCAACTACTGCACGAAGAAGAAACTGCAGGAGTTATTGGTTCCCCCATCCCAAAGTCATGTCCCCCTTTGCTGATGGCTCCGGGGGTTTCTTTATGCACAGTTCAAAATTCATGGGTTCATTATTATGTACGGTAATCATAATTCTACATAGAGTGATTAGAAACATGATTGTTTATGTTGAACCTATGTTTATTGAGTCGGAGGCAAATCGCCATTGTGGTTCTCCTGACATATTGTATGTTGCAGCAACATTGGATCGTATATATTACCAAACTTGAACCACAATCTAAGTGAGTTTTTATTTGGAAAGTTTCACCTGTACTGGTAGAATAAACTTCTTTAGCTTTGTGTAGTAAAAACCTGCAACATTAAAATAAAGAATGAGTACATTTATGACTGCATACTAGTAATAATATTTGAGATATATGTGTATGGTCAGGAATTCTGCTTGTATTCAGGGAAATCAAGTCTCTTATAGGCCTGGCTTTACAATAAATATATTTACAAGTGGAATGTGATCTTTCAAAAGTGGGTCTGATAGTAAAATGGGCCAGAGGGTATTAAGGATTCGTTTGATTTCTGCTTTTTGAGTATTTCATGATAAATGCATAAGTCGGAATCTCGAACAGGATTGGTAATGTCAGGTTCTCATTTTCATAAGACAGTCTTTTTTGGTTAGATCTTTTTCACATGCATCACTTCGTATTTTAGTGGGGTATTTTTTCACCTTGAATCTTTTATTAAATATTTTGGCTTTGGTGGTAAATTCATTTTTTTCAATACATTTTTCCCTTATACTACTGCATCTCAATAAATTAAAATAACATCAAAAAGTTTTTTGGTTTTTTTTAGTAATTCAATTGAAAAAGTGAAACCCATACATTATCATGAGTCATTACAGAGAGAACTTTTTCAAGTGTTTCTTTCTGTTAATGTTGATGATTACAGCTTACAGCCAAGGAAAACCCAAAAGTCATTATCTCAGAAAATTAGAATATTATATAAGACCAACTGTAAAAAAATTATTTAACACAGAAATGTTGGCCAGTTGAAAAGTATGTCCAGTAAATGCCCTCAATACTTGGGGCTCCTTTTGTATGATTGACTGCATCAATATAGCAATGTGGCATGGAGGCGATCAGCCTGTGGCACTGCAGAAGTGTTATGGAAGGTCAGGGCGTATGATAGCAGCCTTCAGCTCATCTGCATTGTTGGGCCTGGGGTTCTCATCTTCCTCTTGACAATACCCCAAAGATTCTCTCTGGGATTCTGGTCAGACGAGTTTGCTGGCCAATCAAGCACAGTGATACTTAGCAGCTTAGATTGTGTACAACCTCTCTACTCTTCCTCCAGACTCAGGGACCTTGATTTCCAAATGAAATGCAAAATTTACTTTAATCTGAAAACACTGAGAAACAGTCAAATCTATTGAGATACACTAGTACGTATTTATTGTCTGTGGGGGATATTCACAAATCATTTAGGCAAGTTATGACTACTGAACCAGGGGCGTAACTACCACCATAGCAGCGGAGGCAGCTGCCACAGGGCCGGGACATTAGGGGCCCAGTGACAGCCGCTACCGCTGCTATTATTATACTCGGGGGAACGTAATAAACACAGTTACTTACCTATCCACGATCCTGCCAGGCCTCCTTCCTTCTTGTCTGATATCTCTGACATCACATGAACCCGGCCTGCTTCCCGGGTCATGTGACGTTGGACGTCATAGAACAAGGACGGCAGCGGAGAAGACAGCGTAGGAGTCGGGGACAGGTAAGAAACAGTAATTTTTTATGTTTTTATTCCCCCGGGTCTCCGATTATTATACTCTGGGGTCTGAAAAAACCCCAGAGTATAATAATTGTTTATGGGTGTCCATTATGGGCTATAATACTGTGTGCAGGGGCCACTATGGGGGATAATACATTGTGCAGGGGCAACTATGGGGGATAATACTGTGTGCAGGGGCCACTGTGGGCTATAATACTGTGTGCAGGGGCCACTATGGGGCATAATACTGTGTGCAGGGGCCGCTATGGGGGATAATACTGTGTGCAGGGGCCACTATGGGGGATAATACTGTGTGCAGTGGCCAGTAAGGGACATAATACTGTGTGCAGGGGCCACTAATGGACATAATACCGTGTGCAGGGCTTACTAAGGGACATAGAGTGTGGAGGAGGGGGGTCAGTCGAGGTCTTCGGCGTCAGTGTTGGTTGAGGGGGGGCCATGTCAAAAGTTCACCACGGGGCCCCACCATTCCTAGTTACGCCACTGTACTGAACAGCACATAGCTACTAGAAATTATTTTTAAATAGTTGACGTCAATTTTATTTTCAGATGTACCATACAGTTCTAAGTCCAAAAATTTGATATTAGTGGTAGAGCAATTTAGAGTCAATTTAATATCCGACTTGCTTCTATTCAGAGTTTGAACAAAGGAGGTGGCTTGTTGTAATGTGCCATGCCATAATATAAATAGGTCGTCTATAAATCTTTTACAGAATGGAATGTGTTTGGCCGATGGAGACGAGTGTAATATACAGGGACTCAAATTGCCCCATGAACAAGTTAGCATAACCTGGGGCAAAATGTAGCACAACCCTGGGTCTATATACGTTGTCACAAAACTAGAAGACATTATTTTGTAATATAAATTGGATTCCCTTTAGAATAAAAAAAGTTTTTCACATTCAGTAAGGTAGTGAAAAACTGTGGTGATCCCCAATTCATGGGCAATATTAGAAAATAATGCTAATACATCTAAAGTAAGAAAAATCATCTAAAAAGTTAGAATTGGTAATCAATTCAATAAGTTGGGATGAGTCTAAGATAAGATGGCAACGTTATCACATAGTTTTATAGCTAAAGATCCACATAGTGTGATAAATTCAGAGCTATTGAATTAATTCCTGAAATTATTGGCCTTCCAAGAGGATTAGTTGTTGACTTGTGCACCTTGGGCCTATGGTAAAATTTGCCTTCTGAAAATGAGAAGTTAACAAAAACTCTATTTTTGTTTTTTTTCAAGATGTTCAATTGAATGGGTCAATTAGTTGCTTATATTTGAGGAAGTCATTTTTCATAGTATCTTCATTTAATAATTCATAACACTGAGAATCAGACAGGATATTAAACACAAAAAACTGGAAAATCTTATTGACTCGAGTATAAGCCTAGGGGGGAAATGCAGCAGCTACTGGAAAATTTCAAAAATTAAAATGGTCGGAGTTTTTGGGTGCAGTAGGTGCTGGGTGCTGAGGAAGGGGAGGGGGTGTTTTGGTTGTCTGTCTGCCCCTTCCCTGAGCTTGAGGACTGGGTTTTTTTTCCCCCACTTGGAATTCAGCCTGGCTGAATGTAGGGTATCTGTAGTGCTCCTATTAACCCATTCCTGACGTAGGAGCACTGCAGATACCCTATATTCAGCCTGGCTGTAGTCAGACTGAATTCCAAGTGGTGGTGGTGGTGGTGGGGGTCTGCCCCTTTAAGCTCAGGGAAGGGGCAGACAGACAACCAAACCCCCCCCCTCCCCAGCACCTACTGCACCCCAAATCCTGACCCTCCATCAACATCAATCTAGTATTTATCTCCTATCCTATGGATAGGGGATAAATAGTTGAAAGATCACTTTTACTTATTCATTTCAAGGGTGGGTGGGGGTGGAAGGGGATATTGTTATATACACTCCAGACACTGTATTGTTTTTACGGTGTACTCACATTCTGCTGCAGTTGTTCCAGGGAGAGAAGGTTGTCCAGCCAGAAGATCCAGGGGGAGTGCAGCAGGATGCCCTCACTGTCCGGCTTCTGCGACAGCATTAGGTGATGGTTCAAGTGCAGCTGCTCGTCGCTCTCTGCCTTCAACTCCCGCCGGCCCAGACCGGCGGGGAGCGCCATCTTCCTGTGGACCCCGGCAATCTTCGTCCCTTAACTGCGCAGAGCGTCAGCAGTTTTGGCGGCATGGTACAGACCCACGCGAAGCGCCATCTACCTGTGGACCCCGCACTGCGCAGAATCAGGATCCCCTCACTGTCCGGCTCCTGCGGCAGCTACAGGCTGGTGATTGTTCAGGTGCAGCTGCTCCTCACTCTCTGCCTTCAGCTGCCGCTGGTACGGACCCGTGGGGAGCGCCATCTTCCTGTGGACTCGACGCCGAAACTGATGACTCTCTGCACAGTTAGTGACAATGCTGGCGTTCCCCGCGGGTCCGGACCAGCGGCAGCTGAAGGCGGAGAGCGAGGAGCAGCTGCACTTGAAACATCACCAGCCTGGAGCTGCTGCGGGAGCCGGATAGTGAGAGAATCCCGCTGCACTCCCCGTGGACCTTCTGGCTGGAGTGCAACCTACACCGTGCAAACAATACAGTGTCTGGAGTGTATATAACAATATCTCCCCCTGCGCTTGACTCGAGTATAAGCCGAGGGGGACTTTTTCAGCACAAAAACTGTGCTGAAAAACTCGGCTTATACTCGAGTATATACGGTATGTATTTTTTTTGTCCTATATATATATATATATATATATATATATATATATATATATATATATTTCATGCTTTGATTATCACAGTGGCATATATATTTGTTAATTTTATTAACAAATTTTATTTGATATGATAATAATAATGATTCTAAAATATCTCTGTATTTCAGATTAACTTAAATATTATAATCCCCGCAAAAAAAAAAACAAAAAAAAAAAACGTCCTATGAATCCCCTTGCACGAAAATATAAAAAAGTTACTGGTGTCAGAATATAGCAATTTTCGAAAAGTTCGTAAGGGGTTAACACGTAAATAAAACTATACAAATTTGGTATACCCAGAATTGTATCGAAACATAGAATACAGGTGACATGTCATTTTGGCTGCAGACTAAATGCCTCAAAAATGAAGTCCGTAAGGAAGTTGCACAAATGCACCAAATGCATAAAAAAGTTATGGGGTTTGGAAGTTGGGGAGTCTAAAACAAAAAAAATCGAAAAACGTCACCAGTGGGAAGAGGAATAAAATATAACAGATTGGTTTATAAAAAAGGTTTTTTTATATTTTTAATATATTTTTCATATTTATTCAATAAATTATACATAACATGATATAATAACTAGAGATGAACGAATACTATTCGTAACTCTGGTTTCGAATACCTCGCTCCCATAGGAATGAATGGGATCAGGCAAACTGCAAGGGGTTAAGCGCCCGCCACCGATGCTGGCCAGTGCACGGCAGCTCCCATTCATTCCCATGGAGCGAGGTATTCGAAACTGCAGTTTCGAATACTATTCGCTCATCTCTAATAATTACCAATTGATCAACTCTTTCAATATACTGCTAAAATTAGTTTGATTATGTATCATCAGAATTAATCACAATTTGATATAATTACAGTGTTATGTAATGCCAAAAATGGGCCTCTATTTACAACAAACATTTAATCTGTTACTCAAGTAAGTTCCCTATATAATCTATATTAGTCTATATAATCTGTATGTAGTCTATTAGATGACTACATTATTATCCCTATTTTTCATAATTAACATTACGATTCAGAATTATCTAGTCAACCTATAACTCACCATACTCATATAGGATTGCAGCCCCAGAAATCCAAGCCCCTCATTCTTCAGAAACCTCAAATGAACAACAGTAATATTTGACTTCCATTACTCACAGCTCTTAACATCTATATAATCAAATGCCATCCAACTTAAAGTGTACCGACTAGCATTATAGCCAAATATGACAAGTGATCAATAAATGATGATCTTTATAAAATATATCACTGAGCTATTATGTCTTCAACCAAGGCAAAATGATTCTCAAATCAATCTCACCTCTCCAAAATAGTTCAAAAGGAAAAACATTCATTCAATCCTGGGGGGCTGAAAGATCTCAACCTAAAAATCCATTTCAATCTTCTCTGAACAACAAATTTTCCAGGTCATCCTTCCTTGGGCTCAGTTTCGATTGTGATAAAATTTTAGATACAACAGATCAGCATCATGTATTGCTTTTATATGGTGTGATGACGTAGTATACTTTATTTCTTTATCACATGGAGCTAATGTGGTGTGATATTCTCTATCTCAACTTATGTTTCGCCATGGTTTTCCCATCTCAGTTTCAGCAGTTTGCCTATTTTCTCTTCTTTTCCTGTCCTGTATTTCTCCCCCCTCCCTCTTGTCACACTCTTGTGACACTGAAGTATCACAATACTTATGCAGATCAGATAATATGCACATGCTTGTACAGAATAGGCTCAGCGTTATCTGTGTGTTTACATAGAGAGATAAAAGACTCTGCTTTATCAGCAAACTGCAATTAGCTGAACTGATTGTCCTGCTGGCAGAGCAGTGAGTGCCGTCACTTGTCCTTTTTCACCGGTCCATGGTTATGGTAACATTGTGTAAACAATGGGAGGAATAATTTCACATAGCTAGCAAACAAAGCAGCATTTCTAAATCAATATTTTTAGGAAAAGTCTTCACTTTACATATTGCTATAGAATTGCTAGGACAGCAATTCCCCAGTAGCTGCTGGAAACTCTGGAGGAAGGGGCACAAGAGACAGTGAGCCCTAAGCTGCAACCCCCCCACACACACACACACACACACTGTCCCTTCCTGCTTGCCTAGTCCTATCCTACGCAATAGGAGGCAACTTGGAGACGATCCCTTCCTATATATGTGACACACAAAACGCAGACAAGACAAACAACAACAAAGGGAGGTCAGCTAGCCAGGGATCGGTAACAATCGAGCAATGCAGTGCCAAATCAAAGTCCAAAAGAAAAGTCAATGGGGAAAGCCAAGGTCAGGAATAAGAATACAAGTAAATAAACAGCAAGAGACAGCAGCAAGCACGAAGCAATAGCAAGTACCAATGTGAATGTATATCTTAAATTTATACAGTAGATATATATATACCTCCCGTATATATATATATATATATATATATATATATATATATATATATTGCTAGAGAGCAATTTATTGTGAGCCCTATGGGGTACAATGACTGACACTGCCTGTACAGCGCCGCAGAATTGATCAAGCGCTATACAAGTGACAGAAATAAATATATATATATATATATATATATATATATATATATATACATATCTACCTATCTAGCTCTGATATACAGATATATATATATATATATATATATATATATACACACTCACCGGCCACTTTATTAGGTACACCATGCTAGTAACGGGTTGGACCCCCTTTTGCCTTCAGAACTGCCTCAATTCTTCGTGGCATAGATTCAACAAGGTGCTGGAAGCATTCCTCAGAGATTTTGGTCCATATTGACATGATGGCATCACACAGTTGCCGCAGATTTGTCGGCTGCACATCCATGATGCGAATCTCCCATTCCACCACATCCCAAAGATGCTCTATTGGATTGAGATCTGGTGACTGTGGAGGCCATTGGAGTACAGTGAACTCATTGTCATGTTCAAGAAACCAGTCTGAGATGATTCCAGCTTTATGACATGGCGCATTATCCTGCTGAAAGTAGCCATCAGATGTTGGGTACATTGTGGTCATAAAGGGATGGACATGGTCAGCAATAATACTCAGGTAGGCTTTAGCGTTGCAACGATACTCAATTGGTACCAAGGGGCCCAAAGAGTGCCAAGAAAATATTCCCCACACCATGACACCACCACCACCAGCCTGAACCGTTGATACAAGGCAGGATGGATCCATGCTTTCATGTTGTTGACGCCAAATTCTGACCCTACCATCCAAATGTCGCAGCAGAAATCGAGACTCATCAGACGAGGCAACGTTTTTCCAATCTTCAATTGTCCAATTTCGATGAGCTTGTGCAAATTGTAGCCTCAGTTTCCTGTTCTTAGCTGAAAGGAGTGGCACCCGGTGTGGTCTTCTGCTGCTGTAGCCCATCTGCCTCAAAGTTCGACGTACTGTGCGTTCAGAGATGCTCTTCTGGCTACCTTGGTTGTAACAGGTGGCTATTTGAGTCACTGTTGCCTTTCTATCAGCTCGAACCAGTCTGGCCATTCTCCTCTGACCTCTGGCATCAACAACGCATTTCCGCCCACAGAACTGCCGCTCACTGGATGTTTTATCTTTTTCGGACCATTCTCTGTAAACCCTAGAGATGGTTGTGTGTGAAAATCCCAGTTGATCAGCAGTTTCTGAAATACTCAGACCAGCCCTTCTGGCACCAACAACCATGCCACGTTCAAAGGCACTCAAATCACCTTTCTTCCCCATACTGATGCTCGGTTTGAACTGCAGAAGATTGTCTTGACCATGTCTACATGCCTAAATGCACTGAGTTGCTGCCATGTGATTGGCTGATTAGAAATTAAGTGTTAACGAGCAGTTGGACAGGTGTACCTAATAAAGTGGCCGGTGAGTGTATATATATATATATATATATATATATATATATATATATATATATATATATATAAATAATCTATGTTTTGGGGGATAGGGGATTAGAAATTAGAGAATAGATGGGCTTTGGGGCAGGATCGGACAGTGAAAACAGTGTATATTAGTGTTTTCTCTCAAGGCTGATCTCAGATCTCTCTCCTTCTTCTTTTCTCCTCACAAAGAAACAATGTGTGAGGAGAAGAGACAAGGGAGGATTCTTGAAGATGCAGCCTTGTTACTATAAACAGAGGATCGCTGTGACTTGCTGTCACAGCGATCATGTGACCAATCAGATCGGTCACTGGTGTCTTCACTAACTCCCGGGCTAGTAGTGGGGGTGGGACTGTTATGGGGGAGGGTGGCGATGGTACCAAAAGACCGGACGTATTTCGGCGATAGTCCAGTCTTTAGGTACCAGGACTTCAGGCAGTAATTCTACATACGGCGGTCCTCATGTGGTTAAGCCTCCTAGACGAGGCGACTCTCAACAGCTGAGTCGCTGCCGGAACATCCCGAATGTGTGGACTGGAGGGGGGTGGAATGACAGGTCCCACCACCAAACCTACCTGCCATTCCTAAAAATCCAGCCGCAACTTTGAAATAACACTCAGCAGACAGAATTATCACGTAAACTCAGAACCCTCCAATGACCTCCTACTCCGCTCTCATCCGCTCCTCACACAACCGTCTCCAAGAGTTCTCCTGTGCATCCTACATACTCTGGAACTCCCTACCAAGACACATAAGACTGACCGCCACAATCACGGGCTTCAAGAAGGCCCTGAAGACTCACCTATTCAGGAAGGCCTACAACCTCCAATAACACTATCACCGCACTGCCATCTGAACTGTCTCCCCCTCTCCTTCTGTCTCTATGCCCCCTTCCCTCATAGATTGTAAGCCCTCACGGGCAGGGCCCTCTACCCCACTGTGCCAGTCAGTCATTGTTAGTATTATATCTACCTGTATATTTTGTGTATTGTATGTATCCCCTAAATGTAAAGCACCATGGAATTAATGGTGCTATATATATAAATAAACAATAATAATAATACTTACCTGCTGAAAAACATTCTTTCTGGAGTTTTCTCATCTCACCCACCTTATTAGTCTGGGTGAGATGTACACCCCCTCCATTACCTGACCAGCCATCAGCTTACAATATACTGTATATACTCGAGTATAAGCCAACTTTTTCAGCACATTTTTGAAAAAGCTCTCCTCGGCTTATACACAAGTCAGGGTCCACGGAGCACAGAAAACTGGAAGGGGGAGGTCCTTTACTGCTACTGCTCTGCGATTGGCTTGTCATGAGGTCATGTGACCCGGATATCATCAAAGGTCCTGTAGCCACTGGTATGTAACATCTGCAGATAAGGTTGAGTCTAGATCCTAGTAGCTCCACCCACACCAGAGTCCGATCACATGGTCATGACGTCATCAGAGGTCCTTTAGCGCACTAGGATTTAGCATCTACCTTGCAGATGAGTGGCCAGGATTCATTGTGTCTCATGGAAGATGTCTGTTGTATGGAGGAGAGGAAGCTACAGTAAAGTGACACACACAGGGACCTTCCTTTAGTTACTCTGCCTATTAATATCAGGCATTTGGGGTTATTTAGTTTCAGTAACTCCATGTGCCTCACATTAATAGCAGTTAACCCCTGTGTGCCCCATATAAGGGTTACTAATATGTAAGACACATGAGGGTACTAATGGACCTTAATTATGAAGATGCCTAAATATTACCTCCATATGTCCCACATATCAGTAACGCTTTTATGTGAGGCACACAGAGGGTTAATGTGAGGGACATGATGGGGTTAACTGCTATTACTATGATCCCCATGGAGTTACTAAGCTTCAATGCACATGACCAGACTTTTTATCTGCAATGGTGGATTTCCCCCTCTTGGCTTATACTCGAGTTTTCCCAGTTTTTTGTGGTAAAATTAGGGGTCTCGACTTATATTCGGGTCGGCTTATACTCGAGTATATATGGTATATATATATATACTGTATATATATATATATATATATATATATATATATATATATATACACTCACCGGCCACTTTATTAGGTACACCTGTCCAACTGCTCGTTAACACTTTCTAATCAGCCAATCACATGGCGGCAACTCAGTGCATTTAGGCATGTAGACATGGTCAAGACAATCTCCTGCAGTTCAAACCGAGCATCAGTATGGGGAAGAAAGGTGATTTGAGTGCCTTTGAACGTGGCATGGTTGTTGGTGCCAGAAGGGCTGGTCTGAGTATTTCAGAAACTGCTGATCTACTGGGATTTTCACGCACAACCATCTCTAGGGTTTACAGAGAATGGTCCGAAAAAGAAAAAACATCCAGTGAGCGGCAGTTCTGTGGGCGGAAATGCGTTGTTGATGCCAGAGGTCAGAGGAGAATGGCCAGACTGGTTCGAGCTGATAGAAAGGCAACAGTGACTCAAATAGCCACCCGTTACAACCAAGGTAGCCAGAAGAGCATCTCTGAACGCACAGTACGTCGAACTTTGAGGCAGATGGGCTACAGCAGCAGAAGACCACACCGGGTGCCACTCCTTTCAGCTAAGAACAGGAAACTGAGGCTACAATTTGCACAAGCTCGAAATTGGACAATTGAAGATTGGAAAAACGTTGCCTGGTCTGATGAGTCTCGATTTCTGCTGCGACATTCGGATGGTAGGGTCAGAATTTGGCGTCAACAACATGAAAGCATGGATCCATCCTGCCTTGTATCAACGGTTCAGGCTGGTGGTGGTGGTGTCATGGTGTGGGGAATATTTTCTTGGCACTCTTTGGGCCCCTTGGTACCAATTGAGCATCGTTGCAACGCCAAAGCCTACCTGAGTATTATTGCTGACCATGTCCATCCCTTTATGACCACAATGTACCCAACATCTGATGGCTACTTTCAGCAGGATAATGCGCCATGTCATGAAGCTGGAATCATCTCAGACTGGTTTCTTGAACATGACAATGAGTTCACTGTACTTCAATGGCCTCCACAGTCACCAGATCTCAATCCAATAGAGCATCTTTGGGATGTGGTGGAACGGGAGATTCGCATCATGGATGTGCAGCCGACAAATCTGCGGCAACTGTGTGATGCCATCATGTCAATATGGACCAAAATCTTCCAGCACCTTGTTGAATCTATGCCACGAAGAATTGAGGCAGTTCTGAAGGCAAAAGGGGGTCCAATCCGTTACTAGCATGGTGTACCTAATAAAGTGGCCGGTGAGTGTATATATATATATATATATATATATATATATATAATCATATATTATGTATCTGATATTTTTTCTTTGGTATATTCTGGTGACCAATATATTCTTTCTGATGAGTTCTTGAATTGGGTCACTCTTTTAAAAGATAAATGTTTCTCCCTGAGTGATCCCACTGATAATGGCTCTTCTGTAGTCTGTCAGCCAAAATAGATTGCGGTGTCTTAAATGCAGTTATAGTTTACCTGTTTGCGGCATCTCCGTGATGATGTTGATCACTGTTATGATATGCTCAGAAGGGCGTTCTTTGGGGGAGGCGTGTCTCCTCCCATTCACTATGATTGGATATCAATGCGCATGCGCCAGAGGTGTTGTGTCATGGTGACGTTATATCTTTAGGAATCAGCTGATGAAGGAGTGTCGGCATTGGTCTCCTGAGCCCTCTCCATACATCCCCCAAGCAACCAATGACATACTTGTACGACATTGGACGTTAACACGGCTAATATATGGTCTATTTAGGAGGATTTTTGGGGGCACAATTATTAGGAGCTCAACAATGGCAACAATATTTGACTTTTTGATTACTTTTTTGTTTTTTTGGGGAAAAGCAAAGTGACCAAAATATGTTAAGAGGCTGTGTGTTTTTGTTTTTAAGGATATTTTCCCATTTAGTGGCTTTAAGGTCTTCATTTAGCCAATGAAAATTGCTCTTATATAGAATCTGCATTAGTGGTCCAATACTCCGTAGCTGCTCTCATGTGGATAAGACCCTGTGATAAACTATATTCCTTCATCAGCTAGAATTATCCTCTATTTCTTGGCGTAATGGGGGGTGATCTGATTCAAATTTTGTATCGGGGCCCAGGAGCCTCTAGTTGCACCTCTGCACTGGCATTTACGTCCTCATCTTAGAGTACCAACTTTTCAAGAATCGTTTGGAATAGTTGGGTTCAGATCGGTACGAATCAACTTGCCCATCTTGACAACAAACCCAAAGATTACATACAAGAAAGCTCTTACAATACAAAACATTCTGTTGCTCAGTATTCTTAAAGAATAATAAAATTGCCCTGTAACAAAATGTCTTAAAACTCAGCAGCTAAAATTTGGAAAATCTAACTGCCCCTGCTGTATGTTCATTACACAAAATCCAACAAAGAATTTCATATAAAATTCCACTTCACCTGTCAGTCTTATTTTATTTACTTAATAGAGTGTACTTGTGCCCTATAATATGTTGGATGAAATACACAAACAATCCATACTCAGACGAATGATCTGAATTCAATATAAATAACCACTACCTCAAACTTGATCTAACAAGACTCTGCACTGCACCACGTATCGTAAAATTGAAGTACCGTATTTTCCGGTGTATACTCAGGGGATCTGAAAAGACCCCTGAGTATGATAATGATGTTTGTGGGGCCCATGGCGTCACTTACCGATCCCAGCCACTGCCAGGATCGGTAAGTAAATAGGGCCCATTACCAGCTGGAGTAACTCCAGCTGGTAATGGCCTATTAAGAAAAGAAAAAAAAAAAAGCAGCGGCTGTCGCCGGGCCCCTAATGTCCCGGGCCCTGTGGTAGCCACTACCCCTGCTACCCCGGTAGTTACGCCACTGGGCAAAGGAGCAGGATCGCAACACCACCACGCTCCTGACGCTGCTGGCCTTCTGCTGCGGGTCCTGGCGGCTCTAACTCTCCCCAGCATCCACTGTGTTATTACAGCGGATGTCGGGTATGTATAGATAATGGTGGCCGCTCTGCTGCAGAGTGGTTGCCATACCAATCGGGTCACCACTGTAAGCGGAGGCCCAGAGCTAATGCCTGCACTCAGAGTCCACTCTGATCTTGGGCATTAATACTTCAAAGACACCCCCCCCCCCCCCAAGTGTAAAAATAGCCTCCTGGCGCCGTTGTCCACTGGCTCCGTACCTCTAAAGGCTCCTGCTTGCTCCTTTGTGGAGAGGTCGCAGGAGACGACCTGTTCCTATGACAGCCGGGTGCCTACTGAAGACTCCCAGGCCTGTCATAGCAATATGGTCTATGACCAGCAGCAATAATAATGTACAGAATCTCTCATAGACTGCACTCCGAAAATGCCCAGTCTACTTATAAAATATTTTTCCTGTTTCGCCTCTGATTTAAAGGGATCCTATCATTTAGAAGGTATTTTTTCTCCCTAACACGTCGGAATAGCCTTAAGAAAGGCTATTCGTCTACTACCTTTAGATGTCTTCTCCGCGCCGCCGTTCGGTAGAAATACCGGTTTGCAAATGAGTTCTCTCGCAGCACTGAGGGCGGGCCCCAGGGCTCAAACACCACTGGGGGCGTCCCCAATGCTGCCAGAGAACTCTCTCCAGTGCCGCCTCCATCTTCGTCAGGCGCATCCTCTTCTTGTGTCTTCTTCTTGTGTAGGCCTCGGGCCTGGTTCGGGACTGGAAAGGAAATTAAAAAAGCATTAAAGAGTATGCCAAGGGGTAAGTGTACATTAAGAACAAGTACACCACAGAAGAGGGGTAGTCTTATAGGGCGAGTATATCCCAAACTATATATTTTAACTGGAAAAGTTAGAGGTTGTTTTATACGCCTAGTTGTCTTATACTCCGTAAAATACATTTTTAAAAAAAGCCTTTTCAAATTATATAATTATATCCAGAGATTTTTCGCAAGAATCTTCCCAAAAAGATTTTGTAACTCTCTGAAAGTGGGAAGTTTTTTGGATTTACAAATTACAAGCAATAAAACCTTCAGGACTAAATAAATAAAACAAACTTGGAACAGAAAAGATTCAAAACCACCCCAAGGCAAAAATCAAAATGCCCCTAAGATTGTAAGATCAGTCACTTTAGTTTATTATGAAAAAAGGCAACGACATCTAGTATTGACTAAAAATCATTACATAGAACCAAAAATCATTCTCTGTATTAGGAGGACATCTTGTGGTCAATGAAGTTCACTAAGTCTGTATAGATAGAAATCAGGTAGACTGTGGACCTCTAGTGGTGACTTTTGGTAATCCCATGGCAAAGTTTATGCGTTCCTTGTAGTTTACAGTTGTCTGGAAACTCAATATTAAAACATAAGTCTGTGTCATGCTCAATAAGTCACTTTAAGTTAGAGCCCCACATGGTGTAAATGCCGCAGCAAAAATCACAGAGTTTTAGGGAGCCTTCACACGATGTAACGCTGCGCTCATTCTGATCGTAAAAACACGTTCAGAATGAGCGCGTAAAAAGCAGCTCCCATTGACTTGAATGGGAGCCGGCATACGTGCGCTCCCCATTTAAATCAATGGGAGGCTTTTTTCCCTATACTTTCAATGTGATACGCGCGTAATACATTGAAAGCATAGGGAAAAAAGCCTCCCATTGATTTAAATGGGGAGCACATGTATGCCGGCTCCCATTCAAGTCAATGGGAGCTGCTTTTTACGCGCTCATTCTGAACGTGATTTTACGATCAGAATGAGGGCAGCGTTACATCTTGTGAAGGCTCCCTTAGAGTCCCTGCAAAGTGGATGGGATTGTGGATCCATCAACACATTGCAAAGAGATACGCAAAGCGGAAATGCTGCAGTTTCCAAAACCAATGTGTTTTTTCAAATTGCAGCATGTCAATTATATCTATGGAAACGCTGGGGGCTTCCATATAGGTATAACTGAAATAGGATGTCCACAGAGGAAACCTCGATGGACTTTGTGTTAAAACATCTGCGGGAAAAATTACAATGCGTTTCTGCAGTTTTTTTTCCCTTATGGCTGAGGACATGCGTTGTGGAAAAGCAGGGGGTTTTTTTGTTTTGTTTTTTTTTATTTACAGATCTTGCAACAAAAAGCCAGGTGTGGATTTAGGATAAGGGGGCATTCACACGGAGTAACGCCAAGTGTGTATCACAGCCGTACACGCCGGCGTTACGGCAGACTGCCGAACACTTCCCATTCACTTCAGAGCGTTTACCAGCGCTCCCATTGAAGTGAATGGGAAAGTGTTCGGCAGTCTGCCGTAACGCCGGCGTGTACGGCTGTGATACACACTCGGCGTTACTCCGTGTGAATGCCCCCTAAGAGGGAAAAAAATAATGGTTACCAATTACTTTTCAGGACGCTCTGTGGTCGGCAACTTGCAGGCATGAAACTCAGTCCATGTGGCAGCTGCTACCTGCGTGTGTGTGTGTACAGGACAATATTTTATGGCCACAACACAGTGATGTAAACTAGCGTCAAAGGAATGTATTGTACAGCGGAGATCTGAAGTTAATAACCTGCAATCAGGGTTCACTTTGATCGTGGGCACTGCACTGTGGCCCCCAAAGTGAGAAAAACTCTTCTAGGGCCAGTCTCCACCAGTCCTGTACCTTTATCTTTGCTGTCCTGTTACCATGACAGCGGGAAACCTTCTGAAGGCTCCCAAGCCTATCACAGTAGTATGGCTAATGAGGCTGGTTACCATAGACTGGAAATTAAAATCTCCTCCCTTCCCCTAGATTTGGAATAAAAGTGAACAAACAAAAACATATACATGATGAAGGACCTAGAGAGACTGGTCCTGACACATCTACACCTTCTAGTGTGTTCTGCTCTGGACCACCTTCAGTTTGCCTATCAGCTCGGCATTGGGGTAGATGACGCCATTATCCACCTTCTTCACAGAGTTCTTTCTCAACTGCAAAACCAGGGAAGACTGAGAGAATAATGTTCTTTAATTTCTCCAGTGTGTTCAACACCATTCAGCCAGGGCTACTGAGGGAGAAGCTGGACCTTGTTGGAGTGTGTAAGTCAGGGCCAGCAGGTAATGAGGATCCGCAACTAGGAGACAGACGCACACTAGCTGGTATATAACAGAGTTTACTTGTGGGAAATGGGAATTAAATAACAAGGGAAACAAATAAGTTATACATAACAGTATCAGTATAACTCACTATATAAACTGGCCCTATCTGTCCCTGAGATAATTGTACGGTACCGGATGTATACAGTCTCTTAGCTCTCTGTGGTGCTCCCTCGGTGCAGGCCTGGTTCCAGGAACTCAGCAGACTCTGTCTTGCTTCTGTCTTGGGTGAAGGTCTGAACACAGTGATGGCAGTCTAAGGCACACTCTGTAACACGCACATAATGGTAAAGCAATTCCAGGAAACAGTCTATACAAACTTTTGGTTGAGCTTCATCCATCCAAAGAAAGTCTCTCAACTGGGCTTTAGTCTTAGCAACACTGCTGCTTTCTCCTGTAAGTCTCTGCAGTGCTTCAGGCCTTCTACTGTGTCCTAAATCAGCAATGGTCTCTAACAGGCCCTCACAGCACAGAATCTGAGCCCAAACTGGCTGCTCTGAGCTTTCTGCTCCACGTCACTTCCTTTGGACTGCACCATTAAGCAGGCAGAACCAGGGAGATTATTGTCTCTCACATTAGTACAGTCCCAGGCTATAATTCTTCACACCAGTAGGTGGCAGCAAAACAACACTGTTAAGACAATTTCACAGAAAAGTTTGGAAGGAGCTACTGACTCCTACAAGTGGACCATCACCTGTCCAACTGGATGCTAGATTGCCTCACAAACCGTCCTCAGTATGTGAGAGCCCATGGCTGTGTGTCGGACACTCTGATCTGTAGTACAGGGGCACCACAAGGTACAGTTCTTGCCCCATTTCTCTTCACACTGTACACTGCTGACTTTAGGCACAACTCATCTAGCTGTTACCTACAAAAATACTCCGATGGCTCTGCAATAGCAGGCCTCATCACTGATGGTGATGATAGTGAGTATAGAGACTTAAATCAGGATTTTGTAGAATGATGCCAGCGGAACCATCTCAGAATTAATGCTGGGAAGACCAAGGAGATCGTGGTGAACTTTAGTAAGCAGAGAAGTGCTCCGTTCCAGGTGGAGATCCAAGAGTCATGCATTGAGATAGTCAAGACCTATAAGTCCCTGGGTGTGCTCCTCAATAATAAGCTGGGCTAGGCTGATCACCTGGATGCGCTGCACAGAAAGGGTCACAGCAGGCTCTGGACTTTGGAATCCAGGGGCCACTTCTTAGGGCCTTTTTCAACTCTGTGGTTGCTTCAGCCATCTTTTTCAGTGTGGCCTGCTGGGGGAGCAGTATATCAACCAGGGACAGAAATAGACTTGACAAGCAGATTAGAAGGGCCAGCTCTGTCCTGGGGAACCATCTGGACCCAGTACAAGTGTGGGTGACAGAAGGACACTGTCTTTTGTGAGTTCCATGCGGGAGAATAAATCCCACCCCATGTATGAGACCTTGACGGCAGTTGGCAGCACTGTAAGTGACCATCTGCTTCACCCCAAGTGTGAGAAGGAGCGCTATTGGAGGTCCATCCTTCCAACCGCGGGACAAGCTACATAATCTACATTAGACCATGTGAAGAGAGAGAGCTAAATGATCTTGAAGTCTTCTTTCTTTCTTTTCTTCCTTAGCTGCTATTGATTCCTAGTACAGTATTTTTCTCAGGTTATGTGTGTTTCATTCTGTAATATATTACTGTTTATTTTACTGTATCTGTATTATCATGCTGCTGTAACACACTGACATTTCCCCATAGTGGGACTGTTAAAGGATCACCTTATCTTAAAACATAAAAACCATGAAAATGTGGTATCTCTGAAATCAGACCGAGCCGTTTGACTTGTTTTTGGTGCATAATGAACGTCATAAAAAACTCAGTTTTTCTCCAATTCCACACCACTCTGTAATGGTACCATTTAATATTCTGTTCAACATTCTGGGAAGCTGTGTTTTAAAAAAAAATAAATAAATAAATTACAAGTACAATTTGTCCTGCAAACGTTAAAGGAAAAATAAGTTATGGTGGTCTGAAAGGTGGGGGAGTCAAAAGAGAAAGTTGCCTGCATTGGGAAGAGGTTAAAACCAGGAATGTTAAATGTCTGGAAATGGGAAGTTCTAAGCTCTTTTTATGGATCATGCTCTTATGGAGATTGATCCTAGTTCTAATCGCTCCGACATAAATCAAATGATACTGAATCATAAAAATCATGTATTCTGAAGAACATGTATGATTTCTTTGATAATAAAAGTTTTTCACGTTTGTGGATGTTCAAATCTATCACCCGGTATCATGTTGGTACAATTCAAATAGTTTAAACATGGAAAATTGCCCCGAGTCAAAGGACCTAAGTTAACTAACATATCCTTTAGATTACGATCTCTTTTATAAGACATCAGTGGAGGAGGAAGCTAAATCAGGTATTTCAGGACAGCCTTGTTGAATCACTGTCCATTGTTTAGAAAGAATTTTGCTGACGGTGCCACTCAGATGTGTGAAAGTAATTCAAAAGGAATCCTAGGTCTCTAATTTCATTTTTTTTTGTTCAAAAACATTAACTCTCTCAACCTCCTGTAACCGTTTCTTGTCTATCCAATATATGTTTGGAGGACCACCCTATCATTTGGAACACATCTCCTTCACTCTTTTGTCAACTATAAGTTCATCACTTACTATATGTTTGACCCTCAACAACTGACTCCAGAGTGATGACTTATTTTTTGGGGGTGCGATTATTCCGAAACAGCAATAATTTCCGGTCAGTTGGTTTAACAAAGATGTCCATTCCTTGAAAGTCGCCGCAATTATTTTTCAGCACATAACACCTTTGTGCTGAAGTTACTAGATTTTATACTTCAACATAATTTTTTTTATGTTGGACGCCCACCTCTTCCACCAGCTCAGGAGCTTGGCAATGGGGAGCCCTTATTCCCCCATCTATGCTAATCTGTTCCTGGGCTATTGGAAGAGGGAACTGGTCTTCAATGAGGGAGGCCATGGACCAAACAATCTGATTCAATTATGGGTCACATTTATTCATGATGTACTAATCCTTTGGGGAGGTAATAAAGAATAGTTCTCAGATTTTGTCAAAATCCTCAATATGAATATTGTGGGACTCTTTCTGACGTCTGAAATTCATGAGTCATCTATTACCTTTTTTGGATCTAACAATAACTAAGTCACCAGGGGGTAATTTGAGTACAAATATCTATTGCAAAACAGCAACCAATTGTCTTTTGAATGGGGACAGTTGGCACCCGAATTCCCTCCAGAAGGGTATCCGAAGGGACAATTCTTGTGAGTTAGAAGGAATTGTACGTATTTCTCTAAGATCAGAGGGCTGCTAAAATATGCAACAGAGATTTGTTCAAAGGGGGATACCGTGAAGGAGCGATTCATAGTGCATATCAGCATGCGACGGCATGTAAATGCACTCAGTTTTTATCACCTAAAGTAAGAACTGGAACGGGTGATTGTCGCACATCGGCGAATTATGGATCAGTCATGGAACATCCTACAGGCAGATTCAGATATTGGGTCTCTGTTGAGTCCTCATCCCCTGATTACGTTACGTAGTGGACCAAATTTCAGAGATAAACTGATAAATTCACATTCAAAATCTTTAGACCATACAACATGGATGAGAAAGCAGGCAAAAACCCTTACAGGAACTTACTCTTGAGGAACATGCAAAGCATGTGAATTTGTGCAGAGCGCTAAATCCTTTTGTAGTACCATCACAAAAAAAGTAAATTTCAACAAATCTTTTATTAATTGTAATACACGTGGGTGGGATTCTAAGCCTAGTATCAAGAGAAACAGGAATTGTTCATGTTTTTGTTAGATCTGAGTAACGAGTAGCGTTTTTACAAATCAAGTGTGGTTTACCATATCATCGGACTTGTGTCTTTGAGGAGCGCATCCCCTGGTGTATCTTTGCAGTGGTTTCACTGTGATCCCTCTACATATTACTTATTAATTGTAATACACGTGGTGTGATTTATCTTATGACATATATCTCTGGGGCTCAGTATGTTGGAAAGACTATACATGAGTTCCGCAAAAGAATTCAGGGACCATGTAAACAATGTCTGGCAGCAGGATGATACACCAATTGCCTGACATATTTGGGATTGCCACAATGGCGGTGTTTCTACATTGAGATTTCCAGATTTTGAAGTGGTTGTCCCGTCACCAGGGGGGTTGATCACAAAATTTTGCGACGTCAAGCAAGATGGACGAATATTTTACAAACAGTTAAGCCTGGGAGTTTAACCCCTTAGAGACACAGCCCAAAAGTGCGTTAAGGACCAGGCCTCGTTTTTCAAAACAGGCATGTGTCACTTTAAATGGCAATAACTTTGAGACGTAACACATTATACTTCATGTTAGTGGTAAACACTAATCAATATTTTTGTATTTACTTAAAAAAGAAATAGGAAATTTGATGGAAATTTGGAAAAAATTGCAATTTTCAAAATGTGAAATTCTCTGCTTTTCAGGCAGATAGCCATACCACCCAAATACATGAATAAATATTATCTACCATATCTCAGCTTTATATTGGGATCATCTTTTGATTGTCAAAGTTCACAGAGGGACAAATGACACTATCTGCCCAAAAAAAATAAACACATAAAATTTCACTTTTATTGATATCCTTTAAAACCAATCCAAAAAGTAAAACAAAATGATTGTGTTCCACCTGTTCAGTCCATACAAAAGTGAAGAAATAACTAGGGAGGGGCAATTGTATATACACCTATATATGCCCTATAGGATATTGAAACCCTCACTCCCTAATAAACCACAGTGGCTTTTTTCCAAACAGCAACTTGTGAACAGGACCCAAAGTGTGAACTGCCAGCAAATCACTCCCCCCCTCTGAGGTTACTGGCCTATTGCCACACCAACAGAGAGGAGAGAGGCACCGACAGTCAGGTCACCGTACAAATGCTGAACTGGATGATAAGTCCACTGACTAACTGGGAATTTATGACCCTACGCAGGGTTTCTTCTATTAAAAAGAGTCATCAGGGGTCTTTTTCTCACTTCACAAAATAAACAGCTTAACACTGTAACACATGATAGCGGTGTGGTGTACTGACCGCTGGCAGGACCGCCGCTCAAAGATTCAGCGGTGAGTTGCCCTGCTCCACACAGATCTTTTAAACCTCCTACTCCGCCCTCCAGGCTGTTGTGATCCAATCTCCATCATGCTGAAAACACACCTCTTTCATGTCACTCCCCTAGCCCACGTGGGGCACATCTTCCTCATGCATTACAATGTACCACCCATTAGGCTGAACTACAGTCCAAGCGCAGAGGATTATACCGTTCTGTTTCTTCACACATGCGCATTACATTCTACATTGTGCCGAACCTTTTCTGTTTCACAGTCAGCACGCTACCAATATACTGTACCTGCGTCTATGCATGTGAACGGCCCCCATATTCTAAAGCGTTACCAAACCTGGATCAATAGATCCACATACATATAAAAAAATCTTTGAATGTTATTGGGATGTATCTGGGAACAATTATCCCCCTAAATAGAACGCCCCTTTTATATATATACCAAAAATACATGAGCGAAGGTAAATATCACCAATAACCAGATATTGTCACACACACTAAATGCTGCAGTCATTAGTAACATACAGCAAGAGGATGAAAAGGGGGAGAACTAAGGTGTGAAATAGCAGACCTGTAAGAATATTGAGTAAGAGAACCATATTATATTGGGACAACAGCATATCATGCCGGACACGTTTATGTAAAATAGATTCCATCTGAATAGTCTAAAAGGTTTTATTCAACACCATGCGTTATCTCATTGGAAAGCCAATCTAAGAGTACCCATATGCAGAGTTAAATGTCCGTATAGGCACCATTCTAAGAGAAAGGTGTTTTATTCTATAAAGCAAGTAAAGTCCAGTTGTTCGTTCAGTCCCTTTGATTGTCTTTTAATCTTTTGATTGTCTTTTAATTTATTTTGGACGTTACAAGGCTTACAAGTGTAACAGTGATTTTCCAGATTTACAAGAAAATTCCCCAAACTAATTTTTTAGGGACGACTTCAGTTCTGAAAATGATATAAGGCCTATATAATAGAAACCCCCATAAATCATCCCATTTTCAAAACTGCACCCCTCTAATAAGTAGAGATGAACGAACACTGTTCGGATCAGCCGTTCCGAACAGCACGCTCCCATAGAAATTAATGGAAGCAGCTGGCACGTACACTTTGCCGGCGGCCGGTCGCTTAACCCCCCGCGTGCCGGCTACGGTTCGCTCATCTCTACTAATAAGTCAAAACAGCATTTGGGATGTTTGTTAACCCTTTAAGCATTTCATAAGAATAAAAATAATTTTTTTCACTAATACATTCATTTAGACCTAGAATTAACACATTTACAAAGGGTTAAAGGAGAAAATGCATCTGACAGTTTATTGTGCAATTTCTCCCGAGCACAGAAATATCCCACATATGAGTGTAAACTCATTTTTGGGCAGACGGCAGCGCATGGAAGGAAAGGAGCGACACTGAGTGTTTGAACAGCAGATTTTGTTAGAATAGTTTTAATGCGCCATGTCTCATTTGCAGATGCCTTAGAGTACCAAAACAATGGAAACCCCCCAAAAGTTACCCCATTTTAGAAAATACACCCCTCACAGAATTCATCAAGGGGTATAGTGAGCATTTTGACACTGCAGCCGTTTCACAGATTTTACTAACATTGGAATGTGTAAATGAAAAATGACTAAAATGTCACTTTATCCCCAAAGTTTTCATTTTCACAAGGGGTTAAAGGAGAAAAAGTTTGTTAAACAATTTCTCCTGAACACGACAATACCACATATGTGGCCATAATCTGCTGTATGGGGACATGGTGGGGCTTGGAATGGAAGGAGCGCCATTTGGCTTTTGGAGGGCAGATTTTGCTGGAATATTTTTCAGATGCTATTTGTCGCATTTGCAGAGCCCCTAGAGTACCAATACAGTAGAAACCCCCTAAAAGTGACCCCATTTTGGAAACTACACCCCTCATAGAATTTATCTAGGGGTAGAGTGAGCATTTTGACCTCACAGCTGTTTCACAGATTTAATTAACATTGGGACGTAAAAATTGAAAAATTACTTTTTTTCCAATAAATCGTCCATTTAGCGCCTTATTTTAATTTTTGAAAGTAGTTAAAGAATTAAAAGCCCCAGAGTTTGTTACACGATTTCTCCTGAACACGGCAACACCCTACATGTGGTCATAATCTGCTGTATGGGAACATGGCAGGGCTCAGAATGGAAAGAGCGCTATTTGGATTTTGGAGGGCAGATATTGCTGGAATAGTTTTGAGGTTCCATGTCACATTTGCTGCAATGAAAACCCCTCAAAAGTGACGCCATTTTAGAAACTACACCTGTCAAGGAATGTATCAAGGGGTATTATGATTTTGAGACTAAAAATGCTCCCCAAAAATTGAAAAATGAAATTTTTAAAGAAATATGCCATTTTGTTGCCCAAAACATTGCACCCACTTTGTGTTGTCAGAGAAAGGCACTCCTACAACTATTAAGTGGGCCATCCCGAGGGGCAAAAAATTATATCTGTGGGTGTAAACTGCTGCGTGAGCACACAGCAGGGCTCAGAAGGGAAGGAGCACTGCACTTTTTAGCTTTTGAGGTACAGATTTAGAGGGACCCTCTGGGGGCCATGTTGTTTTTGCAGAGCCCTGGAGGTGCCAGTAAACTGGAATTCCCCAAGAAGTGATCCCATTTTGTAAGGGCAATTTTAGGGTCTCTGCAAAAGTGTCATGGCATCCAAAAACCAAACCATCTAAGTCTGTGCTCCAAAAACCAAATAACTCTTCTTCCCCTCTGTCCAACTGTGCCCTAATATCAGTTTATACCCACATATGACATTAGGTACGTTATCCTGGGTACACCAGTGTCATAAATGTTCCCTAATATCAGTTCAGACCACATATGACATTATGTTCGTTATCGGGGTACACATACATGTGGTATACATGTGGTACTGTATGTAAACGCACATATCTAATCCTCTGGCGTGTGGTACTGTCTGAAAACATGCGTATCTAATCCTCCAGCGTGTGGTACTGTGTGCAGAGGCACGTATCTAATCCTCCTCCATGTGGTACTGTGTGTGGTGGTGTGTATCTAATCCTCCGGTATGTGGAATTGTGTGAAGACGCGCATATCTAATCCTCTGGCATGTTGTACTGTGTGCAGAAATGTGTATCTAATCCTATGGCGTGTACAACTGTGTGCAGACGCATGTATCTAATCCTACGGAATGTGGTACTGTGTGAAGACATGCGTATCTAATCCTCCCCTGTGTGTTATTGTGTGAAGAGGTGCATATCTAATCCTCCCCCGTGTGTTACTTTGTGCAGACAGATGTATCTCTCTATCTTATAAAATGAATTCTTGTCTGTCTGTCTGTCTGTCTGTCTGTCTGTCTGTCTGTCCGTCCGTCCGTCTGTCTGTCTGTTCTTCATGTGCGACCAAACGACTGGACCGATCTTCACCAAATTTGGTACAGAGATACTTCAGGTATCCAGGAAGGTTTAAGATGAGACTTCAACTCGCTCAGAAGTACCGTTGCTGAGATACAGCATTCCCAACACAATGCCCCCCCCCCCTTAGCCAATACAAACCTGCAAATCTTTCACTCATATTCCAACTGCAATACACACGGTCAACCCACATGCACAATCCAACACTGATATCCAAACTGCATCAGAGGATTAGATACACAGATCAGCACACAGTATCACACACCCAGGGGTCTACCTTCCCCTTTCACCGCCCGAGGCGAACTTCAGAAAGCCGCCCCCCCGGGCCGGGAGGAGGGGCGTGGCCGAGTGGAGGGGGAGGGGCTTAGCGCCGTTCACCGGCAGAGAACAGGCCCGGAGGCTGCCTGCTCTTTGCCTGAGCGTGAGGGGAGGCTGCTGGAGCAGCGCTGCTCCAGTGGCCTCCCCAAACCACCGCTCGGTGCTAAGCCAGTCCAGGACAGCTTGTCCTGCACTGGCTTAGGGAAGCAAAAATGCCGCCCTCCCTGAGGCCCTGACATAGCGCCGCCTGAAGCGCTCGCTTCAGGTCGCCTCATGGGAGGTGCGGCGCTGCACACACCAGAAGATTAGATACACCCGTCTGCACACAGTTCCACACACTGAAGGATCAGATACGTGCGTCTGCACACAGTTCCACATGCCGAAGGATTAGATACACACATCTGTACACAGTACCACACGGCAGGGGATTGGATACATGCATCTGCACACAGTACCACATGCCAGAGGATTGGATACGCGCATCTGCACACAGTTCCACACAGCAGAGGATTAGATAGGTGCGTCTGCACACAGTTGTACATGCCATAGGATTAGATACACGTGTCTGCACACAGTTCCACACGCTGTAGGATTAGATAAGCGCCTCTTCACACAATACCACACAGGGGAGGATTAGATACGTGCATCTGCACACAGTTGTACACACCATAAGATTAAATATACGCGTCTGTACACAGTTCCACATGCCGAAGAATTAGATACACGCATCTGTATGCAGTACCACACGCCAGGGGATTGGATACATGCATCTGCACATAGTACCACATGCCAGAGGATTGGATATGCGCATCTGCACACAGTTCCACACACCAGAGGATTAGGGAGGTGCGTCTTCACACAGTTCCACACGCAAGAGGATTAGATATGTGTGTCTGCACACAGTTGTACACACTATAGAATTAGATACACGCGTCTACACACAGTTTCACATGCCGTAGGATTAGATACGCACCTCTTCACACAATACCACACGGTGAGGATTAGATACGTGCATCTGCACACAGTACCACATGACCAAGCATTAGATATGTGTGTCTGCACACAATACCACACAGGGGAGGATCAGATATGCACATCTGCACACAGTTCAAAATGCCAGAGGATTAGATATGTGCGTTTGCACACAGTTCAAAACAGCGGAGGATTAGATACGCATGTCTTCACACAGTACCACATGCTGTAGTATTAGATACACGCGTCTGCACACAGTTGTACATGCCATAGGATTAGATACACGCGTCTGCACACAGTACCACATGCTGTAGTATTAGATACGCACGTCTGCACACAGTTGTACATGCCATAGGATTAGATACACGCATCTGCACACAGTACCACATGCCGTAGAATTAGATACACGGGTCTGCACACATTTCCACATGCCATAGGATTAAATACACGCGTCTGCACACAGTTGTACATGCCAACATGCCATAGGATTAGATACACGCGTCTTCACTCAGTACCACATGCTATAGGATTAGATATGCGCGTCTCCACACAGTTCCACACACTGAAGAATTAGATACGTGTGTCTTCACAAAGTACCACACGAGGGAGGATTAAATATGCACCTCTTCACACAATTAGATATGCACATCTGCACACAGTTCAACACACTGGAGGATTAGATACGCATGTCTTCACACAGTTCAACATGCCAGAGTATTAGATACACATGTCTGCACACAGTACCACATGCCGTAGGATTAGATATGCACCCCTACACACATCTCCACAGGCCAGAGTATTAGATATGCGCATCTGCACACAGTTGTACACACCACAGGATTAGATACACGCGTCTTCACACAGTACCACATGCCTGCAGGTGCCCTTTTCTTTCTAATGCATTTGTCTTTCACAATGAGTCCTTAATCAAAGACCCCCTACATCCCTTCCATCTCAGTCATATCAACTCATGGTATAGATGTCAAGTCAGCCCAAGCCCAGTTCATGCATAAGTAAATAGCCATGAGCTGTCACGTCACTAGGTGTCCAGAAATTCTATTTGCACCTAAAGCTATTCTCAAGCAAGGGCTAGTTATATGTATGAGTTTGGATTGTTCTAGTATTTTTTTTCCTCTGGGCTTATATGTACAGGGCGTTTATGGTAAGGTATTTTGTGCTGAACTGTGGTATTGTCAGGCTTACATAAAAGGGGGCAGTGAGGTGCATGATCAGGTAATGCAAAAACATAGTTTGCCACTATTTCAGCTATTAGATTTTGTATGTGGCTTCACGGGGTCTCAGCACCAGGGATACATTTTAATGTATCCAGCACATTTTAATGTCCAGCACATATGGTACTTTTATTCATGTAATAAGCAATTAAATGTGATGTATAAGGGGGGATATAAAATTACACTCACTGGTAATTTATAATATATAAATAATTATATATTCAACTAGGCAAATAATGTGCCGGCTATGACCATGCACATCCAAATGCCAAACAGTATTATTTTTTATTAATAAATGTATACTAAACTTGTATACTGTACTTACACTATATATTAGAAAAGGTCCAGCCTCCACCCCTCAATAGCCAGCCATCTCTGACCTTAAAATTACACTCACTGGTAGCCACCGTTAAATGTAAATGTTGTGGTTGTACTCTTACACCACACAGAATATTTTATTTAAAGAAACTTAAAGGAGTTGTCCGGGGTAAATTAAAATGTTACCACTAAGCTAAACCCCCTCCCCCGCCTAACTTCTAATTTACTCCAATAAAAATGTATATTTACCCATATGCCAGGGGCGGTCGCTGTAGGCACATTTTCTGATTTCCTGATGATGTTGTGCTTCTCTGTTTCCAGATATGGTATGCCATCAGTACTCCTCTTTCCCTTCCCCCTCATACTTGCCAACGCTCACTTCCCCTTCTACTTTTGGACATTGCTTCCTCTACAAGGGAGATGGCGCCTGCGCAATAGAATGTCAGCAGAAGCAAAAATAATCAGTGTTCTATTGCACATGGGTGGCTTCTGCCAGTTCCGGATGCCAGGTGCAGGCAGAAGAGGGGACAGAGGCACCTCAAAGTCATCTCCAGGACAAGACAGGTAAGTAGGATGGGCTGGGGAGAGGGTTGGGGGACTGAGTTAGTTCGTTAGATAGGTAGGGGTAGTAGTCCACAGACTAGCTAAGGAAATGGGGGGGGGGGGGGTGAAAGAGGAAGTGAGAGGGGGAATCTGAGCGAACTTCAATGCATCATGGTTGTAAGCTAAGACAGCAGGAGGCTACTCATGTAAACAAATGCAGAGGACACCAGGAGCTCCTAGAGAAAGCCAGAAATCACTCAATACACTGCTAAGCTATTGTATTAGGGAAATGTCTTCCCAAAATAGGAAACAGGTTGCACACTCTCTCGCAGTGAAGTATAGTGCAGTACACACATGTAACAATGAAGGGAATTTATTGATAACAGATAACACATTTCAGGGTGTTCGATGTTCTACAAACACCACCCGTTTGTCAGATCTTATCCATTATTCACTTCTTCAGGGGTTTAAAAAAATAACATTTCCAGTCTTGCAGGAAATATCACTTTTCTATCTTCAATAAATTTGATCTTGCCTTGACTCTCAAAAGAGTATTCTGATGCAGCATATCATATAGAGAAAAACCACTGTGAGGCTTTTTCTAGGTAAGATACTTAGATACTTATTTAGTGTTATGTTATGTAACTTTTGGGAAGAAATTGTATGTGTGATCCTCATAAATTTCCAAGGGAGTCACTAGAGTCAGGTGATTATATCACACTCTGGTATAATATACATTTTTCTCATATATATATATATATATATATATATATATATATATATATATACAGTATATATATATATATATATATATATATATATATATATATATATATATGCTGTAAGCCGATGACTGGTCAGGTAATGGAAGGGGTGTACATCTCACCCAGACTACTAAAGTGGGTGAGATGAGAAAACTCCAGAAAGAACATTCCTCAGCAGATAACTATTCTGCAGGGTAGATGCTAAATCCTAGTCTGCTAAAGGACCTCTGATGACGTCATGACCATGTGATCGGACTCTGGTGTGGGCGGAGCTACTAGGATTTAGACTCAATGTTATTTGCAGATGTTACATACCAGTGGCTACAGGACCTTTGATGACATCCAGGTCACATGACCTTATGACAAGCCAATCGCAGAGCAGTAGCACTAAAGGACCTCCCCCTTCCAGGTCCTTCCAGTTTTCTGTGCTCCGTGGACCCTGACTCGTGTATAAGCCGAGGAGAGCTTTTTCAGCATGAAAAATGTGCTGAAAAAGTCGGCTTATACTCAAGTATATACGGTATATTGTAAGCCAATGGCTGGTCAGGTAATGGACCAGCAGGTAATCTCACCCAGACTACTAAAGTGGGTGAGATGAGAAAATTCCAGAAAGAACGTTCCTCAGCAGATAACTATTGTCTGCTGACTGTTATTTCAGAGTTCCAGTTACTGGGCTGGATTTTTAGGAATGACAGGTAGGTTGGTAGTAAGACCTGTCATTCCACCACCCTCCAGTCCACACTTTGGGGATGTTCCGGCAGCAACTCAGCAGCAGAGAGTCTCCTCGTCAAGGAGGCTTAAGACGTCAGTTCAAGCAGCAAACTGAGGGCAGAGTTTGGCTGGAGTGCCAAACAGAGAGGTCGTTTTTTGGAGCTGTGTCCTGAATTATTCAACTGGTTTTGGATTTCTGTTATTCTAGGTGAGGTAACCTATTCTATGTTTAGTTAGAGCCTAGCCGGGCAGGTATTTATTTATGTATTGTTTCCTTTTGTTGCTGCACTACATTTTGAGTAAAAATAAAATCTACCTTTGTTTTGGACTAAAGAAACTGGACTTTTGTGTCTATGCCACCCCACCTAGCAACCCCAGACCCTGCCAATATGAATAAAGAAAGAAATATTTAACCCTTTCCTTGCCACCTACGTATGTCATTCATCTGAACAGGGTGGCACTTCAGTATCGGAGGACATATGTAGAATAATAATAATAATACATTTTTCTTTTATAGTTCCAACATATTTTGCAAAGTGTGGGTTCAAGTAGAAACAAAAAGATACATTACAGAGAAATAGTCAGTTCACACAATGGGACTGAGGACCCTGCTCACAAGTGCTTACAATTTATGAGGGGGTGGCCTCCGCCTCAGGCTCCGGACCAAAATATGGGTAGCCGCGACTCCGCTCCGGATTAGGCCCGCTCATGATTCGGAGTGTCTTCAGGCCAATTCGCCTTGCGATTCTCTTATCTAGAATAAGAGAATCTCGTTTTTAAAATGAGACCAAGACCATCATAAGCGATTCATTGGTGAAAACGCTGTTCGGCATTTAAATCCCAATGTAGATCTCAATTCTCGACAATGTTTTTAACAACTAATCTCTACGTATCTGTATGGGCTATCATGATGATTCTCATCTTTAAAATGAATCCAAGATCTTCTTTATAGCTGTAACGGATCCTGAGATATGGGGCTCCCCACCCATCTCCCCCGCCCCCCTTCCTGCTTCAGGCAGTATCTCCAAGAAGCTTTAACCATTGATCTAGAACGCCTGAAGAGTTGCATTAAACACTTATACAACAGATATGCAAAGATTACATTTCACCTTGTCCGCTTGTCAGCTTTCTAGCGGAATATAATTGCAACACTCAGGAGGGGCCAGGGCTGGTATCACTGGTGATTATATCCGATGCGGCCGGCTTGCAGGGGGTCCCTGGGTCCTGAATGTGCACCAAATCTCCTTTTTGATGTCCCCGATTACCCGCCCCCACGTGATATCTGACAATGACAACAGACAACCAGGCTTCGGGGGTAATCGTTGCATTTCTTTTTACTAGCAGGACAAAGTAATACAAATGTACATATGGGGGACTTCTTCACATACAATACAGCGATCTTTGTAGGTAGTGTCCAATTAGCATAGGATGGGGCAGAATGCTTTGGATAGTAGTTGCTTGGCAGTTAACTTGTATATACTTGTAAAGATGGTCTGTATCCAGGTGGTTAGTCCTCAACAAAACTGGGTACACGTATATAGAAGAGGAGATACAATTCGGCAGCGGGAGACCCTCAATTTCTGCCAGACTAGCTATGGGCTTCTTAACTATAGATTTGTCCCAAATACTTACTTGGATAGAAATATACGTGTGAGGTCCCAGATGTACGGATAAAACAAGTCCATCAACTTCAGCGCTTGTAAGATTAGAGCTTCAGAGGAAAACACTCTCTTAGAAGGGCCTTGAGGACAGAGGAGAAGGCATCTCTGCTTGGTGTACCCTGATAGTGGGAAGCCATTATCCATGCTCCATGTGCTCTGTCTGCTAGCTGTCTCATGTCTTAGACTTGTAGCCCCACACAAAAGAAGTCAGCCAAAAACGTCCCCAACCCCCTCTAGAGAGGGTGGTCACTCAACTCTCCCTCCAGGCCAGTCAAGGGAGCCTGATTGGTCCTGGAGGTCAGCTAATCATAATGGACACTCCCTTTACAGTAACAACTCAAATTACAATGGCAAAGTATAGGCAGGTGTAGTTCACAAAAACATCCACAAGATGGCGCATTAATAGACCCCCTGTGTGCTGGCTCTGGAAGAATAGAAATATATAGAAGGAAAGAAGGGGGAGGAAAATATTTACCTTATATGCAAATGTCCATATCATCTCATCTGCAAGGACTATAAAAGGGAATTTGACTAGCAGTTTTGGGACATTACATAATACCTTCCATCTCTGAGGACATGAAAGGACAGCTCATCACAGAAGGCAACGAAAAACAATAAAAAGTGATTAGAAAAACATTTTCAATTAGTTTATTGGTTTTGCTTTTTCTGTGATATCACACTGTAGCAGTTTAACCAATTGCAGAAGATCAAGATAACCATGTATTTCATACAACTTCTGAGAAATTTTACATTGCCTAATTATTAGTAAATTAAGGCCAATATAACCATGTATTGCATAGTGTCTTCTTTTTATTTATTTATTTTTCCTCTAGGCACAGAATATTACTACATTTTTCCTATAATGGCCACCGCTGCACAGCAAATGAACTGCCATACTATATATAGTTAGGGTACTGCTGCAGAAACCTATGGGGTTAACTAGGATGTTGCCCCCTGCAGCTGTTTCATCACTGTTCCCAGTACTAAAACATTGATACCAAAGAACATGATGCTTCATTTTTTAGCTCTCTGAAAAAATACGAGCGTCTGTCACTTACTCTTAATTGACCACAATGGGGGTCTGAATTATTTGGGTCATCAATAGAGATGAGCGAACACTAAAATGTTCGAGGTTCGAAATTCGATTCGAACAGCCGCTCACTGTTCGAGTGTTCGAATGGGTTTCGAACCCCATTATAGTCTATGGGGAACATAAACTCGTTAAGGGGGAAACCCAAATTCGTGTCTGGAGGGTCACCAAGTCCACTATGACACCCCAGGAAATGATACCAACACCCTGGAATGACACTGGGACAGCAGGGGAAGCATGTCTGGGGGCATAAAAGTCACTTTATTTCATGGAAATCCCTGTCAGTTTGCGATTTTCGCAAGCTAACTTTTCCCCATAGAAATGCATTGGCCAGTGCTGATTGGCCAGAGTACGGAACTCGACCAATCAGCGCTGGCTCTGCTGGAGGAGGCGGAGTCTAAGATAGCTCCACACCAGTCTCCATTCAGGTCCGACCTTAGACTCCGCCTCCTCCGGCAGAGCCAGCGCTGATTGGCCGAAGGCTGGCCAATGCATTCCTATGCGAATGCAGACTTAGCAGTGCTGAGTCAGTTTTGCTCAACTACACATCTGATGCACACTCGGCACTGCTACATCAGATGTAGCAATCTGATGTAGCAGAGCCGAGGGTGCACTAGAACCCCTGTGCAAACTCAGTTCACGCTAATAGAATGCATTGGCCAGCGCTGATTGGCCAATGCATTCTATTAGCCCGATGAAGTAGAGCTGAATGTGTGTGCTAAGCACACACATTCAGCACTGCTTCATCAAGCCAATACAATGCATTAGCCAGTGCTGATTGGCCAGAGTACGGAATTCGGCCAATCAGCGCTGGCCAATGCATTCTATTAGCCCGATGAAGTAGAGCTGAATGTGTGTGCTAAGCACACACATTCAGCACTGCTTCATCAAGCCAATACAATGCATTAGCCAGTGCTGATTGGCCAGAGTACGGAATTCGGCCAATCAGCGCTGGCTCTGCTGGAGGAGGCGGAGTCTAAGGTCGCTCCACACCAGTCTCCATTCAGGTCCGACCTTAGACTCCGCCTCCTCCGGCAGAGCCAGCGCTGATTGGCCGAAGGCTGGCCAATGCATTCCTATGCGAATGCAGACTTAGCAGTGCTGAGTCAGTTTTGCTCAACTACACATCTGATGCACACTCGGCACTGCTACATCAGATGTAGCAATCTGATGTAGCAGAGCCGAGGGTGCACTAGAACCCCTGTGCAAACTCAGTTCACGCTAATAGAATGCATTGGCCAGCGCTGATTGGCCAATGCATTCTATTAGCCCGATGAAGTAGAGCTGAATGTGTGTGCTAAGCACACACATTCAGCACTGCTTCATCAAGCCAATACAATGCATTAGCCAGTGCTGATTGGCCAGAGTACGGAATTCGGCCAATCAGCGCTGGCCAATGCATTCTATTAGCCCGATGAAGTAGAGCTGAATGTGTGTGCTAAGCACACACATTCAGCACTGCTTCATCAAGCCAATACAATGCATTAGCCAGTGCTGATTGGCCAGAGTACGGAATTCGGCCAATCAGCGCTGGCCAATGCATTCTATTAGCCCGATGAAGTAGAGCTGAATGTGTGTGCTAAGCACACACATTCAGCTCTACTTCATCGGGCTAATAGAATGCATTGGCCAGCGCTGATTGGCCAGAGTACGGAACTCGACCAATCAGCGCTGGCTCTGCTGGAGGAGGCGGAGTCTAAGGTCGGACCTGAATGGAGACTGGTGTGGAGCGATCTTAGACTCCGCCTCCTCCAGCAGAGCCAGCGCTGATTGGCCGAATTCCGTACTCTGGCCAATCAGCACTGGCTAATGCATTGTATTGGCGTGATGAAGCAGTGCTGAATGTGTGTGCTTAGCACACACATTCAGCTCTACTTCATCGGGCTAATAGAATGCATTGGCCAGCGCTGATTGGCCGAATTCCGTACTCTGGCCAATCAGTGCTGGCCAATGCATTCTATTAGCTTGATGAAGCAGAGTGTGCACAAGGGTTCAAGCGCACCCTCGGCTCTGATGTAGGAGAGCCGAGGGTGCACTTGAACCCTTGTGCACCCTCAGCTCTGCTACATCAGAGCCGAGGGTGCGCTTGAACCCTTGTGCACACTCTGCTTCATCAAGCTAATAGAATGCATTGGCCAGCGCTGATTGGCCAATGTATTCTATTAGCCTGATGAAGTAGAGCTGAATGTGTGTGCTAAGCACACACATTCAGCTCTACTTCATCGGGCTAATAGAATGCATTGGCCAGCGCTGATTGGCCAGAGTACGGAACTCGACCAATCAGCGCTGGCTCTGCTGGAGGAGGCGGAGTCTAAGATCGCTCCACACCAGTCTCCATTCAGGTCCGACCTTAGACTCCGCCTCCTCCAGCAGAGCCAGCGCTGATTGGCCGAATTCCGTACTCTGGCCAATCAGCACTGGCTAATGCATTGTATTGGCTTGATGAAGCAGTGCTGAATGTGTGTGCTTAGCACACACATTCAGCTCTACTTCATCGGGCTAATAGAATGCATTGGCCAGCGCTGATTGGCCGAATTCCGTACTCTGGCCAATCAGCACTGGCTAATGCATTGTATTGGCTTGATGAAGCAGTGCTGAATGTGTGTGCTTAGCACACACATTCAGCTCTACTTCATCGGGCTAATAGAATGCATTGGCCAATCAGCGCTGGCCAATGCATTCTATTAGCGTGAACTGAGTTTGCACAGGGGTTCTAGTGCACCCTCGGCTCTGCTACATCAGATTGCTACATCTGATGTAGCAGTGCCGAGTGTGCATCAGATGTGTAGTTGAGCAAAACTGACTCAGCACTGCTAAGTCTGCATTCGCATAGGAATGCATTGGCCAGCCTTCGGCCAATCAGCGCTGGCTCTGCCGGAGGAGGCGGAGTCTAAGGTCGGACCTGAATGGAGACTGGTGTGGAGCGACCTTAGACTCCGCCTCCTCCAGCAGAGCCAGCGCTGATTGGCCGAATTCCGTACTCTGGCCAATCAGCACTGGCTAATGCATTGTATTGGCTTGATGAAGCAGTGCTGAATGTGTGTGCTTAGCACACACATTCAGCTCTACTTCATCGGGCTAATAGAATGCATTGGCCAGCGCTGATTGGCCGAATTCCGTACTCTGGCCAATCAGCACTGGCTAATGCATTGTATTGGCTTGATGAAGCAGTGCTGAATGTGTGTGCTTAGCACACACATTCAGCTCTACTTCATCGGGCTAATAGAATGCATTGGCCAATCAGCGCTGGCCAATGCATTCTATTAGCGTGAACTGAGTTTGCACAGGGGTTCTAGTGCACCCTCGGCTCTGCTACATCAGATTGCTACATCTGATGTAGCAGTGCCGAGTGTGCATCAGATGTGTAGTTGAGCAAAACTGACTCAGCACTGCTAAGTCTGCATTCGCATAGGAATGCATTGGCCAGCCTTCGGCCAATCAGCGCTGGCTCTGCCGGAGGAGGCGGAGTCTAAGGTCGGACCTGAATGGAGACTGGTGTGGAGCGATCTTAGACTCCGCCTCCTCCAGCAGAGCCAGCGCTGATTGGTCGAGTTCCGTACTCTGGCCAATCAGCGCTGGCCAATGCATTCTATTAGCCCGATGAAGTAGAGCTGAATGTGTGTGCTTAGCACACACATTCAGCTCTACTTCATCAGGCTAATAGAATACATTGGCCAATCAGCGCTGGCCAATGCATTCTATTAGCTTGATGAAGCAGAGTGTGCACAAGGGTTCAAGCGCACCCTCGGCTCTGATGTAGCAGAGCTGAGGGTGCACAAGGGTTCAAGTGCACCCTCGGCTCTCCTACATCAGAGCCGAGGGTGCGCTTGAACCCTTGTGCAGCCTCGGCTCTGCTACATCAGAGCCGAGGGTGCGCTTGAACCCTTGTGCACACTCTGCTTCATCAAGCTAATAGAATGCATTGGCCAGCACTGATTGGCCAGAGTACGGAATTCGGCCAATCAGCGCTGGCCAATGCATCCCTATGGGAAAAAGTTTATCTCACAAAAATCACAATTACACACCCGATAGAGCCCCAAAAAGTTATTTTTAATAACATTCCCCCCTAAATAAAGGTTATCCCTAGCTATCCCTGCCTGTACAGCTATCCCTGTCTCATAGTCACAAAGTTCACATTCTCATATGACCCGGATTTGAAATCCACTATTCGTCTAAAATGGAGGTCACCTGATTTCGGCAGCCAATGACTTTTTCCAATTTTTTTCAATGCCCCCAGTGTCGTAGTTCCTGTCCCACCTCCCCTGCGCTGTTATTGGTGCAAAAAAGGCGCCAGGGAAGGTGGGAGGGGAATCGAATTTTGGCGCACTTTACCACGTGGTGTTCGATTCGATTCGAACATGGCGAACACCCTGATATCCGATCGAACATGTGTTCGATAGAACACTGTTCGCTCATCTCTAGTCATCAATATCAGCATGTAAAATTTTGCGTGACCATAGTGTGTCAAAGTGGTTTTTCACTGAGGGCCACAACCTTATGGTTGTCTTCAAATGGCCATTAGTAAATTTGTGACTGTATAAATGTGGCTATTCCAGTTAGCATACCTTCCAACTGTCCCGAATTCCACAGGAGAGTCCTCCTTTCCTCTTTATCCTCTTTATCCCAGCTGTGCACTTTTTCTGTTGTCCTGCCAGCTACCCTGTCACTTGCACTTTGGTATTATACAGTGGGAGACAACATGGCCAGAAGGATATCAAAAGAGGTGCATGGCCAGGTGCCACATCAGTCCTTTGCAGGAAGTAGAGGTAAGTATTCAAAATCCTACACCTGGAGACAGTCGTGTGGTAAAGAACTGAGACATCCTGGTTTAGGTGCCCAGTTACAAGGGTGACTACTGTGAACCGTATTGCTATTTGTTCTGTGTTCAGCTGTAAGGTGCCCAGTACTCTATAGCTGGGAAGGGCTGTGATGTCACGTAATGTGGCTTACTAGCCCCCAACACATAATATGTGGTATAAGGACCAATGGCTCAGATTTCTTCTGAATCCGAAATTAAGGAACTGCGCTCTCTTATTTTAGTGGTTAAAAGTACACGATTTTATTGACTTCAAACAAACTTTCACACAACGCGTTTCGGGCGTTACACTACGCCCTTCCTCAGGTGTATTAGTTTCTACAATTAAAACACAACAACATACGTCTAAGCAATATGCGGTTGCAGCTCTCCAATAAATAGTTAAAACCAGCATCTCACTTTACATCAAATAAAACAAATATAAATCATGTACACAATGTACGCAATGGACCTCTTTGAAACTTAATTACAAAACGTCTCATTGTTAGCACCCTAAATTGCGGGCAATGTTTCACACAATGTTGTCTACCTGCCCAGTATTATCTACATAGTAGGGAGTATCATGGTAAACGGCCACTAGAGGACCCAGTTTAAGAGTCATCTATCTATACTCTTCTCCTCAGGGTCCAAGTTTATCATGTTGCACCACATTGTCATTATCATTAGAGCCGCAAGAAAGAAAAAAGCATGATCACTTACCCGTGACCGCTGGGCTGGTTACTTGTCAGTCCAGCGCACGGCATAGTTATTTATACCATTGGTGGAAGTGGCATAATCGGAAGCTTCTGCTTCCCGCGCTGGCGCACGCGCACTCAAGTGCACGTGCACTGGTACAATTCGTTCGCCGGCGTCCGGAAGATACTGACGGCGCGTGCGTCCACTGCAATATTCTGCGCACGCGCCCGATCTGAAAGACGCGCATGCGCAGTGTAACTCAATCCAGCTGTCCTGATGATATCTCCTGGTGGTTACTGCGCATGTGTCTGTTGTAGCCGCACCGCAATTATGCTGGGCTTATCGAGCGATCGCTCGCTACTTCAGCGAGCCCTGCTGCTTCAATAGATGAATGGGTAACTTTAAAGGTCCCAGTTATTATAATAAAAGACATAGTATTAAAAATTCATTACCTTTAAGTTTCTAAATACATTTTTACGAACAAACAATATTATAAATATTATAAATGTATACATATAAGTATAAATGACTAAATAAATGAATGAATGTATAGTTGGTAACTCAAATGTGAACCTTAATTTAATTGGTTACATCTTCTAATGCCTCGTTCAACCCTGATGGGGCCAACGTATCTAAACGATAAATCCAATACATTTCCCGTCTACGGAGGAGCTGAAATCTATTTTGGTGGGTATCTGAAATGTGATCTACTGGAATAACTGAAAAATCTTTAAAATCACCATTGTGATACAAGGCAGCATGTCTCGATACACTGTGCTTCTCAAATTTATTAAGCACATTGGAACGGTGCTTGTTCAGCCTTTCTCGGAGTGTCCTTATGGTACGTCCTACATATTGTAGGCCGCATGGGCACTGTAGGACGTAGATAATATACTTAGAGTCACATGAAAGATGGTGTTTGATATCAAGTGTTTCCCCAGTACTAGTACTACAAATATCCTTCGTGCCGTGCATGATAGTAGCACAGCACTTACATTTCTTTCCATGACATTTCCAACTACCAGGCGATTTGGTGACTGTGCGACTACTAGTAGCACCTGTGTCCTTCTTTCTTAGTCTGCTCGGGGCCAACATGGACTTTAGCGTACGTGCCCTCCTAAATGTTAGACCCGGATTGGATGGTAGTATTCTTTTCAAGTATGGGTCTGCCTTTAGAACTGACCAATGTTTCTGTAGAATCTTTCTTATAGTGGCATGTTTACCATTGTAAGTGGTTAAAAAATTAAATCTAAAATCGGGTTTTGGTATCTTCTTTTGAGGTCGTAAACAATCTTCCTGCGTTAGGTCGGTAACTCTATCTAGGGCACCTTGTATAAGACCTTTAGGATAATTCTTTTCTATAAACCGATCTCTCATGATTGCACTTCGGACTAAAAATTCTGTCTTCTTTGTGCAGTTCCTCCTCAATCTCCTGAACTGACCATATGGTACATTGTCCTTCCACTTGCGATAATGCAAGCTATGGTAGTTCAGGAGGCTATTACAGTCCACTTTTTTAAAAAACGTGCTGGTGATCACGTGGTCACCCTCACATTTCAATGTAAGGTCCAGATAGTCTACACTCTTAGAATCTGAGGAGCCAGTGAACTTTAGGCCCCAAGTATTAAGGTTCAGCTCAGCCAAAAATTGGACACACTCTGATTCCGAACCATCCCAGATTATAATGAGATCGTCTATATATCTTTTATAGAACACTATTTTGTTGGCCCATCTAGAGCTACCGTATATATATTGGTCCTCAAATCCGCCCATGTACAGGTTCGCATAACTCGGTGCGAACCTAGTTCCCATGGCGGTCCCTGTTGTCTGCAGAAATACATCACCCTCGAACTCAAACACGTTATGTGTTAGAATGTATTCTATGCCTTTTAAAATAAATGTTTTTTGTGTTAGTGGCATATTTGGGTCTTCACCTAATACTCTAGCTATGTTTCTCAATCCCTCATTGTGTGGAATATTGCTGTACAAACCAGTTACGTCTAGTGTTAGCCATCTGTAACTAGGCTTCCAGGTTAAATGTAGCAGATGATTAATAAGGCAGGGGGAATCTTTAAGATAAGATTCTAATTTGACTACATACGGCTGTAATTGTAGATCTATGTATTGTGAAAGGTTCCTACTGATGGCGTTCAAACCTGAAATTATTGGACGTCCTGGTGGATCCACTAAAGATTTGTGGATCTTAGGGACGTGATAATATAAAGCTATAGTGGGGTTCTGAACCCACAAATACTCTTTTTCTCTTTTGGTTAGGACTCCTGTCCGGAATCCTTCCTCAACCAAACTGTAATAATCTATAAGATGTTCGGAGGTTGGATCTTCTAGGAGTTTCAAATAGTAATCCGTGTCTGAGAGAATGCGTTGTGCTTCCCTTATATATTCTACCCTATCTTGGATGACCACGCCTCCCCCTTTATCTGCATTCCTTATCACCACATTACTGTTCTTTTTTAAGGATATCAATGCTTTTCTTTCATCCTTCGTGAGGTTGTTATTGTTTTTAGAATGAGTGCTCGGATTAATATTGTTGCGAAATTCGTTGGATACTAAAGTATAGAAAGTATCGACGTGACTCCCTCTGTGATGAAGGGGATAAAAATTACTTTTCGGTTTGAGTTCTGTTGTAATAGGTGTAGGATCACTATTTTCTGTCTCTATTGGTGGAGTTGTTGTTCCGTTTGCCTTTTTAGGTGGAACCATTTCAAAATGCCTAGCCAGGGTGAGTTTTCGAATATATTTGTTTAGGTCTATAAACAATTCAAGGCTATCGACCTCTTGGTCAGGACAAAAAGAGAGTCCTTTGTGCAGAAGGCTTTCCTCGGCTTGAGATAGGACATAACTGGACAAATTGAAAATATTTGACTTTACATTTTGTTCCTTTTGTGTTGGGGACTTGCATCTGTTAGATCCTTTGTTAGGTCCTTTGTAAGTGCTGTGCTACTATCATGCACGGCACGAAGGATATTTGTAGTACTAGTACTGGGGAAACACTTGATATCAAACACCATCTTTCATGTGACTCTAAGTATATTATCTACGTCCTACAGTGCCCATGCGGCCTACAATATGTAGGACGTACCATAAGGACACTCCGAGAAAGGCTGAACAAGCACCGTTCCAATGTGCTTAATAAATTTGAGAAGCACAGTGTATCGAGACATGCTGCCTTGTATCACAATGGTGATTTTAAAGATTTTTCAGTTATTCCAGTAGATCACATTTCAGATACCCACCAAAATAGATTTCAGCTCCTCCGTAGACGGGAAATGTATTGGATTTATCGTTTAGATACGTTGGCCCCATCAGGGTTGAACGAGGCATTAGAAGATGTAACCAATTAAATTAAGGTTCACATTTGAGTTACCAACTATACATTCATTCATTTATTTAGTCATTTATACTTATATGTATACATTTATAATATTTATAATATTGTTTGTTCGTAAAAATGTATTTAGAAACTTAAAGGTAATGAATTTTTAATACTATGTCTTTTATTATAATAACTGGGACCTTTAAAGTTACCCATTCATCTATTGAAGCAGCAGGGCTCGCTGAAGTAGCGAGCGATCGCTCGATAAGCCCAGCATAATTGCGGTGCGGCTACAACAGACACATGCGCAGTAACCACCAGGAGATATCATCAGGACAGCTGGATTGAGTTACACTGCGCATGCGCGTCTTTCAGATCGGGCGCGTGCGCAGAATATTGCAGTGGACGCACGCGCCGTCAGTATCTTCCGGACGCCGGCGAACGAATTGTACCAGTGCACGTGCACTTGAGTGCGCGTGCGCCAGCGCGGGAAGCAGAAGCTTCCGATTATGCCACTTCCACCAATGGTATAAATAACTATGCCGTGCGCTGGACTGACAAGTAACCAGCCCAGCGGTCACGGGTAAGTGATCATGCTTTTTTCTTTCTTGCGGCTCTAATGATAATGACAATGTGGTGCAACATGATAAACTTGGACCCTGAGGAGAAGAGTATAGATAGATGACTCTTAAACTGGGTCCTCTAGTGGCCGTTTACCATGATACTCCCTACTATGTAGATAATACTGGGCAGGTAGACAACATTGTGTGAAACATTGCCCGCAATTTAGGGTGCTAACAATGAGACGTTTTGTAATTAAGTTTCAAAGAGGTCCATTGCGTACATTGTGTACATGATTTATATTTGTTTTATTTGATGTAAAGTGAGATGCTGGTTTTAACTATTTATTGGAGAGCTGCAACCGCATATTGCTTAGACGTATGTTGTTGTGTTTTAATTGTAGAAACTAATACACCTGAGGAAGGGCGTAGTGTAACGCCCGAAACGCGTTGTGTGAAAGTTTGTCTGAAGTCAATAAAATCGTGTACTTTTAACCACTAAAATAAGAGAGCGCAGTTCCTTAATTTCGGATTCAGAAGAAATCTGAGCCATTGGTCCTTATACCACACAATATTACACCTGCGAGGTGTCAGGAACTTTGCTGCCTCGACCTAGGAGAAGGAATTTTACATATGCATGTACAAAAAGTGTTGTGATATTATCCACAACCCTCCAAGGTGAGCCTTTTTCATCATTTGAACATTTGCCTATCTAGAAGTTATTACACTACGGTTGGCTCGGTGTCCCCTTTTGTTTTTGAGATCCAACACATAATATGGCCCCCTTTACTTCCCCCACACAGAGTAGCCTATCCATGCTCCTGTGCAGGCCAGCCTTTGCTGCCACCCCCAGGGCTTGCTGTACCTGGAGCCACACCTCTAATGAGGTAAGGTGAGGCAGCAGCCTCAAGCGGCACTCTGGAGGGGTTGGTGCCACGGCAATTTAATTTATTTTTTTCTAAACTAGCGCTGATTTAGACCACTGCGTCTCAGTGCAGGTGGAGTCATCACTACCACTGTTATTGTTCTCTGAGGGCTTTTCAGACCCTCGAGTATAATAATCAAAGCCCTAAGGGAGGTGAGGGAACATAATAAACAGTGTTACTCACCTCTCCGGGATCCAATGTTAATCCTAGCAGGCTTCAGGCCTGTATGGTAATATCGCCGACATCACATGCTCTGGGACATTACCATACAGGTCCAAATCCTGCGCTAGCAGTATCATACAGACCCGAAGCCTGTGCTAGTAGTAACAGCCTGTTACTGCTAGCACAGGCTTACAGGCTTCAGGCCTGTATGGTAATGTCCCAGACGTCACGTGGTCTGGGACATTACCATACAGGCCCAAAGCCTGCTAGGAGTAACATCAGATCTCAGAGAGGTGAGTAAAACTGTTTATTATGATCCCTCACCTCACCTGGGTCTCCAATTATTATACTCGGGGGTCTGAAAAAGGGTTTGAGTGCATGAAGAAGTGAGGAGTCAAAGATGTCTATGTTGCTTTACAGAGTTGAGTTACAGCTGCCTGAGGCGGACGATCAAAAGATGAACCCCTTCTCCCCGGTATTTAGTCCGGGGGGGGGGCATCGCCTTAAGCAGCAGAGAGGCTAGGTTCACCACTAGCTGTACCAGACACTGACAAATGCTGTTGTTAAAGATTCATGATGGAGAGCGGAACACTAGTGTGATCCTAGCGTAAAATGTGCAACTAGACTGTAAAACCATGATATTTGTGATTGAACAAGAAAAGTCATTTTAATGTCTATAGAGAGAGAATCTGCCTTCTCATACACTCTCAGTAGCCTCTCAAATGTTATCAGTGTCCTCCACATTTACTTGCATCATTTTACGTGCATCACTTACAATTGGGGCGTGGGGGGGAGGAGTTGCGATTCTTACGCCAGTCTTAATTAATTTCCCAGTGGGTGTAAGACTCTCCAAAATTACAGCCGGCAATTTTTGCACTTGTCGTTCTTGTAATTTTTGGTGCCAAAAGCAAAATGATGTTGCAGTTGTAAAAATCCTTAGTGCCCATACCGGAAACTATGACCTCAGGTGGCACCTCATAGAATAAACTTGGGGGCAGAATTTTTATTTTTGATTGGCCGTTTCTTATTGTATTATGGCAATAGGTAGCAGCTGATAATTTTTACTCGCCCCCTCCACGCTCCTGTGTAGGCCGGCCTCTGCTGCAGCCTTTAGGCAGTGCTTCACTTACGTCACACTCCTGAAGGAGGATGGAGAATGGTCCTGGCACTCTTTGTCAGCTACAGTGACGAACAGAGCTTGCCTGGACAGGAGCATAGATGGGTGAGTAAGAACTATTGGACGCTACCTGTTACAATAATACAATAAGTAGTGGCCAATTAAAAAAAGAATGCTTGGCAGGGCAGCATATAAATGGGGATTTTTTTTATCTGAAAATGAAGGGGAGGGCTACAATTTTAACTATGGGGCACACAACCAAAGTTGAGTTGGGGTTTTTGTTTTTTTGTTTTTTGGTGTGGGGGACGCATTTCTATAGTTCACCTGGAGCAGCAGAGATACTAGGTTCACTACTGTACAGTCTATACTCCTCACTTTCAAGTTTGTTGCAATGGAAGAATGAAATCTCTTAACTTGACTAGTGACCGGTTTGAACCCTTCTATGTCAAAAGTAGCCAAGGTTATATCGCGGAGGCTGACTGCCAGCAATAACCACATACCTGCCCAGGAGGCCCCTATCTGTTCCTGGTGTTTCCTACTCCGTCAGAGCTACAAACATTAATACCATCAGTGACGACTGCAGTATCTGGAACACTATGAACCAGAAATTTCATACAGTGGCCACCTGGTTCATCAAGTTCAGTCATACCTGAAGTGTTTGACAGGTCAGAACTGACTCATCTTGCAATGGGTGTACTATCTTTGGGGCTTGTAAAAGGCATTACTGCTTCCAGTATAACCGCTATCTGTTTATAATAAAAGCATCATTTTCCTCCAAAACTTTTTAAAAAATACAATTGAAAATGCACAAAAAAATGTGATGGTGCAATGCTTGGATAGGCAAGCTGTTTATTCCCACAGCCTACCATCTATTTTCTCAGTCATATTTGTTACTTTGCTTAAGTTTACCTTAGAGAGCTAGAAATGGTCCAGATAGGGTCCTAGAAGCCCTGAGAAGGTCATACACTGTGTTTTAAGCCAATTTAAAATCAGAATGTAAACAAATATTTTTGTCCAAAATTTGTTTTGGACCATACATATGTAAACCCAAAATGCCAAAATAAAATTAAAACTTCAGCAGTTCAACATCACTGATGGTGACATGTATGCTCCGAGCAAGACTGTGTTAACACATTGGTGGACCCTGTGGAAAGGTTTTATAAGTGGGCCCAGTGGCGTAACTACCGGGGTAGCGGCAGCCACAGAGCCCGGGACATTAGGGGCAGCAGCCGCTAACGCTGCATTTTTTTTTAATAGGCCGTTATTCCAGCTGGTAACGGGCAGGGATCGGTAAGTGACATCACGGGCCACACAAACACTCTTATTATACTCGGGGGTCTTTTCAGACCCCTGAGTATAATGATCGAAGGTCCGGGAGAGGTAAGGGAACATAAAAAACACTTTTACTTACCTCTCCGCGCTCCACACAGGCTTCAGCCTAGTCGTGTGATGTATTTGACGTCACATGAGCGAGACCTGTATTTTGTTTGTATCCCCCCTTGGTCTCCGATTATTATACTCTGGGGTCTGAAAAGTCTACAGAGTATAATAATTGTTCATGGGTGTTCATTATGGGGCATAATACTGTGTGCAGGGGCGACTATGGGGCATGATACTGTGTGCAGGGGCTACTGTGGGATATAATACTGTGTGCAGGGGACACTGTAGGATAAAACACTAGATAATAGAATACTAGAATAATATAGCATGCAGGAATGCGCGGGGGGGGGGGGCCTTCGAGGTCTTCAGTGTCTGTGTCGATCGGGGGGGGTCCCATGTGAAAAGTTCGCCACAGGGCCCCACCATTCCTAGTTACACCACTGAGTGGGCCCCCCCATTACCACCATAATGTATAATGCCCCTTTAATGGCACTGACATAGTATAATGCCCCTTAGTGGCTTTCATACAGTATAATACCTCCATAGTGGCCCCATACAATATAATGCCCTTCATAATGTCACTTTCCAGGTTTCCCCCACATTGTCATGTCCTCCCTCAGGTTGGCCCCACAGTATCATGCCCCCCATCCCCAGGTTTCCCACAGTTTTCTTTTTTCTTTTTATGTAGATTGTGAGCCCCACATAGAGCTCACAATGTACATTTTTCCCTATCAGTATGTCTTTTTTTGGAATATGGGATGGAAATCCATGCAAACACGGGGAGAACATACAAACTCCTTGCAGATGGTTTTATGCCCTTGGCGGGATTTGAACACCAGGACTCCAGCGCTGCAAGGCTGCAGTGCTAACCACTGAGCCACCGTGTGGCTCCCGTTTCCCACAGTTTTCTGTCCCCATCAAGTTGTTCCCTCAGTGTCATGTCCCCCCCACAGGCTGCCCCTAAATTTTCATGTCCCCCTCCAGCTTACCCCCCCCCCCCCCAGATTCTTATCCCCCACCCCCTGGTTGCCCCTGCAGTGTCATGTGTCCTTCCCTCTAAGTTGCTCCCATAGTATCATCTGTCCCCACCCACCAGGTTGCCCCACAGTATCATTTGTCCCCACACTGTTATGTACCCCTGAGGTTACCCTCACAGCCTCATGTCCCCAACTGTATACATCAAAGAGAAAAACAAACCTTCCTACTTACCTTTCCTTGTTCCCCTGTTCATATCTCTCTCTGGTCCAGAAGTCTTTAAGGTGTAATGCGCAATGTAAGTGACATCTCTACATCGCACCTCATCACCACATAGCACACCTAGAGCAAAGAAAGTGGTGGGATGGTGAAGCAGGGAGTGAACAGCTCCCTACTTCATTACTGGCTTCAACTCATCAGTGTCCTGCTCTGGACAGCAAATGCAGGACTGCCCCCACTGTCCAAAAGAGGCCCTCGCTACAATAGGGCCCCTACAATAGGGCCCGATGCAAGTGCACTGTTGAACCTATGGTTAAAGCGGCCCTGGCTTCAAGGCCAAAAGAGGGCATAGTTGGTACAGTTCCATAGACAGTGAATGGTGCTGCAACTTATCTTGATGTCCAGCCACCCCAGAAAGGTAAACACACTTCTGTTCTCCTTATCATTGGAGGTCCCAGTAGTCACATCTTAACTGATCAAATCAGATAATTTTCACTATTTTGTGCATAGACAATAACTTTTTATATTCGGGCCAAGCCCTATGAAGGAAGTAAAATGGGAGTAAAAAGTGAAATACCTTTTAATCTTGTGAAAGAACAACGATTGAGAAATTGATCATGGAAATTGAGTAACACATTTTAAAAATGCAGCTTAACTAGATTTTGATACAGTGACTAGGCAATGCAATCTAAGGACGCAACTTCATTTCATATGAATATTGTAGGTGGAACCAAAAATACTTGTTTATACCATATTTATTAACAGACGCCTTAATCACTTCTTGGATTGCAAGACAAAGAAAACTTCAAGGTTGAACATTTCAACTTTTAGAGGGAAACATGTACTTCAGATTTAACATCCAAATATTCCTCTGGACTTTACTATTTCACTGGTAAGTGTACTGCGTTGGACTAGACTTTTTGAAGTTAGCCTTTATAGAGTAAACATGGCATAAAATCTGTTGAAAATTGTACAGTTACTTTTAAGTGATCTGCATATTGCTCTAAAATGAAAAAAAAAAAAAAAATCCATGGGCAACCTAGCTATCTCACCACAGAACTGACTAGAATGGAGTTGCTGCCGCTAGGTTCATGGTCTCTGTGTATTCTGTAGTTCCTATAGGTATTTTCATGGTCTCTGTGTACTCTATAGTTACTAAAGCTAGGTCCTCCTTACAACAATTCCATCCTAGTTGTCTCACCACAGACCTGACTAGAATGGAGTTGCTGCCAGTTGGTTCATGGTCTGGTTATATTCTGTAGTTAGAAAACAAAAACATAGCACTGAGCTGCACACAAAGGAATATGTCATGTACCAGAAAAAATTTAAGGTCCTCTTGTGACTATCTGTACCCCTTAACTTGCGTGTCTCTACTTCAAAGATATATAACACCAGAAAAACAAAACGAGGTAGACTGTACACTCAACAAAAGTCCCACAAAGGACCCGCTTAGCCACAGTTTATCGTTCCTTTGTAAAGACATTATATCGCCGAATTACATGGTGTTTATAAATATATTCCAAGTTGAGGAGCACATCAGCATAGGTATGAGATATAGTAAACATGGAAATACAATAAAGAGTTTGTGCATATAGGTATATCAATAGACACTATTATAACCACCAGTCTATAGTAAAGCACAAACTCATATCTAGCAAAACCAACAACTGTCTCAATATCTCAAAAACCTACAGCTAGGTTTGATAGTTGCAGACGGTCACTCAAGAGCAGTGAACCCGTACACAAACAGATAAGCAAATATGTGAGATACCTAAAACAGTCAATTCAATGTATAATGTCAAAAACCAAGATGTGCTTACCCATGTATAAGGCTAGGCTAGGCTAGTGCCTGGGACCTATGGCGAGCGGGTCACCCAACGCGCGTTTTGGCGCTCTTGCCTTCATCAGGGGGAGTGGTCTAGATCGTGTAAAATGGGAGGTCTTTTAAATAACTACATCGAATTTCATTGGTGTATACGGAATAAAACATTAGTCATGTGGCTGCTGAGCATCCAGTGCCTATACGGACCATGTTATGGATGTCCTAGCTCTAGGGGTAGTATGCCGGACTGATTAATGGCGCATGAGCATCGTTGAGATGTCCCACCTGGCGCGACACCCGTGACAGAGAGGCTCGGGGCAAAATATCGCCCTCCAAGTCTCGCATGCGATCAAGGGCATCGTGCGAGCGGAGCGCCACGGCACTCATGCGCACCAAGTACGGCAAAGATATTTTCCTATTGGGGAAACATAAGTAAAAACGAAATACAAATTATAAGGATAAACAAATGCAGTTTATAGTCCAATAGTGTAAAGTGATAAAATGTTGAATAAAGTGCCTAATATTTCTGTTAGGCAGGAAATCTGAAGAACAACAACAGCTCCTTTCAGAGCTATACTGCAGCATGAGGAGATATACAGCTCGGTGTATCCACCAAAGAAACCGAAGTTGTATACAGCAAATCTGTATATAGTATACATACACTGAATCCAGCTTTCCTGCTTGTATTCCACTCCCAAACAAGTGGTATACAGGGAAATATACGCTCAATCCAGCTTTCCTGGTTATATTTCACTCCCTAACAGGTGGTATACAGCAAAATAGATGCTGAATCCAGCTTTCCTGGTTGTATTCCACTGCCAAACAAGTGGTATACTGCAAAATAGATGCTGTATCCAGCTTTCCTGGTTATATTTCACTCCCTAACAGGTGGTATAAAGCAAAATAGATGCTCAATCCAGCTTTCCTGGTTATATTCCACTCCCAAACAAGTGGTATACAGCAAAATAGAAGCTCAATCCAGCTTTCCTGGTTGTATTCCACTCCCAAACAAGTGGCATACAGCAAAATAGACGCTGAATCCAGCTTTCCTGGTTGTATTCCACTCCCAAACAAGTGGTATACAGCAAAATAGACGCTCAATCCAACTTTCCTTGGTGTATAGCCCATAAAATTTGCATTTATATACATCTCAAAATGTGTAAGGCTAGTGCTAACAGAGGGGGGCGAGGCCGGGGGCGTGGAAATTCAGCTGGGGAGCAAGGTTGCGTTGAAGCTACAGCGCCTCCAACACGTTCCATGCCTGGCCCACGTCTTTAACTTAGTGGTGCAGCGTTTTTTGAAAACATACCCAAATGTACACGAGCTACTGGTGAAAGTGCGGCGCTTGTGCGCCCACTTTCGCAAGTCTACAGTAGCCGCGCTGCTAGCCTCAAAACACTCCAGCATCGCCTACATCTGTTATGCGACGTCCCCACATGCTGGAACTCAATATATTATATGTTGAGCAGAGTGTGTGATCAGCAGAGACCTTTGGTGGAGTACCATCTCCAAAACCCTAGGGTGCCACAAAGTCAGCTCCCTCAGTTTCTCAACCATGAGTGGCCATGAATGGGAGACCTATGTGAAATCCTAGGAGTGTTTGAGGAGTCCACCAAGAGGGTCAGCAGTGACGACACACTAGTGAGTGTAATCATCCTGCTCCTGTGTGTGAAGCGAGAATCCCTCATCGCCATCAGGGATAACGCAGATCACACTGAGGAGTTAGGGATAGGAGCAGAACCATCACAGCAGGAGAGTAGGTTCACAAACCTGTCTGCTTCAGAGCGTACAATGACGGAGGAAGAGGAGGTGGATGAAGACGTGGCAGATGAAATGATTGTCAGATAGGAGGCTAGCGGGGAAGTTCAATGGGTCCCATTGCTGCAGCATGGATGGGGCGAAAGGGAGGAGGAGGAAGAGGAAGAAATGGAGAGTGACCTTTCCGGTGGGGGCAGCGAAGTCATGCCAAGTAACACTTTGGCACACATAGCTGACTTCATGTTGGGCTTCTTTTCAAGTAACAAACGCATTGTCAAAATATTGGAGAGCAACCAATACTGGATATTTGCAATCCTCGACCCCTGGTATAAAAATAACATCTCGTCTTTTATTCCGGTAGAGGGGAGGGCCAATCGCATTAATGATTGCCACAAGAAACTGGTGCAGAATTTGATGGAAATATTTCCATCAACCCTCGCTGGCGGCAGAGAGGAGAGTTCCTCCAAGAGGCGAACAAGTGCCACCCGGTCCATACCCACGAGGGGCACACTCTCCAAGGTCTGGGACACGTTAATGGCACCCCCTCGCCAAACTACCGCCACTGAGGGGCCTAGTGTCACCAGGAGGGAAAAGTATAGGCGCATGTTGCGGGAGTACCTGGCCGACCACAGCCCTGTCCTGTCCTCTCCTCCTCCTCCACCATCAGCGTTGCACAATTCTGCTCCTACTAGGCTCAATCCACCCTGATTTCCCCAAACTCTGCTGGTTAGAGGCTCAATCCACCCAGATTCCCCCAAACTCTGCAGGTTAGAGGCTCAATCCACCCTGATACCCCCAAACTCTGCTGGTTAGAGGCTCAATCCACCCTGATACCCCCAAACTCTGCTGGTTAGAGTCTCAATCCATCCTGATTCCCCCAAACGCTGCTGGTTAAAGGTTCAATCCACCTTGATTCCCCCATACGCTGCTGGTTAGAGGCTCCATTAAAAAAAAAGGGCCAAAGACTAAGCTGGTTCCAGGCTCCACTCAAAAAAAGGGCCAAAGACTAAGCTGGTTAGAGGCTCCACTCAAAAAAGGGCTACCATCCTGCTGGTGCAAGGCTCAATTCACCATAAGGGCATACCATCCTGCTGGTGTAAGGCTCAACTTACCATAAGGGCATACCATCCTGCTGGTGCAATGCTCAACTCAATTAAAGGTGCAACGTTTAGATGGCTTGTTTCCAAACCGAGGGTGATTCCTTTCTGTAAGATCTGATGGATGTTTCCAGCCCTGATTATCCTGGTTAATCTTGTTCAGTAATGAGGCCCGCTCAGCATGAGGATCTTCTACGTAAGGTTGTCCACACACACACACACACACACACACATAAACACACAATAAGAGTAGGTTATGTTGTATTTCCCATTGCCTATTCCGTCTGTGGTTGTCATGGGCAACGTGATTTAAAGGGTTGCTTGTTAAGTTTTCATTATCGTAAAATTTGGGTTGTTTTTTTTTTAAATGTAGATTGTGAGCCCCACATATAGCACACAATGTACATTTTTCCCTATTGGTATGTCTTTTTTTGGAATATGGGATGGAAATCCACGCAAACATGGGGAGAGCATACAAACTCCTTGCAGATGGTTTTTGCCCTTGGCGGGATTTGAACACTAGGACTCCAGCGCTGCAAGGCTGCAGTGCTAACCACTAAGCCACGGTGTGGCCCCCAAAATTTGGATTTCTGTCCATACAATTGGGGAGGAAGGTTTCCGGGTATTTTTCCACTTTCATAGAGGTTCTTTTGAGTGTGGAAAGTGTCTAGTTGATAGGCTGTGATAGTGGGGTAATCCTGGGACTTGGGTGTGTTAGATGCCCCCAGACATGCTTCCCCTGTTGTCCCAGTTGCATTCCAGAGGTGTTGTCATCATTTGCTGAGGTGTCATAGTGAACTTGGTGACCCTCCTTAGTCGAATAGTGGTTTCTCTTGAAACAAACTTTTTTTTCCCCATAGACTATAATGGGATTCGATATTCGTTCGAATAGTCGAATATTGAGGTGGCTGATATGGCGAATATGAAGTGGCTTAATTGATTATATGTGTACAGATATGTAAAAGTATTACAATGTTATCAATTCATAGGCCTGTTACAAGTGAAATGTTCCAAGGTGCAACCGTCCATTTCACTGACCTATAGTCATAAATAAAAACAATGGCAAAAGTCGCCAAATAGACTTGATCAAAAGTGGCAATTAGCATCAATATGAATGGTAACACATTTTATTTATACAGCGCCAAGATATTCAGCAAAACGTTACAAAATGTAGGTTTCAAGTACAGACAAAAAGAGGCATTACAAAAAAATAGTCAATTCGTACAACGGGATTGAGGACCCTGCTTGCAAGAGTTTACAATCTATGAGATAGAAAGGGAAAAAGGAAAACCAGCACCGTGTGATATTTTAAATATATAATGATTGTTTCAAATAATTATCTATTTTAAAATGTTAACTTGTAATTAGTTGTGTATTCTTAAATTTTTGTAACTTTTCTATTTGCAGTGGCATGGATACCATAGAAGGAGAAGAAACAGATACACTTTCAGGATTTGAAAATCTCACAAAATATTACAACAAATATTTACGACCAAATCTCAATGGTACGTATTACACTTGTGCATACTATTTTAAGTAAGGCGGAGTCCACACATTTCGGAAAAGCGATGTATATATATATATATATATATATATATATATATATATATATATATATACAATTTTTTTCACTTTGGAAGGAATGGGAAATATAAAACGCGCACTTTCACTTCTCTCAGAAGACTGCATCTCAGAAACTAAACTGACTCCTGACTTTAGCTTAAAAAAAATGCAGCACAAACTGAAACGCAATGTATAAGGGATTATTTTTACCGCAGCAGCACAGGGGCTCAGAATAGAGGAGGAGCCTGACTACATGATAGCACTGCCTCAGGTAATAAGTAATACGTTGCAGCAGGGCCATAAACAATCCTTGCACAGGGCCATCTTGCTCTGAGTGCCTGCTTTTGAGATAAAGATGGTATTAAAGGAGTTTTATCCAGGGGTTTCCATAGTTACATATGGATGGTGCCATGTACTACTTTTCTTGTCCTGTTTGTATGCTGTAATGCTCAGCCCTTATTCTGTATGTAAAATTTGCACAGTACTACTCTGTATTAAAGAACAGCAAAGGCCAGAAGATTCATGTCATCCTGTTTTTGCTATTCGTTTATCCCTGTCTTCTTCATTGCAGCGTCTGGCACTATTCTCTGACATCATGTCACTGCTGAGGTCTGTGATTGGGTCTTAGCGGTAACATCAGTATGCGAGGTCTGTGATTGGGCCTTAAAGGGATCCTAGCATTAAAACTCATTTTTTTTTATGCCTAACACGTTGGAATAGAAGTTTGAAGCCAACCCCCGGAAGAAGACGTGAAGAAGAGCCGTTCCTGAAGAAGATGGAGGCGGCGCTGGAGAGTTCTCTTGCAGCACTGGGGACGCCCCCAGTACTGTTTGAGCTCTGGGGCCCGCCCCCAGTGCTGTGAGAGAACTCATTTGATTACTGACGAAAATTGGATTATATACCGAATGGTCATGTGATTCATGGTCCATGGTCATGTGATGAGCACACAGGTGCCGCTCGTTATAATCACAGCACAGTAATCAGACATCTGCCTGGTAATCAGCTGTGCACCCGTGTGCTCATCACATGACCATGAACTGTAAATCACATGACCATGGTTAGACTTTTATCCGCTAGAAGTAACAGAATGATTGACAGCAAGCCGAAATCTAGAAAACTGTGAGGAATTGATACAGAAAGTATATTGGAAAATTGTATATCTTTGTATTGTACATTTGTTTGTCAATATTGGTCTGAAAGTGGCCAACCCCTTTAACCCTTTCACTGCCAGGCACGTACACTGTACGTGCTCCCAAGGTGGCACTTCAGTAGCGGAGGACGTACTTAGTACGTCCTCCCTACTAATGCCGATATCTCTGGACTGCATCAACATATCTTGATGCTTTAAAATGCATTTTAAAGAAGAGATTCTCATCTTTAAAATGATGAGAAGAACTTGATGATTGGATGTACAGTCTTGGAGCAATTCACTGTTGAAAACACTATTTGGCATTGAGATCCAACTGCAGATCTCAATTCCCGACAGCGTTTCAACAGTGAATTTCTCCAAAACTGGACATCCAATCTTGATATCATTTTAAAGATGAGATTCTCCTCTTTAAAATGCAATTGAAAGCATCAAGATATGTTGATGCAGTCCAAAGATATAGAGCTCCAAAGTGTCCCCCCCCCCTCCTGTCTAAGCAAGCAATTTGCGATCTAACAAGAAAGGAAGAGGGACACGGAGCAGTGGAGCAGAGAGAGAGAGACAGAGAAACAGTCTCTCTGCATCAGACTCTCTGCATAACTTGTATGCGACAGCAGGAGGGGGGTGGCAGGGACTCTATTGTCCCTATTAACCCTTCTCCTACCAATCAGAGTGTATACTATACATTTGTCTCTGATTGTCACATACAGTTATAATGTAATTCCCCCCTGAGCTTTACTAGTGGGGTATTCTTATGTTATACCTCCTGAACATAACCAGGAAGTTTATTGGCACTGTGACCCAGACGTTTACCATTGTCCAGGTCGCAGAGCCAAAAAAAAAAGTCGCACCAAACACTTACACAACATATACATAAAGTCGCAAATAAAGTTTACATTTCACCCAATCCCTGTCCTGTCTATACCTGAGCTTTCTACAGTAAAATACGTCTCTAGTGATGTCCGTTACACACTAAAATAATAGTAATAACGATTATCACTACAGATGAACGTATAGATTGCTAAAATTATTATAGGGGGATGGAAAATAACATTTTTATGTAAAGTCCTATTTAATTTGCATGCACAAAATGGGATGGCGCATTTCTGCGATTTTGGCGATTCTTTAACACCCGCCCCTGTAAATATATACATGTATGGTATGTATGAACTCCTCACATATTGCCGTTTTATGGACAGTACATTATGTTTGCAGAAAGGGATTTCTTGAGCCGCACTTTAGTGGCAAATTTGAATTTTTGCGCAATTTTTGCTTGCAATCTCTGTTTGCCGCAACGTTGAATGAAGGTGGTTGTATATATAAACTATTAAATTGTCCGAGCTCTTGTTGTAGTTGATGTTTGCGGTACATATAGTGTATATACACATTGTATACACCATAAGCTATTATTTTAAAAGTATTTTGTATATGAATGTGAGATTGAACATGAGTTTTAGGTGCAAATATGTGTTTTAGCGTATTTTTTCAAAAAATTATTTGTGTTGGTCGCAAAGTTGCATGAAGGTGGATGTGGCTATCGATGACCCATTAAGACATTTGTAATCTTCAGGTTGTCTACTTTCAAAAAATATATAGGGTTTAGGGGTTCACTTACTTTTCATGGTGTGTAATCCCTACATTTTATAGGATGATACTTTTTTAACATTTCCAGCTTCAAAGCAGAATTTTGTTCCTTCCAGTTCTAGCGATTTTCTGAAGACACGTGCATGCAGGTTCAGGCCATAGTGATATGTATGAACTCTGCACATGTTGAACTCTTATTTTTAGGAGGTTTGGTGCATTTAATTTTTTGTTCGGTTTCCGCTTTTAACAACTAATATACATTTATTTGCATTTTTTCATAAAACATTCACTTTAAATCAAAATTGCATGAAAGTGCCTGTTCGTATAAAGTGGCATTCTGACAATGCTGCAGGTGTCTACTTTAAGAAAATATATAGGTATGGGGGGTTGGATGCTTTCTTAATGTTGCAATTTAGGTTTGATTTGTCCATCTCAAAACTGTGAAAATTGCTCTGGCTACTGGAGGTGCAAAATTTCCAGAGACCCTTGTCAGCGAAAAGGTTAAGGACCAGGCCTCGTTTTTCAAAATTGACATGTGTCACTTTATATGGCAATAACTTTGAGACGCTTTAACATACAGAAGTGATTTTGAGATTTTTTTCTCATGACACACTGTACTTCATGTTAGAGTTAAAATTTAATCAATATTTGTGTATTTATTATAAAAAAATAGAAAATCTCATGGAAATGTTATTTGAAATGCAAGTAATAGAAAAAAAAGTCCTATGACTGTACCTTACCATATGAAGAGTTAATTTTTCAGGTTTGAGGTGCTAGACCAGGGATAGGGAACCTTTGGCTCTCCAGCTGCTGTGAAACTACAATTCCCATCATGCTCCATTCACTTCCATGGGAGTTCCAAGAACAGCAGAGCAAGTATGCATTCTGGGAGTTGTAGTTTTGCAACAGCTGGAGAGCCGTACGTTCCTTACCCCTGTGCTAGACCAAGCCTCTGGACCTTAGGAGTGCGAATCGCTAGAATAGTGAAGGAAGGAACGGTCTGCAGCACTCGATATTCTTCTAAAACTTTAAATCTTTATTCCATTTTCTTAAACTACAGAGTCCACATAGCAGGAGGTGAAAGTAGGAAAAAACGTGAAAAAGGGACTGTCTACAGTTTGAGAAGACTATCGAGTGCTACAGACCGTTCCTTCCTTCACTATGTCTCATTTGCAGAGCCCCTAGAGTATCAATACAAAGGAAACTCCCCAAAAGGACCCCATTTTTTAAACTACACCCCTTACAGAATTCATCAAGAGATATAGTGAGCATTTAGACCCCACAGCCTTTTCACAGATTTTATTAACATTGGGATGTGTAAATGAGAAATTACTAAAATGTCCCTTTATCCTCAAAGTTTTCATTTTCACAAGGGGTTAAAAGAGAAAAATCCCCCCACAGATTGTTACACAATTTCACCTGAACACGACAATACCCCATATGTGGTCGGAATCTGCTGTATGGGAACGTGGCGGGGCTTGGAATGGAAACAGCGCTATTTGGTTTTTGGAGAGCAAATTTTGCTGGAATAGTTTACAGGTACCATGTCGTATTTGCAGGGCCCCTAGCGTACCAAAACACTGGAAGCGCCCAAAAGTGTAAACTGTAATCCCTCAAAAAATTTATCAGGGGTCTAATGAGCATTAGTATCCCAGACATGACTGCACAGCAGATGGTGGAGCGTGAATATATAAGCTGTGCAGAGTGCATTGGGAACACCAAATTCCCCACTATATCCCCAGTAGCTCCTAAGATTGGGGGGTCACTTTGGGGGTCAGTTCTGGTATTTTCCCTCGTAAGCTCTAAATCTGGGGTGTCTGCTGATAAACGCTTATACACAGCTTATACATTCCCTTCCTGCCGCAGCCAGTTGTGTTCTAATGATTTGGTGATTTTTGGGGGATTTTTGTACGAGCTATATATTTTTAATATTTTTCTGGTGATGTGGCCATATAAGGGTTTGTTTTTTGCGGGATGAAATGTTTTTTTGTAATTACACCATTTCTGGGTGCCTTTAAACTATAGAATAAATTTTATTAACTCTTTCTTGGTGGATTAAAAACATCCCAAGCAATTCTGGTATTGCTTTTTAACTTTTAATTTTTTTTCCACCCAGCGTAGCGTATATGTAACAAGTGACCTTTATTCTGCGGGTCAATACGATTATGGCGATACCTCATTTATATTGTTTTTTTATGCGTTACTAGTTTTGCATAATAAAAAACAATTTGGGGAAAGAAATCAATCATTTTTGCATCGCCATCTTCTGAGATGTGTAGCTTTGTTTTTTAATTGACAGAGTTGGTTGAGGGCTTAATCTTTTACCGGACGATCTGTGGATTTTATTGGTACTGTCTTGGGGTATGTGTGACTTTTTGATCTCATTTTATAGCATTTTAATAAGGCGAGATGGCAAAAAGTCATTATTTATTTGCTTGATTAATTTATTTATTTATTTTTCATAGACTTAAATTCTTCTTCTTTTTTTTTTACTTTTTTTTTAATCATTTTTTATTGATGTCCCACTAGAGGATCTGAACCAGTGATCCACTGGATTGCTGATTCAGCATTATAGACTTATATATACACTTGTATTGCAGTCTATATCGGAAGTTACTCTATGCAGACGCATAGAGTAACTTCTTCCCTTCCTGGCAGGATCAGCCAGGCATGTAGAGCCTGCAGGCAGCCTGGGGTCACTGTCCAGTACCCCGGGCTGCAGATACTTCATATGGACACCCCCCGATCTCACTGTGGGGGGTGCCCAGGGGCCCCTTAACCCGGCAGAGCCCATTGGATACGGCGGACATGTTTGCCTGCTGTATTCAAAGGGTTAAAACCCACGATTGAAGCGCAGCAGGAGCAGGATGTTAGCTGTGTGTTACAGCTAACACTGGCTCCCGATGCCGCCGGCATTTTTACTTTCGGTTTGAAACTCTTAAGATGGGGCGGTCACTATTGACCACCTGCAACTTAAGGGTTAAATAGCGGGGATCGGTGTTATCATCGTCCCCACTGTTACAGTGGGAGCCTGGCTGTGAGATACAGCCGGTCTCCCATGGTGATCGCACGGGCTCTGCTTCTGAGCCCGTGCGATCTCCATCATGTACAGGCACGTGGGAATGCGGGAACGAACCACATTCCCAGACGTGCATGTACGTGAAATAGCGTAAAGGGGTTAAGGCAAGAGGGTGTAGTCATGTAGACATAGGACGTGGTTCTTCACAGTTAAAATAGTAAAATAATGGTTCTATACTAGATTTGTGGACTCTCTGAAACCCCTGACGGCATATTTTTGAATTTATGGCCCACCCTCCCCCCTAGGTCTCCCAAGCAACTCTAGCTTCAACTTCTATGTATTGCCAAGTCTTTGATCCCCTTATACTGGGCATCCAAATCCCCTCCCACAATATCTCACTTTCTACGGAAAGTCTCTCAAGTAGGCCATATGGAGGTACTCTCCCACTTTGAACTTCGCACTCACCAGAAGTTCAGCTCTATGTGGGTGCCATGGTACACCTTCTTAAAAGACCCCACCTGGGCACACCTGTGGAAACCCCCTGGTTGATTAGGATATTTTTCTTTTTGAGACCCTTTGACTCCCACCTCTAGAATTCATTGTTTTTCCCTTCCCCACATTCCATTTCCCGTTGTGTCTTTCATTGCTCAATCTGCAGTTACTTACAGACACTTTTGAATGTTTTATCGTGTCTGTAATGCCACACTTATTGTTATCAATGATATGTTTGTTCATTGTTGTCATTATAAATTTTCAATAAAACATTATTTACAAAAAAAATTGTAAAACTATGGGAGTAAAAGTAATAATGGCAGACACTGTATGAACATTTTATAAAAGCTTGATCTTCAATAAAAAAAATCAAATTGAGGATTATAAATAATCTAACTATAATTTATAGGAAATAGATTTTTAGATATGAGAGGATGATTCAGAGATCTATTATCAAGATTTTGAAAGTGTTGACTATAGCAAAGAGAGGTATTACTGTCACAGCAAATAAATGTAAAAGTTGTAAAATGTTGCAATGTACAATAGTTCCAAAGGTGGAAAAAGGCAAATTGTTTTGTGAGGCTAGGTGAAGACCCTTACCAATCTGTAACTTCCCCTATCAAAAGAGCATGTGGGGAATCCACTTTGAATAAAATTTATTTATTGAAATTTTAACATAATATTCATCATAATAGGTGATTAACCAACAGTTTTTTGTTTTTATTTCTTTAGAAAAGCCTGTTGAAATTGCAGTGACTCTGGAAATTGCAAGCATTTCTTCTATATCAGAAGACAATATGGTAAGCAAAAGCACATATGAGACATTATGATCAAGTTAAATGGTGGGCTAAAAACAAACTTTATTTTCAGTGTTCAGGAACAATGTTTTACAAAAAGCTGTAAAATGATACCAAGTCCAATCTTTAAATCAACATATCATTGTAGTGTAACAGGTGTGGACCCACTGTGTCATTGAACATATTTGACTTGGGTCTACACTAGGGTTGAGTTTTCAGGATCGATTTTAAAATCCGATTTTCGATCATTTTTCATTCGAACCCGATCTCGATCCCAATTCCGATCCCAATGCAAGTCAATGGGATTTTTTTATTAATCGGAGACCGGATTTTAAAAGCAATCCTATTCACTATACAGCATGGAATCTAACAATTGAACCCTTTAATTATTAGAACCCACGCTGTGTAGTGAATCACTAAGTAGCTAGAGGATTTTTTTAAAATCCTCTGGCTACTTAGTCCCCCCTGGTGTCCACTTACCTCCAGAGATGGCTGCTCCGCTGCTCCGGTGTTCTTCTTCGCCTCGCTGCCGCTCCACGCTGCAATCTTCTTGCCTCGCTGCCCCCTGCCTCCCAGGTTAGGAGAGTGTGGGCGTGTTAGGAGAGTGTGGTCAGTTACTGGGAGGGGAGACGTCATGTCTCCCCGCCCTGTACCCACCCACACTCTCCTAAGCCACAAGCCCTGCCTTCCTAGCCCTTTAAACACTAACCTGGGAGGCGGGGCAGTGAGGCGAGAAGACTGCAGCGTGGAGCGGAGGCGAAGAAGAACACCGGAGCAGTGGAGCAGCCATCTCTGGAGGTAAGTAGCTACTAGAGATGTTAGTTTAGTCTCCCATTAGAATGAATGGAGGCAGCCGGCACGCAGGGGGTTAAGGCTGTGTGTCGGCTGCTTCCATTCATTCCTATGGAACCGCAGCGGAGCCTTCATACTGAGTATACACTATATACTCAGTGTGAAGACTAAGCAAAGCATTGTGGGAAATCGTACCAATCTCAATCCCACTGTGAAAGATCGTGTTCGGAATTCCGATCGCGATCGTGAAATTTTCTCGATCGCCGATCGGAATCCGATCTTTTCCGAACATGATCGCTCAACCAGCGCTCGCACTCCATTCAGGAAATCTGTCCCTGAATCCGCTTGAAAAATGCGGAGAATAGTCCTGCAAGTAGAAGAGGTATCAGAAGCAGTCGAAAATTTTGTTAGGTTTGTTATATTTATTCTTTGTAGGATAGGTTCCCAGTAGTAGCAGTACAGTATAACTCATGATGGACTAGGCAAAAGATGTTTAACTGTGTAAGGGTAGTCGAAGTGGCAGCAGCAGTAGAGAGTAGAGATTTAATAATGACCCAGATTCAACCTGAATACCCCAAAATGTTTGGTTATTAAAAATTGGGGAATCATCTTGCAACTATGATGGCCACCATGAAATTCATTGTGAAAAATTATTATACACTGGGGCTCTTCACACCCTAGTATGTAATAGTCCGAGGCCCAGGACAAGTGGAAAAAAACAATCATCATTTATACTCTCCTTCTCTCACCTCATTAAATTTCCTTGCAGCGTCCGGTGCTCTCTTGGTGACTTCCATGCACCCTGGGTCACTGCTAAGGCCTGTGTATGGACCACAGCAGTCACATGGGCACATGACATCATCAAGGAGAGAGAGCACCAGATAATGCAAGGAGGGCCAAAAGAGGTGAGGGAAGGTGAGTATACATGTTGTTTAGATTTTACATCTCTCCTGAGCGGAGGTCTGAAAAGACCCCAGTCTATAATAATTTAAATTTACATTTAGCAGGGGCTACAATTCTGACCGGTCCCTGGATCATACATCTAACACACGGGGTCTGTACTGATATTGTTCAGTGTGCATATCTGACCAGCTGGACAACATATACCAGCATGCCTCCCGCTGGGGTCTGCTACAACTTTATCCTATGGAGATTAGAAATTGGGATATGGCATATAGGGACTATTACCACAGGGCACTCCTGCTTAAATTCTAAGTTGTTTGCTATTGGAGTGACTGTGGGTTTAACATTGTGTCCGCCATCCAATCAGCCAATCTTACGAATTCACGGAAGGGGTCAGGCGTACCTTTAATTTGAGGTCCCCCCCCCCCCCCACATTAGTGATTTTTGTTTTCAATTATTGTGCAATAGGGACACGTTATTTAGGTTTTATCCTTTTCATTAATAAAAGCTACATTTTAGCCAGCAATCTTCATTTAAGAAGGTAACCCTTAGGTTTAAAAAAAATAATAATAATATTCCGACGTGGTAGGCAGAAAAAAAATACAATTTTAATGATACAATCCCTAAAAAAAAAAGGGGGCAAGAGACAGCATTAAAAATATACCCTTTACATACCCTGTTGCTCTAGTGTTACCTCTTTGATCCCTGCCACTCTGGAGCACTAATCTTGTAGCAATGACATCACATAAATCTGGCACACATGACTGCTGGAGATTATTACTGGATGCAGTCATGTGAATAATACATTGGAACAGTTAGACATCAAAATAATAAGTAATAGTATTTCATTTTTAAATCTCTTCTAACAAAGATGCGCTTAAAATATTTTGGAATATCTGCCATTTTTCTTGATATGTACTTAGTTTAATAATATGTTTAGTATGTAATATGTACTTAGTTTAATCCATGTTTCAGGATTATACAGCCACAATATTTTTGCGTCAGAGATGGATGGATGATCGACTAATATTTGAAGGCGATAAAAGTATTACTTTGGATTCCAGGCTTTTACAATTGCTTTGGGTTCCAGACACCTACATTGTAGATTCCAAGAAATCCTTCCTGCATGATGTTACTGTGGATAACCGTCTTGTTCGTCTCTATGCTAATGGAACTGTGCTTTATGCAATCAGGTACTGTACACATTAAGTGTTACAATGTATTTTTGCATGCATTACACTATGACAGTGATGGTGAACCTTTTAGAGACTGAGTGCCCAAACTGCAACCCAAAACCCACTAAATTATTGCAAAGTGCCAAAACGGCAATTTAACCTTAATGCTGTGCGGATCCACAATTACAGACCCGCAAAATATAGTCTTGTGAATGGGGCTTTACAGAGTTTTTAATGATACAAAACAACTTTGTACTGTATAATTTGTAAATGGTCACTATTGACATCGTGCAGGATCTGTTTTATAGTGACTGTGCAATATTATTAAAGCCTGTAGTAAAATCATATCTGCTATAAAACAGATACTGTGTGATATAAATAATGAGGGGCCCCACACAGTAGAATCTGCTCCACTGTGGGCCCCATCACGGCACTGTAACAATACAATAACATCTAAGCACTTAACCCCTTAACAGTCACGTTAAAATGACAAAAACTGGTCTGAAAATGTTACCTTTTTTATTGCAGATTTTGAATTTGATGCCTTATGTACATTTTAACCCTTTAGCGATCTAACATATATTCAATTTGATTTCAATGTAGTTGTACAAAACTTTGTGTTTTATGGGTACATTAGACTTTTTGATCAGTTTTACTTTTTTTATTTTGAGAGCTGAGATAAATAGAAATCTATTCTGGCATCTACTAATCTTATTTTGGGGTTGTTACAGATGTGATACTGCTAATTGTGTGCTTTGTTTTTACGAAATATAAAAGTAGTCTATTTTTTACTAGTTTTAAAGGGGTATTCCCACGTCGCATACTCAGCAGTCTTCACTGCTGTAAAATCTTCTTTCTTCCTGGTTTCTTGCATCATTTGGTGGGCGGGGTTTCACATGCAACCTGCCGTTTAGCTCCGCCCTCAAATCTGTGTGTACCTCCGCCCACCCATATTGGACTATGACGTACAGGCAGCAGCAACTCCATTCTGTGTTACATACAGAGACTGCCTGTCTCTGCCATAATGAACACAAATGAGTTAGCTAGCCTGATGACTGGGAGAACAGAAGACGAGTTCAGAAATGAAAGCAGCTCCTCTCCTCTATCTGATAGCAGGGAGCTAGGTCACGTGGTGTAGACACAGGAATAGCTAGAAACACAGGCTCGCTCCCGTGCACTTAGTCCCTCCTCCCTCCCCCCCCCCCCCTCAGAGCAGGCAGATACAGTCCTATTAAAAAGTTTGGGCACCCCTATTAATCTTAATCATTTTTAGTTCTAAATATTTTGGTGTTTGCAGCGGCCATTTCAGTTTGATATCTCTAATAACTGATGGACAAATTTTGGTTTAATGCATATTGCACATTTTCTGTTAGTACAATAAACCTCATTTCAATCCTGAAATATTACTGTGTCCATCAGTTATTAGAGATATCAAACTGAAATGGCCGCTGCAAACACCAAAATATTTAGAACTAAAAATGATTAAGATTAATAGTGGTGCCCAAACTTTTTCATAGGACTGTACATCACTTGACTTTTGAGCAGATAAGTCAAGGGCTGTGTCAACAATGAATTGAATAAAGTAAGATAGTGGACAAACAAAGCAGTTTTGCTGAAGCAATGTATTTAGGAAAAGTCTTACATCCACATTAACAAGCAGTATAGATAGGATCCTTGTGATGGGACAACCCCTTTAAGCTGCACAAGAGTTCCCCTAGAGAAGGCAGGGTTGGTTCATTACTGTCCCTGCCTTCCTGGTGGCTATGTACTCAGTGAAAGCTCTATACACAGCTATGGGAACCGCCATGATGCATGAATCGCTGGGATCAGAGTCTGTTAGAGCTGCTAGGTCCTACAGGACTCAGATCATCTCTCTAGTTATGGGCAGGGGGCTGTATTCTTTATTACAGTAATAGTTAAGCTTGAGGACTAGGTCTCTGAGTGGGATATTAGGTATACACGTAGTAAATAGGCTGTCTAATATTTGGATACATAGAGATGTCTATGAAGAGTTCCTGAAAAGCAGTCGATTGCAGATATTAAAATGGTTTGACCAGGGAGTAGTAATTTACTTAGCTGTTTCAAGGAATCACAGATGATGGTTCTTGGGGTTCCGGCAACATCACAACCCCCAGGTCATGTACAGCATTCGCTCCATCACCCATGTCACTTTGCCCCCTTCCTCCTTCCCTAATTAATTACCTGTGAAATCAGGGAAGGAGGGAATGGCAGAGCGACATAGGGAATAGAGCAACCCATGGGAACACTGCCTCACCAAGGTGTTCTGGTGGTTGTGAGGTCGCCAGAACCCCTTGATCCATCATCTGTGATACCCAGGACCAGGTAAGTAAATTAGTATGCCTCGGACAACCCCTTTATTTAAGGTAAGTCTCACATTCACTGGCTAAACCTGCAGTCCTGGTTGTCAGATATTTCTAGCTTGTGGAAGTATGTCTTCTTGTAGTTGAGATCGAAGTACAGTGGTGGCATTGTCCATGCACTCTTGCAGAGCTTCTATGCTTTGGTCAATTTCCCTGATCTCCCTAGTGACTTTAGAGGTAATATTGGGGGATATCTTGGCTAGTTGATTCTGTAGCTTACCCTGGAAGTGCAGAAAGAGCTTCTTGATTGACTGTAAGATTAACCTTGGACGATTAACCAGGGAAGGCGTATAGATGGTAGCCCTCAGAGGAGCAATATGATTCTTCCAGAGGTGCAAAGGTTGTGATATTTTTAGTTTAGTTTTTTTTTTTTTTTTTGTCATACTGTGCATTGCAAAACACAAGCAGCAGAGGGTCTATAGAAGAAACTTGAAGGGGGTCTCTTGCTATATTAATCTGCTGTGTAACCAGAGTGTATAGAGGCATCCTAGGGCATAATCACTTAGGGCAAGAACCTAGTACTCCTTGCCATTTCCAGAGATGGAGCTAGGGTGAAAGAACTAAATCGAAGAAGTGATATGCTATTCCAAAAATAGCCACTAGATGGTAGTCCAGGCATGAGTTCTGTTAATGCTCTATGAGAAGTAAATTAGAATCTGTGGAGATTAGAGATGAGCGAACACCGTTCGATTGAATACATATTTGATCGAATATCAGGCCGTTCGAGGTGTTCAATTCCAGTTGAACACCACGAGGCAAACGCAGTAAAAATTTGTATCCCCTCCCACCTTCCCTGGCGCATTTTTTGCACCAATAACTGCGCAGAGGAGGTGGGACAGGAACTACGATAACGGAGGCAGTTTAAAAAAAACCTATTGGCTGCTGAAATCAGGTGACCTCCAATTTAGAAGAATGGTGGATTTAACATTCACAGGCAGGGTTAGCTAGGGATGTTACTCACCCAGCTCTTTGGGGCTCTATTTGGTTGGGATCCCTGTCAGCTTGCGATATGCAGAAGCTGACTTTTTCCCATAGGAATGCATTGACCAGTGTTGATTAGCCCATTCGGCCAATCATCCCTGGTTCTACTGGAAGAGGCGGAGTCTAAGATCCGTCCACAGCAGTTTCCATTGTGGTCCGATCTCAGATGTAGCAGTGCTGACACAGTACTGTACATCGGAGATGAAGCACAGCTGGGCATGCACTCTGCTTGGCTGCATCTGCTAGCTCTGCTACATCGGGCCGTGCGCTCAGCTCAACTACTCCGGAGTAGTTGAGCTGAGCGCACGACCCAATGTAGGAGAGCTGGCAGATGTAGCAGTCCGATGTAGCAGACTAACACACTCAGCTCTGCTGCATCAGACTGCTAACATCGGCCAGCTCTGCTAAATCTCTGGTCTAGCAGCTCTGCACTACTCCCAACCATCCCTCCATCTACTCCTCCTGTCACACACATGTCGTGTGTAGCAGAGCTCAGCGCACACTCAGCTCTACTACATCTCTACAACAGAGTGTTGTAGATGGTTGGGTGTAGCAGAGCTGAGCTCTGCTTCATCTCCGGAGTCATGTCCGGAGTAGCCGAGCTAACCGCACGGCTAGCTCTGCTTCATCTCGCCATAGGAATGCATTGACCAGCGCTGATTGGCCAGTGTACAGCATTCGGCCAATCAACGCTGGTTCTTCCGGAGGAGGCGGAGTCTAAAATCGGACCAGAATGGAAACTGCTGTGGACCGATTTTAGACTCCGCCTTCTTAGGCAGAACCAGCGTTGATTGGCCGAATGTTGTACACTGGCCAATCAACGCTGGTCAATGTATTCCTATGGGAAAAAGTCAGTTCCTGCATATCGCAAGCTGACAGGGATCCCGACATAATAAAGGTACTTGATGCCCCCAGGCATGCTTCCCCTGCTGTCCCAGTTGCATTCCAGGGTGTTGGCATCATTTCCTGGGGTGTGATAGTGGACTTGGTGACTCTCCTGAGTTGAATGGTCGGATCCCCTGTAGTGAAGCATTTTCTCCCATAGACTATAATGGGGTTCGATATTCGTTCGAATAGTCGAATATTGAGCGGCTATTCGAAACGAATATCGAATATCGAACATTTTACTGTTCTCTCATCTCTAGTGGAGATTATAGGAAGATGTGATGTCCACAGCGATTTGGGTTTAGCAGAGGTGACAAGGCAAAAGAGGTGCAGGATTTGAACAGTAGAGTGTTATGTGTAAGAAGTGCGATGTGTGACTTCTGTATTGGCAGCGGGACTTATCTGCTGCAATCTGTAGGCTGTACAAATCTTCCCAGAGGTATGACTAGGCTGAGTGGGATTCTGGCTCCCTCTCCACATGTCCAATGGTCTGAAGTAGATGGAGGATTGAAGAGCCTGTGATTCCAAGGTTGCGAGCATGGTGAAGTTCATTTAGTGTAAATCTAAAGGTAGGAGAAAAATAGCCTTTATTAAGGATATACTTATGTGTTAGTCCGAAAAAATAGCATTTTAATGATCCTTTAAGGTACACCACTAACATCTCTTCTCTACTAATAAAACATTCAAGGGCTCATTAACATCTGTGCCCGGTCTCCGTTCTGCAGGTTTCCGTTTCCTGCACAAAACAGAGGCAGGAGACGGAAATCTGCAGGACTCTTTCATACCCATTCATTTGAATGGGTTTGAAAGATGTCTGGCCGTGAGCGGCGGTGAGCGTTTTATGCTCTCCGCCGCGAAACAGTTTTTTTTTAAATCGGACACAGAGTCGGACATGCAGTACTCCGTGTCCAGTTTTAAAAAAACGGTTTCGCGGCAGAGAGCATAAAACGCTCACCACCGCTCACGGCCAGACCCGCTCTGACAGCTTTCCGTCTTCTGCCGGCAAAAAAGCTGAGAACGGAGACCCGAACGCTAGTGTGAACCTAGCGTAAGTTGTATTTTTTTTCATCAGGAATTGTTATTACTCTAGTTCTTTACACACACAATGTTTTAGTCTAGAAGCTTATCTGATATTGTATACTTTAATGTACATATAACGATATATACTCCTTATTACTGATCACTTTGTATTGTATTATAATTTATATACATATTATTTTTCAATTAGAATTACAACAACTGTGGCTTGCAATATGGACCTTACCAAATATCCCATGGATAAGCAGACATGTAAACTGCAGCTAGAGAGCTGTAAGTATAATTCCGATTTAATGAGCCTGTAAACTATTGTAGTTGTACACAAGTATGAGAGTCTAAGGTAACATTGACTAAATCTGGTTGGTGATCAGCAGCAATAGATTTACTACCCCTGAGCAGTGTTTTACTATGAAAGTATATCTTCTAATTTTTACAATGCAGTATTATTGGGGGGGTTTGTATTTGTCACTATAGCTTATCAATTGTTTAATGCCTTACTGACGGGGTCATTTTTAGATTTCTTGTTTCCATTTTTTACTTCCCACCTTCCAAACTCCATAACTTTATATTTTTTCCATTGACATATGAGCACATATTGTTTGTATAATTGTTGGTAATAGTGGAGAACCTAGCCTCTCTGCTGCCTGAGGCGGACAATCAAAAGACCCCCCCAGGAGTGGGGGGGGGACGTGTTCATCTTTTTGATCATCCTCCTCAGGTAGTGGGGAGGGTGGGGGGTGCTAGTGGTAACATTACAGTGAATACAATGCAGTAATATTTACAGGAGACGTCTTCCCACATTTCCCATCTCTTCTCTTCGGACCGCCATGACCACTTCTTCCAGCTGTGACTTGACTCTGTAAAGTTGGCAACACAGACAACTTTGACTCCTGTTGCCCTCCCAACTCTTTTGCCCCATAGTGGCCCACCCATGAACTATTATTACACTCGGGGGGGGGGGGGGGGTGTCTTTTCAGTATAACAATATAAGTATATATATATTAACAATCGGAGCCCCAGGGGAGGTGAGGGAACATAATAAACATTGTTACTCACCTCTCCGAGATCCGATGTTACTGACCAGCCAGACATCTCTTGTAGCTTAGTCCATTGTCTACCATTGTCCACTGTCTACCATTCCACACTATTAGTGCAACAATGTTAGCATAATATAAAGAATAGTATGCTAAAGTTTAAAAGAGATGAAGAATTGACTTTAATTATAGAAAAAAAAGTGTGTCACAAATTCTCCTTTAAATTCTCCCATAAAGACAGTTTTTGATGACTTTTAAAAAGCCAGTTTTTCATTATTTGTGAAATGGCAGGCCCATAAAAATTTTCTCCAGATTCTGTAGTTGCCACTTCTGCATAACACAAAAATAAAACAAAACAATCTAGAAACTCCATTGCTTCTTTCAAAACCAATGCCATGTTGGTGTAGCATTCTGCTCCCATAAAGGGACAATATTTGCTGTTTTTATTTGGAAAGCCACTTTTTCTGCGCTGCTTTTCAATCGTGGACACTGCCATAAATTTTTTTTTCAAAATAACAAGCATGTTGCACCTGCAAGTTCCCAAAACGATCTAATAGTTTCTATCCACTGCCTGCCATCTATTTTCCTGTAGACTTACATGTTAATGTCACTTTTACACAACTTTGGCTGTGCTTGCCTTAGAGAGCTAGAAATGAGCTAGATTGAGTCTGAGGAGCCATGTCACAATTTAAACACTACGTTTTAAAGGGGTTTTCAGGGCAAAATAACATTTTTATTTTTTAAAAAGGTCTGTTATTAACCCATTAATAGCACTAAGTGCACCCAAATACTTTTAGCATTGTTTTGAGTAATTTCTGGGTTTCTCTGGGAGTGTCTTTCTTCTGTCTTGCCTAATACAATGCATTATGATAGTTGTAGGCCCTCACACTATCTCCCTCTCACTCCTCCTCCCTCACTCTCTAACACTCCCTCCCTGTCTCCATAGCTGTCCCACCCACTAACTTCCCAACTAACTCAGCCTTACACTATAATATTTACCTGTCTTCTTCCTGTCCAATCAATGTGCTGTAGCCTTCACTCCACCGCTACTGTGCAGGTGTGGGCAGCTACTTCGGGCTCCGACACATGCGCAATAGAGATGGAGTGTCGGCTTCAGCGCAAAGCAGGGACTCCAGCTCTTTTGTGCATGTGCGGGCACACGTCACAGAAGGAGACGGCGGATAGGTAAATATGATGGGGTGGATTGGTGGTGGAGAGGGGGGAATAGTGACGTTCAGTTTCTGGAAATGGGGAAACGGATAGTCACCGGATAATGAGAAAAGCTACAAAAAGGATTCCAAACGGCTACACAGTGGGTGACGGGTTGTGTCATATTTTTTAAATGTTTTGTTAGTTTGCGTCCTTTTTTGACCAATCCGTTTCTGTTTTTTTTTTTTGCTTCTTCGTTTTGAGCATGCGCAGAGGGAAAAACTGATTGCAAAACGGACACAGAGGACTATGCATTGTAATCCACCTTCCATAAACCTCAATGTAACAACAAAACATCTGTTTTGAGGTGGTTCGTTGTATATACTTTTTTCTTTTATGCAAATCCGACTTTGGTCTCCATTCAAAGGAGTGGATACCCGGTGGATGAATGGGTTTTTAAACAAACAGTTTCCAGTTTACTCGATCTTAAGGCTGATTCATGACGGACAGATACCAGGCACAAGTGTGAATGAAGCATTATTCGGCCTGAAACAAACCTTTGGACCAAACCTGAAACTAAACAAACCTTCAGGAGTTCGCCCATGTCTACAAAATACACCTTGTTTTTACCCTTCTATAGTCAGGTTCTGAGTGGTGATTTTTTTTTCCTTTATTTTATGTATGCATAGTGCAATGCAGTACATAGTCTGAAGGAATTTAAAGGGGTTGTCCTCGATCTGAAGGTAATTAATACTGATGACTTATCCAGAACTAGGTATACAGCAGGAAGCATCTCTGCTCTTATACAAGTGAAAGGAAGTGGGGCTTCAGATACACTGAAGTGTATGGAGCTCTGTACACTCTATGGAGCCTCAGGTCCATACAGTGTAGTGTTGGCACTTGGAACTGCAGTCCAGCTCCCATACTGATTACCTATCCTGTGGCAACCCCTTTAAGTATCTTTCTCAAGTCTAAACATGTTTTATACTTTTTTTTTCCCTAGGGGGATATAATTCGAAAGATCTAGTATATACATGGATGAGGGGAAATAACTCAATCCGTGGGATGGATTCTTTGCAACTTGCACAATATACTGTTCAAAAATATTATACTGACGTGACCAGTGGAAAATATGAAACAGGTAAATATTCACACAGTTGTACACAGATATTGAGGTGCTCTGAAAAGGTTTATGGTATCCAAAATGATCTATAATCTTCACTGTTAATGATCTTCACTGTTAATGCAAAAAAAATATATTCACCATGTTCAGTGTGTACAATCAGCAGGCGTGTAAGGGATAGTTCACACGGGGTAAAATGGTCAGGATTTTGACACGGAATCCGCATCAAAATCCTGCTGCCTCCCTTTGATATTAATGGGAGCTACCCCTTCTACAGGCGGATTCTGCGGCTGATTCAGCCGCGGCATCCGCCTCGCGACACCACCCTCCGAACTAGGCCCATTCATTTGGGCCTAATCCAGAGCGGAAAGCCGTGACGGGATGTGTTCACGCGGAACCCCGTGTGAACTAGCTCTAAGGGTTTGTTTATATGTGTTATTTTGTATATTTTTAAACATATTTGGAAAAGTTACATGTGTCTCATGTGTGGACTGACAATCCGGGCAGCAAAATATAGAACAGGTCCTATTCCTTTACTATTTTGAGGCCCTGCTTCTGTGGCTCCTATTCATTTATTGAAAGAGGCCACGGAAACACGGCCACTGCACGGGAGGTATATGGGTGACATCTTATGACCTGTGTGGGTGACCTGTGTCTTTAATTCACAACCGGCCAGAAGCACACGGTCTTCTACAACCACCCTTAGAGGACCAGGAGGTTGTACTTGCCCTGTAATTTGTGCTAATCTACTTCTGGACAAGTTTTTGATATTGATGACCTGTCCTTATGATACATCTGCAATATCAGATCAGTAGGGCCCAATATCTGACCCCTCACCCCACTGAACAGTAAAATTACTACTTGGGATATGCCCAAACAAATGCGCCAGCAGCACCTTTTGCCAAATTTTTGCTACCACTGTGTTGTGCACGCCGATAATGTTTCAGTATGTGACAGAGCAGGGAGCTGAAAAGTCCCTGTTCTGCCATAGACTGACAGTAATGTACAGGACGTTGTAGTGCACGTGGCTTGATGACATCACTGCATCACGCCAGCTATGCCAGAATTTGGCTGCTTCACTCATCGTGGGATTGCAATAAAGTAAGTAAAATAATTATTGTTTTCTGGAAAGGTGATCTGATAAGTGGGGCTATAATAGATGGCAACTAGAGATGAGCGAACAGTGTTCTATCGAACTCATGTTCGATCGGATATTAGGCTGTTCGGCATGTTCGAATCGAATCGAACACCGCGTGGTAAAGTGCGCCATTACTCGATTCCCCTCCCACCTTCCCTGGCGCCTTTTTTGCTCCAATAACAGCGCAGGGTAGGTGGGACAGGAACTACGACACCGGTGACATTGAAAAAAGTAGGCAAAACCCATTGGCTGCCGAAAACATGTGACCTCTAATTTAAAAGAACAGCGCCGCCCAGGTTCGCGTCATTCTGAGCTTGCAATTCACCGGGGACGGAGGTTTCCGTCCAGTTAGCTAGGGGTTAGATTCTGGGTAGGCAGGGACAGGCTAGGATAGGAAGGAGAAGACAACCAACAGCTCTTGTAAGAGCTAAATTCCAGGGAGAAGCTTGTCAGTGTAACGTGGCACTGACGGGCTCAATCGCCGCAACCCAGCTTTCCGCGGATCCTGAATGGAATACACTGACAGTGTATTCCCGTATACCCGATATATACCCCCGATACCCGTTCCAACGGTGTGCCCCCCCACCTTCACCCCAGAAATACCCTGCAAGTCCCCTAGCAATAGAATTGGGGCTATATACACCCACTATTTTTGCTACTGCTATATAGTGCCATTGTCTCACTGGGAATTCAAAGAATATATTGGGCTTACATATAACTTCAATTCCAGGGAGAAGCTTGTCAGTGTAACGTGGCACTGACGGGCTCAATTGCCGCAACCCAGCTTTCCCAGGATCCTGAATGGAACACACTGACAGTGTATTCCCGTATACCCCATATATACACCCCAAATCCCCGTTCCAACGGTGTGCCCCCCCACCTTCACCTCAGAAATACCCTGCAAGTCCCCTAGCAATAGAATTGGGGCTATATACACCCACTATTTTTGCTACTGGTATATAGTGCCATTGTCTGACTGGGAATTCAAAGAATATATTGGGGTTACGTGCACCCACAATTTTTGCTACTGGTATATAGTGCCATTGTCTCACTGGGAATTCAAAGAATATATTGGGGTTACGTGCACCCACAATTTTTGCTACTGGTATATAGTGCCATTGTCTGACTGGGAATTCAAAGAATATATTGGGGTTACGTGCACCCACAATTTTTGCTACTGGTATATAGTGCCATTGTCTGACTGGGAATTCAAAGAATATATTGGGGTTACAAATACCCTCATTTCTTGCTACTGCCATATAGTGCCAGTTTCTGACTGGTAATTCAAAGAATATATTGGGGTTACGTGCACCCACAATTTTTGCTACTGGTATATAGTGCCATTGTCTGACTGGGAATTCAAAGAATATATTGGGCTTACATATAACTTCAATTCCAGGGAGAAGCTTGTCAGTGTAACGTGGCACTGACGGGCTCAATCGCCGCAACCCAGCTTTCCCAGGATCCTGAATGGAACACACTGACAGTGTATTCCCGTATACCCAATATATACACCCCAAATCCCCGTTCCAACAATGTGCCCCCCCACCTTCACCTCAGAAATACCCTGCAAGTCCCCTAGCAATAGAATTGGGGCTATATACACCCACTATTTTTGCTACTGGTATATAGTGCCATTGTCTGACTGGGAATTCAAAGAATATATTGGGGTTACGTGCACCCACAATTTTTGCTACTGGTATATAGTGCCATTGTCTCACTGGGAATTCAAAGAATATATTGGGGTTACGTGCACCCACAATTTTTGCTACTGGTATATAGTGCCATTGTCTGACTGGGAATTCAAAGAATATATTGGGGTTACGTGCACCCACAATTTTTGCTACTGGTATATAGTGCCATTGTCTGACTGGGAATTCAAAGAATATATTGGGGTTACAAATACCCTCATTTCTTGCTACTGCCATATAGTGCCAGTTTCTGACTGGTAATTCAAAGAATATATTGGGGTTACGTGCACCCACAATTTTTGCTACTGGTATATAGTGCCATTGTCTGACTGGGAATTCAAAGAATATATTGGGGTTACGTGCACCCACAATTTTTGCTACTGGTATATAGTGCCATTGTCTGACTGGGAATTCAAAGAATATATTGGGGTTACAAATACCCTCATTTCTTGCTACTGGTATATAGTGCCATTGTCTGACTGGGAATTCAAAGAATATATTGGGGTTACAAATACCCTCATTTCTTGCTACTGCCATATAGTGCCAGTTTCTGACTGGTAATTCAAAGAATATATTGGGGTTACGTGCACCCACAATTTTTGCTACTGGTATATAGTGCCATTGTCTGACTGGGAATTCAAAGAATATATTGGGGTTACAAATACCCTCATTTCTTGCTACTGCCATATAGTGCCAGTTTCTGACTGGTAATTCAAAGAATATATTGGGGTTATAAATACCCTCATTTCTTGCTACTGGTATATAGTGCCATTGTCTGACTGGGAATTCAAAGAATATATTGGGGTTATAAATACCCTCATTTCTTGCTACTGGTATATAGTGCCATTGTCTGACTGGGAATTCAAAGAATATATTGGGGTTACAAATACCCTCATTTCTTGCTACTGCCATATAGTGCCAGTTTCTGACTGGTAATTCAAAGAATATATTGGGGTTACGTGCACCCACAATTTTTGCTACTGGTATATAGTGCCATTGTCTGACTGGGAATTCAAAGAATATATTGGGGTTACAAATACCCTCATTTCTTGCTACTGGTATATAGTGCCATTGTCTGACTGGGAATTCAAAGAATATATTGGGGTTACAAATACCCTCATTTCTTGCTACTGGTATATAGTGCCATTGTCTGACTGGGAATTCAAAGAATATATTGGGGTTACAAATACCCTCATTTCTTGCTACTGCCATATAGTGCCAGTTTCTGACTGGTAATTCAAAGAATATATTGGGGTTATAAATACCCTCATTTCTTGCTACTGGTATATAGTGCCATTGTCTGACTGGGAATTCAAAGAATATATTGGGGTTATAAATACCCTCATTTCTTGCTACTGGTATATAGTGCCATTGTCTGACTGGGAATTCAAAGAATATATTGGGGTTACAAATACCCTCATTTCTTGCTACTGCCATATAGTGCCAGTTTCTGACTGGTAATTCAAAGAATATATTGGGGTTACGTGCACCCACAATTTTTGCTACTGGTATATAGTGCCATTGTCTGACTGGGAATTCAAAGAATATATTGGGGTTACAAATACCCTCATTTCTTGCTACTGGTATATAGTGCCATTGTCTGACTGGGAATTCAAAGAATATATTGGGGTTACAAATACCCTCATTTCTTGCTACTGGTATATAGTGCCATTGTCTGACTGGGAATTCAAAGAATATATTGGGGTTACAAATACCCTCATTTCTTGCTACTGCCATATAGTGCCAGTTTCTGACTGGTAATTCAAAGAATATATTGGGGTTATAAATACCCTCATTTCTTGCTACTGGTATATAGTGCCATTGTCTGACTGGGAATTCAAAGAATATATTGGGGTTATAAATACCCTCATTTCTTGCTACTGGTATATAGTGCCATTGTCTGACTGGGAATTCAAAGAATATATTGGGGTTACAAATACCCTCATTTCTTGCTACTGCCATATAGTGCCAGTTTCTGACTGGTAATTCAAAGAATATATTGGGGTTACGTGCACCCACAATTTTTGCTACTGGTATATAGTGCCATTGTCTGACTGGGAATTCAAAGAATATATTGGGGTTACAAATACCCTCATTTCTTGCTACTGCCATATAGTGCCAGTTTCTGACTGGTAATTCAAAGAATATATTGGGGTTATAAATACCCTCATTTCTTGCTACTGGTATATAGTGCCATTGTCTGACTGGAAATTCAAAGAATATATTGGGGTTACAAATACCCTCATTTCTTGCTACTGCCATATAGTGCCAGTTTCTGACTGGTAATTCAAAGAATATATTGGGGTTACGTGCACCCACAATTTTTGCTACTGGTATATAGTGCCATTGTCTGACTGGGAATTCAAAGAATATATTGGGGTTACAAATACCCTCATTTCTTGCTACTGCCATATAGTGCCAGTTTCTGACTGGTAATTCAAAGAATATATTGGGGTTACGTGCACCCACAATTTTTGCTACTGGTATATAGTGCCATTGTCTGACTGGGTATTCAAAGAATATATTGGGGTTACAAATACCCTCATTTCTTGCTACTGCCATATAGTGCCAGTTTCTGACTGGTAATTCAAAGAATATATTGGGGTTACGTGCACCCACAATTTTTGCTACTGGTATATAGTGCCATTGTCTGACTGGGAATTCAAAGAATATATTGGGGTTACAAATACCCTCATTTCTTGCTACTGCCATATAGTGCCAGTTTCTGACTGGTAATTCAAAGAATATATTGGGGTTACGTGCACCCACAATTTTTGCTACTGGTATATAGTGCCACTGTCTGACTGGGAATTCAAAGAATATATTGGGGTTACAAATACCCTCATTTCTTGCTACTGCCATATAGTGCCAGTTTCTGACTGGTAATTCAAAGAATATATTGGGGTTACATGCACCCACAATTTTTGCTACTGGTATATAGTGCCATTGTCTGACTGGGAATTCAAAGAATATATTGGGGTTACAAATACCCTCATTTCTTGCTACTGCCATATAGTGCCAGTTTCTGACTGGTAATTCAAAGAATATATTGGGGTTATAAATACCCTCATTTCTTGCTACTGGTATATAGTGCCATTGTCTGACTGGGAATTCAAAGAATATATTGGGGTTATAAATACCCTCATTTCTTGCTACTGGTATATAGTGCCATTGTCTGACTGGGAATTCAAAGAATATATTGGGGTTACGAGCACCCACAATTTTTGCTACTGGTATATAGTGCCAATTTCTAACTGGGAATTCAAAATGCGCAAGGCTCCCGGAAAGGGACATGGACGAGGCCGTGGGCGAGGTCGGGGGAATGGTTCTGGGGAGCAAGGTAGCAGTGAAGCCACAGGGCGTCCCGTGCCTACTCCTGTGGGGCAGCAAGCATTGCGCCACTCCACAGTGCCAGGGTTGCTTGCCACATTAACTAAACTGCAGGGTACAAACCTTAGTAGGCCCGAGAACCAGGAACAGGTCTTGCAATGGCTGTCAGAGAACGCTTACAGCACATTGTCCAGCAGCCAGTCAGACTCTGCCTCCTCTCCTCCTATTACCCAACAGTCTTGTCCTCCTTCCTCCCAAAATTCCCAAGCTTCACAGAACAATAACCCCAACTGTCCCTGCTCCCCAGAGCTGTTCTCCGCTCCTTTCATTGTCCCTCAACCTGCCTCTCCACGTCACGATTCCACGAACCTAACAGAGGAGCATCTGTGTCCAGATGCTCAAACACTAGAGTCTCCTCCATCTCCGTTCGATTTGGTGGTGGATGACCAGCAACCCACCCTCATCGACGATGATGTGACGCAGTTGCCGTCAGGGCATCCAGTTGACCGGCGCATTGTGCGGGAGGAGGAGATGAGACAGGAGTTGGAAGAGGAAGTGGTGGATGATGAGGACACTGACCCGACCTGGACAGGGGGGATGTCAAGCGGGGAAAGTAGTGTGGATGTTGAGGCAGGTGCAGCACCAAAAAGGGTAGCTAGAGGCAGAGGCAGAGGTCAGCAGCTTAGGCGAAGCCAGGCCACACCCGGAATCTCCCAAGATGTTCCAGTTCGTACCCAGCCCCGAAAAACTCCCACCTCGAGGGCACGTTTCTCGAAGGTGTGGAGTTTTTTCAAGGAATGCGCCGAGGACAGATATAGTGTTGTCTGCACAATTTGCCTCTCAAAATTGATTAGGGGCTCTGAGAAGAGCAACCTGTCCACCACTTCAATGCGCCGTCATTTGGAATCCAAGCACTGGAATCAGTGGCAGGCAGCAACGGCAGGACAAAGGCCGCCTGCCGTTCACGCCACTGCCACTGCCTCTGCCACTGCCTCTGCCACTGCCACTGCTGACTGTGCTGGCGATGCACTCCAGAGGACGAGCCAGGACACCACTTCATCTGCCTCCGCCACTTTGTTGACTTCTCCCTCATCCTCCCCTGTTCCTGTCTTATCTCCTTCTCCTGCACCATCAAAGGCACCATCAGGCGCTTCTTTACAACAACCCACCATCTCTCAGACATTGGAGCGGCGGCAGAAATACACTGCTAACCACCCACACGCGCAAGCCTTGAACGCCAACATCGCTAAACTGCTGGCCCAGGAGATGTTGGCGTTCCGGCTTGTTGAAACTCCCGCCTTCCTGGACCTGATGGCAACTGTGGCACCTCGCTATGCCGTCCCTAGCCGTCACTACTTCTCCAGGTGTGCCGTCCCCGCCTTGCACCAGCACGTGTCACTCAACATCAACATTAGTTCCGCGCTTTGCACAAAGCTTTGCACAAAGGTCCACTTGACCACCGACGCGTGGACAAGTGCATGCGGACAGGGACGCTACATTTCACTGACGGCACACTGGGTGAATGTAGTTGAGGCTGGGACTGCTTCCCAAACTGGCCTGGTGTACCTCGTCTCCCCGCCTAACATTCCTGGCAGGGACACGAGAAGAACACCCCCCTCCTCCTCCTCCTCTACCGCCTCCTCCTCCGCCACCGCCTCCTCCTCCGCCACCGCCTCCTCCTCCGCTGTTAGATTGACCCCAGCTACGAGTTGGAAACGTTGCAGCACTGGCGTTGGTAGACGTCAGCAGGCTGTGCTGAAGCTGATCAGCTTGGGGGACAGACAGCACACTGCCTCCGAGGTGAGGGATGCCCTCCTCGATGAGACGGCAATATGGTTTGAGCCGCTGCACCTGGGCCCAGGCATGGTCGTTTGTGATAACGGCCGGAACCTGGTAGCAGCTCTGGAGCTTGCCGGACTCCAACATGTTCCATGCCTGGCCCACGTCTTCAACCTAGTGGTGCAACGTTTCCTAAAGAGCTACCCCAATGTTCCAGAGCTACTGGTGAAAGTGCGGCGCATGTGCGCCCACTTTCGCAAGTCGACAGTAGCCGCTGCTAGCTTAAAATCTCTCCAGCAACGCCTGCATGTGCCACAACACCGGCTTTTGTGCGACGTCCCCACACGCTGGAACTCAACGTTTCAGATGTTGAATAGAGTGGTTGAGCAGCAGAGACCTTTGATGGAATACCAGCTACAAAACCCTAGGGTGCCACAAAGTCAGCTGCCTCAGTTTCACATCCATGAGTGGCCATGGATGAGAGACCTTTGTGACATCCTACGGGTCTTTGAGGAGTCCACAAGGAGGGTGAGCTCTGAGGATGCGATGGTGAGCCTTACAATCCCGCTCTTGTGTGTTCTGAGAGAATCCCTGATTGACATCAGGGATAACTCAGATCACACAGAGGAGTTAGGGATAGCATCCGATCCATCACAGCTGGAGAGTAGGTTCACACATCTGTCCGCTTCACTGCGTTTAATGGAGGAGGAGGAGGAGGAGGAAGAAGAGTTGTCCGATGATGTGATGGTGATACAGGAGGCTTCCGGGCAACTTCGAATCGTCCCATTGTTGCAGCGCGGATGGGTAGACATGGAGGATGAGGAGGAAATGGAGATTGAACTTTCCGGTGGGGCCAGAGGAGTCATGCCAACTAACACTGTGGCAGACATGGCTGAGTTCATGTTGGGGTGCTTTACAGCCGACAAGCGTATTGTCAAAATCATGGAGGACAACCAGTACTGGATCTTTGCTATCCTTGACCCCCGGTATAAAAACATCTCGTCTTTTATTCCGGTAGAGGGGAGGGCCAATCGCATCAATGCTTGCCACAGGCAATTGGTGCAGAATATGATGGAGATGTTTCCAGCATGTGACGTTGGCGGCAGGGAGGGCAGTTCCTCCAGTAGGCAACCAAGTTCTCACCGGTCCACACAAACGAGGGGCACACTGTCTAAGGTCTGGGACACCTTGATGGCACCCCCTCGCCAAAGTGCCGCCACAGAGGGTCCTAGTGTCACCAGGCGTGAGAAGTATAGGCGCATGTTGCGGGAATACCTTTCCGACCACAGCCCTGTCCTCTCCGACCCCTCTGCGCCCTACACGTATTGGGTGTCGAAGTTGGACCTGTGGCTTGAACTTGCCCTATATGCCTTGGAGGTGCTGTCCTGTCCTGCCGCCAGCGTCCTATCTGAGAGGGTGTTCAGTGCAGCCGGTGGCATCATCACTGACAAGCGCACCCGTCTGTCAGCTGAGAGTGCCGACCGGCTCACTTTGATAAAAATGAACCACCACTGGATAGAGCCTTCATTTTTGGGCCCACCTGTGTAAAGCACCCCAACATGAAACTCCATGTCTGTACTCAACCTCTCCAATTCCTCCGCATCCTCATACTCATCCACCATAAGCGTTGCACAATTCTGCTAATACTAGGCTCCCTCCACCCTGATTTCCCCCAACTCTGCTGGTTAGAGGCTCCCTCCACCCTGATTTCCACCAACTCTGCTGTTTAGAGGCTCCCTCCACCATGAATTGGTCCAAACTGGGGTTTTTAGAGGCTCCCTCCACCATGAATTGGTCCAAACTGGGCTGTTTAGAGGCTCCCTCCACCATGAATTGGTCCAAACTGGGGTTTTTAGAGGCTCCCTCCACCATGAATTGGTCCAAACTGGGGTTTTTAGAGGCTCCCTCCACCATGAATTGGTCCAAACTGGGCTGTTTAGAGGCTCCCTCCACCATGAATTGGTCCAAACTGGGGTTTTTAGAGGCTCCCTCCACCATGAATTGGTCCAAACTGGGCTGGTTAGAGGCTCCCTCCACCATGAATTTGCCCAAACTGGGCTGTTTAGAGGCTCCCTCCATCATGAATTGGTCCAAACTGGGGGGGTTAGAGGCTCCCTCCACCATGAATTGGTCCAAACTGGGCTGGTTAGAGGCTCCCTCCACCATGAATTTGCCCAAACTGGGCTGTTTCGAGGCTCCCTCCACCATGAATTTGCCCAAACTGGGCTGTTTAGAGGCTCCCTCCACCATGAATTGGTCCAAACTCGGGTTTTTAGAGGCTCCCTCCACCATGAATTGGTCCAAACTGGGGTTTTTAGAGGCTCCCTCCACCATGAATTGGTCCAAACTGGGCTGTTTAGAGGCTCCCTCCACCATGAATTGGTCCAAACTGGGGTTTTTAGAGGCTCCCTCCACCATGAATTGGTCCAAACTGGGGTTTTTAGAGGCTCCCTCCACCATGAATTGGTCCAAACTGGGCTGTTTAGAGGCTCCCTCCACCATGAATTTGTCCAAAGTGGGGTTTTTAGAGGCTCCCTCCACCATGAATTGGTCCAAACTGGGCTGTTTAGAGGCTCCCTCCACCATGAATTGGTCCAAACTGGGGTTTTTAGAGGCTCCCTCCACCATGAATTGGTCCAAACTGGGCTGTTTAGAGGCTCCCTCCACCATGAATTGGTCCAAACTGGGGTTTTTAGAGGCTCCCTCCACCATGAATTTGCCCAAACTGGGCTGTTTAGAGGCTCCCTCCACCATGAATTTGCCCAAACTGAGCTGTTTAGAGGCTCCCTCCACCATGAATTGGTCCAAACTGGGGTTTTTAGAGGCTCCCTCCACCATGAATTGGTCCAAACTGGGGGTTTTTAGAGGCTCCCTCCACCATGAATTTGCCCAAACTGGGCTGTTTAGAGGCTCCCTCCACCATGAATTTGCCCAAACTGGGCTGTTTAGAGGCTTCCTCCACCATGAATTGGTCCAAACTGGGGTTTTTAGAGGCTCCCTCCACCATGAATTGGTCCAAACTGGGGGTTTTTAGAGGCTCCCTCCACCATGAATTTGCCCAAACTGGGCTGTTTAGAGGCTCCCTCCACCATGAATTTGCCCAAACTGGGCTGTTTAGAGGCTCCCTCCACCATGAATTGGTCCAAACTGGGGTTTTTAGACGCTCCCTCCACCATGAATTTGCCCAAACTGGGCTGTTTAGAGGCTCCCTCCACCATGAATTTGCCCAAACTGGGCTGTTTAGAGGCTCCCTCCACCATGAATTGGTCCAAACTGGGGTTTTTAGAGGCTCCCTCCACCATGAATTGGTCCAAACTGGGCTGTTTAGAGGCTCCCTCCACCATGAATTGGTCCAAACTGGGGTTTTTAGAGACTCCCTCCACCATGAATTTGCCCAAACTGGGCTGTTTAGAGGCTCCCTCCACCATGAATTTGCCCAAACTGAGCTGTTTAGAGGCTCCCTCCACCATGAATTAGTCCAAACTGGGGTTTTTAGAGGCTCCCTCCACCATGAATTTGCCCAAACTGGGCTGTTTAGAGGCCCCCTCCACCACGAATTGGTCCAAACTGGGCTGTTTAGAGGCTCCCTCCACCATGAATTGGTCCAAACTGGGGTTTTTAGAGGCTCCCTCCACCATGAATTTGCCCAAACTGGGCTGTTTAGAGGCTCCCTCCACCATGAATTTGCCCAAACTGGGCTGTTTAGAGGCTCCCTCCACCATGAATTGGTCCAAACTGGGGTTTTTAGAGGCTCCCTCCACCATGAATTGGTCCAAACTGGGCTGTTTAGAGGCTCCCTCCACCATGAATTGGTCCAAACTGGGGTTTTTAGAGGCTCCCTCCACCATGAATTTGCCCAAACTGGGCTGTTTAGAGGCTCCCTCCACCATGAATTTGCCCAAACTGGGCTGTTTAGAGGCTCCCTCCATCATGAATTGGTCCAAACTGGGGGGGTTAGAGGCTCCCTCCACCATGAATTGGTCCAAACTGGGCTGGTTAGAGGCTCCCTCCACCATGAATTTGCCCAAACTGGGCTGTTTCGAGGCTCCCTCCACCATGAATTTGCCCAAACTGGGCTGTTTAGAGGCTCCCTCCACCATGAATTGGTCCAAACTCGGGTTTTTAGAGGCTCCCTCCACCATGAATTGGTCCAAACTGGGGTTTTTAGAGGCTCCCTCCACCATGAATTGGTCCAAACTGGGCTGTTTAGAGGCTCCCTCCACCATGAATTGGTCCAAACTGGGGTTTTTAGAGGCTCCCTCCACCATGAATTGGTCCAAACTGGGGTTTTTAGAGGCTCCCTCCACCATGAATTGGTCCAAACTGGGCTGTTTAGAGGCTCCCTCCACCATGAATTTGTCCAAAGTGGGGTTTTTAGAGGCTCCCTCCACCATGAATTGGTCCAAACTGGGCTGTTTAGAGGCTCCCTCCACCATGAATTGGTCCAAACTGGGGTTTTTAGAGGCTCCCTCCACCATGAATTGGTCCAAACTGGGCTGTTTAGAGGCTCCCTCCACCATGAATTGGTCCAAACTGGGGTTTTTAGAGGCTCCCTCCACCATGAATTTGCCCAAACTGGGCTGTTTAGAGGCTCCCTCCACCATGAATTTGCCCAAACTGAGCTGTTTAGAGGCTCCCTCCACCATGAATTGGTCCAAACTGGGGTTTTTAGAGGCTCCCTCCACCATGAATTGGTCCAAACTGGGGGTTTTTAGAGGCTCCCTCCACCATGAATTTGCCCAAACTGGGCTGTTTAGAGGCTCCCTCCACCATGAATTTGCCCAAACTGGGCTGTTTAGAGGCTTCCTCCACCATGAATTGGTCCAAACTGGGGTTTTTAGAGGCTCCCTCCACCATGAATTGGTCCAAACTGGGGGTTTTTAGAGGCTCCCTCCACCATGAATTTGCCCAAACTGGGCTGTTTAGAGGCTCCCTCCACCATGAATTTGCCCAAACTGGGCTGTTTAGAGGCTCCCTCCACCATGAATTGGTCCAAACTGGGGTTTTTAGACGCTCCCTCCACCATGAATTTGCCCAAACTGGGCTGTTTAGAGGCTCCCTCCACCATGAATTTGCCCAAACTGGGCTGTTTAGAGGCTCCCTCCACCATGAATTGGTCCAAACTGGGGTTTTTAGAGGCTCCCTCCACCATGAATTGGTCCAAACTGGGCTGTTTAGAGGCTCCCTCCACCATGAATTGGTCCAAACTGGGGTTTTTAGAGACTCCCTCCACCATGAATTTGCCCAAACTGGGCTGTTTAGAGGCTCCCTCCACCATGAATTTGCCCAAACTGAGCTGTTTAGAGGCTCCCTCCACCATGAATTAGTCCAAACTGGGGTTTTTAGAGGCTCCCTCCACCATGAATTTGCCCAAACTGGGCTGTTTAGAGGCCCCCTCCACCACGAATTGGTCCAAACTGGGCTGTTTAGAGGCTCCCTCCACCATGAATTGGTCCAAACTGGGGTTTTTAGAGGCTCCCTCCACCATGAATTTGCCCAAACTGGGCTGTTTAGAGGCTCCCTCCACCATGAATTTGCCCAAACTGGGCTGTTTAGAGGCTCCCTCCACCATGAATTGGTCCAAACTGGGGTTTTTAGAGGCTCCCTCCACCATGAATTTGCCCAAACTGGGCTGTTTAGAGGCTCCCTCCACCATGAATTTGCCCAAACTGGGCTGTTTAGAGGCTCCCTCCACCATGAATTGGTCCAAACTGGGGTTTTTAGAGGCTCCCTCCACCATGAATTGGTCCAAACTGGGCTGTTTAGAGGCTCCCTCCACCATGAATTGGTCCAAACTGGGGTTTTTAGAGGCTCCCTCCACCATGAATTTGCCCAAACTGGGCTGTTTAGAGGCTCCCTCCACCATGAATTTGCCCAAACTGAGCTGTTTAGAGGCTCCCTCCACCATGAATTGGTCCAAACTGGGGTTTTTAGAGGCTCCCTCCACCATGAATTGGTCCAAACTGGGGGTTTTTAGAGGCTCCCTCCACCATGAATTTGCCCAAACTGGGCTGTTTAGAGGCTCCCTCCACCATGAATTTGCCCAAACTGGGCTGTTTAGAGGCTCCCTCCACCATGAATTGGTCCAAACTGGGGTTTTTAGAGGCTCCCTCCACCATGAATTGGTCCAAACTGGGGGTTTTTAGAGGCTCCCTCCACCATGAATTTGCCCAAACTGGGCTGTTTAGAGGCTCCCTCCATCATGAATTGGTCCAAACTGGGGTTTTTAGAGGCTCCCTCCACCATGAATTGGTCCAAACTGGGGTTTTTAGAGGCTCCCTCCACCATGAATTGGTCCAAACTGGGGTTTTTAGAGGCTCCCTCCACCATGAATTTGCCCAAACTGGGCTGTTTAGAGGCTCCCTCCACCATGAATTGGTCCAAACTGGGGTTTTTAGAGGCTCCCTCCACCATGAATTGGTCCAAACTGGGCTGTTTAGAGGCTCCCTCCACCATGAATTGGTCCAAACTGGGGTTTTTAGAGGCTCCCTCCACCATGAATTGGTCCAAACTGGGGTTTTTAGAGGCTCCCTCCACCATGAATTTGCCCAAACTGGGCTGTTTAGAGGCTCCCTCCACCATGAATTTGCCCAAACTGAGCTGTTTAGAGGCTCCCTCCACCATGAATTGGTCCAAACTGGGGTTTTTAGAGGCTCCCTCCACCATGAATTGGTCCAAACTGGGGGTTTTTAGAGGCTCCCTCCACCATGAATTTGCCCAAACTGGGCTGTTTAGAGGCTCCCTCCACCATGAATTGGTCCAAACTGGGGTTTTTAGAGGCTCCCTCCACCATGAATTGGTCCAAACTGGGGGTTTTTAGAGGCTCCCTCCACCATGAATTTGCCCAAACTGGGCTGTTTAGAGGCTCCCTCCATCATGAATTGGTCCAAACTGGGGTTTTTAGAGGCTCCCTCCACCATGAATTGGTCCAAACTGGGGTTTTTAGAGGCTCCCTCCACCATGAATTGGTCCAAACTGGGCTGTTTAGAGGCTCCCTCCACCATGAATTTGCCCAAACTGGGCTGTTTAGAGGCTCCCTCCACCATGAATTGGTCCAAACTGGGGTTTTTAGAGGCTCCCTCCACCATGAATTGGTCCAAACTGGGGGTTTTTAGAAGCTCCCTCCACCATGAATTTGCCCAAACTGGGCTGTTTAGAGGCTCCCTCCACCATGAATTGGTCCAAACTGGGGTTTTTAGAGGCTCCCTCCACCATGAATTGGTCCAAACTGGGGGTTTTTAGAGGCTCCCTCCACCATGAATTTGCCCAAACTGGGCTGTTTAGAGTCTCCCTCCACCATGAATTTGCCCAAACTGGGCTGTTTAGAGGCTCCCTCCACCATGAATTGGTCCAAACTGGGGTTTTTAGAGGCTCCCTCCACCATGAATTGGTCCAAACTGGGGGGTTTTAGAGGCTCCCTCCACCATGAATTTGCCCAATCTGGGCTGTTTAGAGGCTCCCTCCACCATGAATTGGTCCAAACTGGGGTTTTTAGAGGCTCCCTCCACCATGAATTGGTCCAAACTGGGCTGTTTTTATAGGCTCCCTCCACCATGAATTGGTCCAAACTGGGGTTTTTAGAGGCTCCCTCCACCATGAATTGGTCCAAACTGGGCTGTTTAGAGGCTCCCTCCACCATGAATTGGTCCAAACTGGCGTTTTTAGAGGCTCCCTCCACCATGAATTTGCCCAAACTGGGCTGTTTAGAGGCTCCCTCCACCATGAATTGGTCCAAACTGGGGTTTTTAGAGGCTCCCTCCACCATGAATTGGTCCAAACTGGGGGGTTTTAGAGGCTCCCTCCACCATGAATTTGCCCAAACTGGGCTGTTTAGAGGCTCCCTCCACCATGAATTGGTCCAAACTGGGGTTTTTAGAGGCTCCCTCCACCATGAATTGGTCCAAACTGGGCTGTTTAGAGGCTACCTCCACCATGAATTGGTCCAAACTGGGGTTTTTAGAGGCTCCCTCCACCATGAATTGGTCCAAACTGGGCTGTTTAGAGGCTCCCTCCACCATGAATTGGTCCAAACTGGGGTTTTTAGAGGCTCCCTCCACCATGAATTGGTCCAAACTGGGCTGTTTAGAGGCTCCCTCCACCATGAATTGGTCCAAACTGGCGTTTTTAGAGGCTCCCTCCACCATGAATTTGCCCAAACTGGGCTGTTTAGAGGCTCCCTCCACCATGAATTGGTCCAAACTGGGGTTTTTAGAGGCTCCCTCCACCATGAATTGGTCCAAACTGGGGGGTTTTAGAGGCTCCCTCCACCATGAATTTGCCCAAACTGGGCTGTTTAGAGGTTCCCTCCACCATGAATTGGTCCAAACTGGGGTTTTTAGAGGCTCCCTCCACCATGAATTGGTCCAAACTGGGCTGTTTAGAGGCTACCTCCACCATGAATTGGTCCAAAGTGGGGTTTTTAGAGGCTCCCTCCACCATGAATTGGTCCAAACTGGGCTGTTTAGAGGCTCCCTCCACCATGAATTGGTCCAAACTGGGGTTTTTAGAGGCTCCCTCCACCATGAATTTGCCCAAACTGGGCTGTTTAGAGGCTCCCTCCACCATGAATTGGTCCAAACTGGGGTTTTTAGAGGCTCCCTCCACCATGAATTTGCCCAAACTCTGCTGGTTAGAGGCTCAATCCATCCTGATTTTCAAAACAAATGTTGGTGCCAACCTCAACTTACTACAAGGGCCAAATTCACTGCTGGTGACAAGCTCTCCTCACTGCAAGTGCCAAATACACATGTTTCAAGGTGTTTTCCTACTGTCAGAGATGTGGTATTGAGTGTGTAAAGTGTGTAGTTGTTAGGCTGTGATGTTGGGGTAATAGAGGGTCTTTGGTGTGTTAGATGCCCCCAGACATGCTTCCCCTGCTGTCCCAGTGTCATTCCAGAGGTGTTGGCATCATTTCCTGGGGTGTCATAGTGGACTTGGTGACCCTCCAGACACGGATTTGGGTTTCCCCCTTAACGAGTATCTGTTCCCCATAGACTATAATGGGGTTCGAAACCCGTTCGAACACATGAACATTGAGCGGCTGTTCGAATCGAATTTCGAACCTCGAACATTTTAGTGTTCGCTCATCTCTAATGGCAACCTATTATTTATAAGAGGGAGAAACTGTTATAAGGAGGGGAAACTTATTTATAAGGCGGGGCTATTATATTTATAGTGGGGGAACTATTAAATATAAGGGGCTATTATAAGAGATGAACTATTATATACAAGGGGGGGGGGAGGCTACTGCATATAATTGTTCCCCCTTACAATAGTCCATATATATTATAGTTCCTACCCTTATAAATAACCTTTTTAAGTAATGGTTCCCCCTTATATTATAATATAATCTAATATCAACTTATTATAATAGCAACTCTTATAAATAGTTCCCTCCTTTATAACAGTCTCCCCATTATAATAACCCTCATATTATTTCCTCTCTTATAATAGTCCCCCCTTGTATATAAGTTTTCCCATTATAATAGTCCCCATTATTAATAATAATTCCCCCCTTGTAGTAGACCACCCCCCTTATAAGGGGTAAACTATTATAAAGAAAAGGACTATTATAAAATTGAGACTATTATACATAAGGGAGGAACTATTATAAGCAGTGCTATTATAATGGGGAAACATATATAAGAGGGCCATTATATATAGGGAGGGTTGTTATATATAAGGTGGCTTATGAGGGGGAACTATTAAATAATAGTTCCTCCCTTATAAATCACAATCTCCCTCTTATTTATAGGGGAGGAGCTGTTATAAGGGGATGACTTTTATATAAAACTAACTATTATAAGGGGGAGACTAATGGCTCCCTTATATAAAGAAGGGAGGAAACTGTTATATATATAAGAGGGCTATTTATAAGGGGAAATAATTATATATAATGATAGCTATTATAAGGGGGAAACTTATTTATTAAGGCGGAGTATTATTTATAATACAGGAACTATTTATAAGAGACCTAATAAGAGGGAATTATATATAAGGCAGCAGTTATAAGGGGGAGCTTTTATTTATAAGAGGGGAACTTTATAAATGGGTTATTGTTAAAGGGGCTAATATGTATATGGGATGTTAATAGTCTTAACAATATTTACATGGGAGGGTTATTTATAAGGGGGCTAGAACTGATAATGGGAACTCATTTATGAGAGGACTATTATTAATAAGGGGGAACTATTTATAAGGGACTGCTATTATTTATAAGGGGGCTATGGCAGATACTATTACAGATAAGGGGGACTACAACTGATATAGGGCACTATTTATAAACAGGGATTATAATTTATAAGGAGGCAATATAATAACTGATGGGGAGTTAATATCATTTAACTGTAACTAAGATGACGAGTCAGATTTTGCTGCATTTTTTTTTTAATCCAAATCTTGGAGTGGATATAAAAGGAAATGGAATTATAAAGGAAGCCCTTATACTTTGCCTTTCTGGTGTACCCACTATTCTACTCTTATTTACTGAATGTGACCTCAGTACTGTAAGATGTTCACTTACCACTGCTTATTGGTTGTGAGGCGTCATGTGACGCCAGAATGTTACAGTGACCTAGAGACACGTATGTCTTTTATATTTTCACTGCACAATATATGCAGCGGCTATAAGAGTTAGTCCAAGATGAATCGCCATTTATTAGGTTTCATTAAAAACTGAACAATTTGGAATATTCATTATGAACGCAGTTCAAAACGGATTGGGTGCCCATCTCTAATACTCATATTTAGTACTAATATGATTGCTCAGTCTGTTTTTATATAAACCCTAAACATTCTTTGTTCTTCCACTCTAACCTCAGATAGCAGTTGCCCATTTGTAAACATTAAATCTAGAATGTTATATAATACCCTGGAGGCCAATATATCAGATTGGTTCTAACAACAGTCCCCTCTTTACTAGAGATGGGTGAACCAATTTGTTATGAACCGTGTTCGACCCGAGTATTCCAAATATTTTAGTTTTTAATGAAACTGAACAAATGGTGATTTGTCTCAGACTAAAAGGGCTGCCATTACATGTATTGTGCTAGAAAAAAACAGAAGAGACATGTGTGTTGTGAGTCACTGTGATGTTCTAGCTACATCTGACCTCTGATGACACCTCTTAGCCAATAGTCAGGGGTAGGTGGACACCTTACAGTGCTGACATCATATACACTATATACAGTATGGTGCTGTAAGCATGATCATGACATTGCTAAAAAGCTTACAAATTGCAAGTTTTATCTTATCCAGCCTCAGGCGAGAGGGTGTTCAGTGCTGCAGATGGCTTGTAACAAATTATCCACAGCTAGTGTGAAAAAAATGACATCTGTGTGTGGATTCTCACACTCCCCGGTTGATGCCTCTAATTAGAACTGTCACCGTCTTCCTCTGTCATGTTCCATTAACAGTACAGCTAATGCTGCCTGTTACTCCTAAACAACTAGACATCATCTCTTGCTTCCCAGTCCATCACATTATTCCGCATTGTATTGCCACTCGTGTTACCACAGATACCACCATACAGATAGATATGTCTGGCGACCTATTCCATCACAATCTATTATACCACACTGTTCTTGCCACAATGTAGGCATTTAAAAAAAAAAAAAAAAAAAAAAAACACAGATTGAAAAAGGTGACCACATCAAAAAATGCCATTCCATTGCATCTTTGAAAGCCAATACCATTATGATTTCACATCTGCTCCAAAGGATAATTTTTTACAGCTTTTTGTTTTGGAAAGCCACGTCATCATTTTTCAACTAGACACAGTCACATGTATTTCTCTAATATAACAAGCCTGTAGCACTTACAAGTCATCAAAATTTGCTAATATTTATGTAAAAGACATTTTTTTTGCAGTATACAGTCATGACCAAAAGTTTTGAGAATGACACAAATATTATATTTTCACATGATCTGCTGCCCTCTGGTTTTTATGTGTGTTTGCCAGATGTTTTCATCACATACAGAAATATAATTGCAATCATATTATGAGTAACAAAAGCTTATATTGACAGTTAGAATGAGTTAATGCAGCAAGTCAATATTTGCAGTGTTGACCCTTCTTCTTCAGGACCTCTGCAATTCTCCCTGGCATGCTCTCAATCAACTTCTGGACCAAATCCTGACTGATAGCAGTCTATTCTTGCACAATCAATGCTTGCATTTTGTCAGAATTTGTAGGTTTTTGTTTGTCCACCCGTCTCTTGATGACTGACCACAAGTTCTCAATGGGATTAAGATCTGGGGAGTTTCCAGGCCATGGACCCAAAATCTCTATGTTTTGTTCCCTGAGCCATTTAGTTATCACCTTTGCTTTATGGCAAGGTGCTCCATCATGCTGGAAAAGGCAGTGTTGATCGCCAAACTGCTCTTGGACGGTTGGGAGAAGTTGATCTTGGATCACATTCTGGTACCATTCTTTATTCATGGCTGTGTTTTTAGGCAAGACTGTGAGAGAGCTGATTCCCTTGGCTGAGAAACAACCTCACACATGAATGGTTTCAGGATGCTTTACAGTTGGCATGAGACAAGACTGGTGGTAGCTCTCCCCTCGTCTTCTCCGAATAAGCTGTTTTCCAGATGTCCCAAACAATCGAAAAGGGGATTCATCAGAGAAAATGACTTTACCCCAGTCCTCAGCAGTCCACTCCCTGTACCTTTTGCAGTCTGTCTCTGATGTTTTTTCTGGAGAGAAGTGGCTTCTTTGCTGCCCTCCGTGAGACCAGGCCTTGCTCCAAGAGTCTCCGCCTCACAGTGCGTGCAGATGCACTCACACCTGCCTGCTGCCATTCCTAAGCAAGCTCTGCACTGCTGGTAGTCCGATCCCGCAGTTCAAACACTTTTAAGAGACGGTCTTGGCGCTTGCTGGTCTTTATTGAGCGCCCTGGAGCCTTTTTGCCAACAATGGAACCTCTGTCCTTGAAGTTCTTGATGATGCGATAGATTGTTGACTGAGGTGCAATCTTTCTAGCTGCGATACTCTTCCCTGTTAGGCCATTTTTGTGCAGTTCAGTGATGACTGTATGTGTTTCTTTAGAGATAACCATGGTTAACAGAAGAGAAACAATGATGCCAAGCACCAGCCTCCTTTTAAAGTGTCCAGTGGTGTCATTGTTACTTAATCATGACAGATTGATCTCCTGCCCTGTACTCATCAACACCCACACCTGTGTTAATGGAGCAATCACTGAAACGATGTTAGCTAGTTCTTTTAAGGCAGGGCTGCAATGATGTTGAAATGTGTTTTGGGGATAAAGTTCATTTTCTAGGCAAATATTGACTTTGCAAGTAATTGCTGTTAAGCTGATCACTCTTTATAACATTCTGGAGTATATGCAAATTGCCATTACAAAAACTGAAGCAGTAGACTTTGTAAAAATTAATATTTGTATCATTCTCAAAACTTTTGGCCATGACTGTAATTACCGCGTTTGTATAAAAAAAAAAAAAAAAAACACACAGGCAAGCACCTTTCCCCAAAAAAGGATAATTTTTGGAGTGTTTTAAATGTTAAATCTAATTTGACATAACTTAACTGTGTTGCCTTAGGGAGCTATAAAATGGATAGATAGGGCCCTAGGAGCCCTGACAGTGTCATACACTTTGTTTTAAGGCAATTTAAGGCAATTCAAACTTGCATGTGTTTAGACTTGAAATCCATGATGCCTAATCAAACATGTTTTTGCTTCTCTCTACATCTTATGTAAGCTGCTTGAATATTGTATATTTGCTTGTATTTTGCAATATTTATTTGACTATGATTTTGTTAAAGATACTTTGTTGTAATTTGAAAATGCAATAGAAAGAAATTCAAGAAAAAATTCAGCTAGGGAGCAGGAATGACTTGTAAGTCTCCATACTGCCTATGTAGGCACACACTCTCCCTGATGTGGACGATTATCCCCTGACCCTGGTCTATAGTCACTCACTCTGCCAAATCAGTATCCCTGAACTAATCCTGAGGAGGCCCAATAGGCCAAAACAGCGCTGTCCATAGCTGGGAATCTGTTCTTTTTGGAATAGAATTACTAATTTGGCAATTAAATCCGCATCATGACAGTAGACTTTTTAACTGACTCATGCATGATGTTAAGGATGCTGCCCTCTATAGGGCGGCATACAGAGTGCTCTGTTCTCCTAATTAGATCCTGGAGAATAGGTTTGCATATTTTTTACTTTGACTTAAGCAATCTGTCAATTCATGCATAACATTTCAATGAATTTAGACTTTCTATATAATTTAGACTTTAGACTTAGAAATTAGAATTGATATATAATCTTACTAATAAGATTTTTTTGTTTCCACAGGTACTTACTCTAGACTCTCCCTAAGTTTTGTACTCAAAAGACACCTTCTCTACTTCATTTTGGAAACCTATATTCCATCTACTTTGCTTGTTGTGTTATCATGGATTTCTTTTTGGATTTCTAAAACTTCGGTTCCTGCAAGGACATGCTTTGGTAAGATTCTATAACTTACTAAAACAGAAGTATAAGCCTGCGATAGAAAAATGTGTTAAATGTGTCATTCACCTGTCAAAATGAACCAAATTAAGCTAAGGTTGTGGGGAAACTTTTCAGGAGATGCAATGAGTAGCATTATAAATCATTAGTAGAGATGAGCGAACACTAAAATGTTCGAGGTTCGAAATTCGATTCGAACAGCCGCTCACTGTTCGAGTGTTCGAATGGGTTTCGAACCCCATTATAGTCTATGGGGAACATAAACTCGTTAAGGGGGAAACCCAAATTCGTGTCTGGAGGGTCACCAAGTCCACTATGACACCCCAGGAAATGATACTAACACCCTGGAATGACACTGGGACAGCAGGGGAAGCATGTCTGGGGGCATAAAAGTCACTTTATTTCATGGAAATCCCTGTCAGTTTGCGATTTTCGCAAGCTAACTTTTCCCCATAGAAATGCATTGGCCAGTGCTGATTGGCCAGAGTACGGAACTCGACCAATCAGCGCTGGCTCTGCTGGAGGAGGCGGAGTCTAAGATCGCTCCACACCAGTCTCCATTCAGGTCCGACCTTAGACTCCGCCTCCTCCAGCAGAGCCAGCGCTGATTGGCCGAATTCCGTACTCTGGCCAATCAGCGCTGGCCAATGCATTCTATTAGCCCGATGAAGTAGAGCTGAATGTGTGTGCTAAGCACACACATTCAGCACTGCTTCATCACGCCAATACAATGCATTAGCCAGTGCTGATTGGCCAGAGTACGGAATTCGGCCAATCAGCGCTGGCTCTGCTGGAGGAGGCGGAGTCTAAGGTCGGACCTGAATGGAGACTGGTGTGGAGCGATCTTAGACTCCGCCTCCTCCAGCAGAGCCAGCGCTGATTGGCCGAATTCCGTACTCTGGCCAATCAGCGCTGGCCAATGCATTCTATTAGCCCGATGAAGTAGAGCTGAATGTGTGTGCTAAGCACACACATTCAGCACTGCTTCATCACGCCAATACAATGCATTAGCCAGTGCTGATTGGCCAGAGTACGGAATTCGGCCAATCAGCGCTGGCTCTGCTGGAGGAGGCGGAGTCTAAGGTCGGACCTGAATGGAGACTGGTGTGGAGCGATCTTAGACTCCGCCTCCTCCAGCAGAGCCAGCGCTGATTGGCCGAATTCCGTACTCTGGCCAATCAGCGCTGGCCAATGCATTCTATTAGCCCGATGAAGTAGAGCTGAATGTGTGTGCTAAGCACACACATTCAGCACTGCTTCATCACGCCAATACAATGCATTAGCCAGTGCTGATTGGCCAGAGTACGGAATTCGGCCAATCAGCGCTGGCTCTGCTGGAGGAGGCGGAGTCTAAGGTCGGACCTGAATGGAGACTGGTGTGGAGCGATCTTAGACTCCGCCTCCTCCAGCAGAGCCAGCGCTGATTGGCCGAATTCCGTACTCTGGCCAATCAGCGCTGGCCAATGCATTCTATTAGCCCGATGAAGTAGAGCTGAATGTGTGTGCTAAGCACACACATTCAGCACTGCTTCATCACGCCAATACAATGCATTAGCCAGTGCTGATTGGCCAGAGTACGGAATTCGGCCAATCAGCGCTGGCCAATGCATTCTATTAGCCCGATGAAGCAGAGCTGAATGTGTGTGCTAAGCACACACATTCAGCACTGCTTCATCACGCCAATACAATGCATTAGCCAGTGCTGATTGGCCAGAGTACGGAATTCGGCCAATCAGCGCTGGCCAATGCATTCTATTAGCCCGATGAAGCAGAGCTGAATGTGTGTGCTAAGCACACACATTCAGCACTGCTTCATCACGCCAATACAATGCATTAGCCAGTGCTGATTGGCCAGAGTACGGAATTCGGCCAATCAGCGCTGGCCAATGCATTCTATTAGCCCGATGAAGTAGAGCTGAATGTGTGTGCTAAGCACATACAGCATTATTGGTAAGTAAATAGGGCCTGTTACCGTCTGGAGTTACTTACCAGGCTGCTACCGCTGCTGCCTCGGTAGTTATGCCACTGACTGAGACTACATTCATCAGTGTCGAGTCCCTTTATACTAAAATACAACATCACTTTCTTGACACCAAGAGTAATCCAGTACAGTGAGCAAATTTTATTATTATTTCATTTCTTCAGTTTCCTTTTTATTCACAATTATTTTTTATTTGATGATAAGTTTTATCACCAAACATGTTGTACAGCGATAGCCACTGTTTGTGCACCTATTATGCCAATCTTCTATGAGATAGTGGGAGGATTTATCTTTTCACACTACCCACGTTTTATGTCGGGGCCGCCACATAGATTTTGGTTTTGTAGGATATAGAGGAATTCCTGTTTCATGATTATGTAGGAATCTTGAATTCCAAAGATATAGGAATGAAATTTACATATGAGATAAGTAATTCATTAACTTATTGAACTTGAAAACAAAACATCAGCCTGTAAAAAGTGTCCTGACTAAAATATATCACAAATGCACAACTCAGTTTCCTTCATTGGCAAACTTGGCATCCAAGTCCCCTGAATCAAGAAACAGGTGAATTGGTCAATATCTTCAAGCTAGAAGGAACTGCTCAAGTTTACAGTTTTAAAAAAGAATGTGATTCCTTACTAGAAAGAATTAAAGCGAAGGGATATCCAGCCATGTAACTGCAGAGGGCATATGCCAGGGCGACTGATAGACAAGTATTTCTACAGCAAAAAGATCTGATACAACAAATAGGTTGCTTTTTTTTTTTTTTTTTTTACTAGGGATTGGAACATATGATGCAAAACGTCATAACTAGAGAAGAGCGAACAGCGTTCAATAGGTGTTTGATCGAATATCAGGCCGTTCGAGGTATTCGTTCCCATTCGAATACGACGCGGCATACGCAGTAAAAATTCGTATCCCCTCCCACCTTCTCTGGTGCGTTTCTTGCACCAATAACTGTGCAGGGGAGGTGGTACAGGAACTACGACAACAGAGGCATTGAAAAAACCCATTGGCTGCCGAAAACGTGACCTCCCACTGTGTAAGCGGCCATTTTTCTTGTGACCGCGGGCATGCGCAGTCAGCTCTGCCCGAGGACTAGAAGTTCTGCAACATTATTTTTGTTCTTCAATATTATTAGAGCATCAACAGAAACCAAATGAATCCGGGTTAACACAGTGGCTCAGTGGTTAGTACTGTAGCCTTGCAGTGATGGAGTACTGGGTTCGAATCCCACCAGGAACAACATCTGCAAGGCGAATGTATGTTCTCTCTGTGATTGTGTGGATTTCCCCCCATTCTACAAAGACATACTGATAGGGAAAAAAAAAAAAAAAAAAAAAAGTACATTGTGAACCCTATATAGGGCTCACAATTTACATAAAAAAATAAACCAAATGAATCCTATTGGGTAGTTAGGGGGCCATCAGGATTCTTGGTGTGTTTGATAATCCTATTAATATTATAAATGTGAAAGTTTGTGAGTTTGTGGGTTTGTGTGTTTGGATGTTTGCATGTTCGGATGTTTGTTCCTCAATCACGGAAAAACCGCTCCACCGATTTGGCTCAAATTTTCCAAAAACATAGTTAATACACCCGATTGCATAATAGGCTACTTTTCGTCACAATAACGCCCATACGTTTTTCCCAGGACCCACGCAAAAAGCCAACTCACATCACTATCTCTGCAATCTCACACACTTTGGACCATAGGAAGCCCTAAAACTTCACATTCCCCTCTACAGCCTCGCCCCTAACCCCACACAATCTCATATACATATACTTTACCACTTTGCCCCTTACTTTAACGATACTCCAGGAGGCTCTCTTTAACGCTCCGGAGCAGCCATGTTTGCCGACCTCCACCGCTCTGACAATCCACGACACCACCCACCCATGTCAATACCCCTAGGCAGTCTAATAAATGCAAAAAAAAAAGTTTAAAAAAAGTAAAAAAAAATATATATAAAAAAAAAGGATTAAAAATTCAAATCACCCCCCTTTCCCTAGAACACATATAAAAGTAGTTAAAAACTGTGAAACACATACATGTTAGGTATCTCCGCGTCCGAAATCGCCCGCTCTACAAAGCTATACAAATATTTTTCCTGTTCGGTAAACGCCGTAGCGGGAAAAATGGTCAAAAGTGCCAAACCGCTGTTTTTTCACTGTTTTGATTCTGATAAAAATTTGAATAAAAAGTGATCAAAGCAATAACATTTCCCGAAAATGGTAGAACTAAAAAGTACACCCGACCCCGCAAAAAAAGACGCCCTATACATTCCCATACACGCACGTATAAAAAAAGTTACGGCTGTCGGAATATGGCAACTTTTAAAAAAAAAATTTTTAACACAGTTTTGGATTTTTTTTAAGGGGTCAAAATATAAATAAAACCATATAAATTTGGTATCCCCGGAATCGTAACGAAACACAGAATACAGGGGACATGTCATTTTGGTTGCATAGTGAACGCCGTAAAACCAAAGCCCGTAAGAAAGTCGCAGAAATGCATTTTGTCTTCAAATCCACCCCATTCTGAATTTTTTCCCTGCTTCCCAGTACATTATATAGAATAAATAATTGTGGCATCAGGAAGAAAAATTTGTCCCAGGAAAAATTAAGACCTCATATGGCTCTGGGAGCGGAGAAATAAAAAAGTTATGGGGTTTAGAAGGAGGGGAGTCAAAAACGAAAATCAAAAAATGCCATCGGCGGGAAAAGGTTAACTTCAAATACTTCTGTCCCAAAGTCACTATGTAAAGTTTCTCACAACACCGTATAGCAGCTCAAATACACATTAACTTCAACACAAAAGTCTCACGTATTCTCTGAATTACAGCAAAAACAAGATACAAAGTTACATTTCATATCCCATACCTTATACACAGTACGAAAACCTTACCCACGCCTGTATATACCCACTTCTACAATCACCGCAGACGAAGTCGCGGGTACCAGCTAGTTTGTTATAACTCTCTAAGCTGTATGTTTGTTAAATCTGTAGTGTTATTGTGAATAAAGTTTTATTTGAACAATAGTGAAACATCAATATATATTGACGCTAGGTTCACACTAGTGTTTGGCTTTCCATTCTCCGGATAAGCTTGGGGACCCGAGAAACAGAATGCTAACCCGCTTAAAAAGCGGTTACTCATGGACCCTATCGACTATAATGGGGTTCACTGGGTTTCCATTCAAAAAATGTGGAAAAATGCAGAGAAAAAAGTCCTGCTTTTTCTCTGCATTTTTCAAGCTGATTTGGGGATCGAAACCCCAAATGTATTTCAAACACTGGTGTAAACCCAGCCATAGTTTGTACTTTTTACTTATTCTTTGTTGTTTCATTCCAGGAGTTACAACTGTTCTAGCCATGACAACCATTTTGATGGGGTCTCGATCCGCTTTTCCTACTGCTAATTGTTTCATAAAGGCCATCGACGTCTACCTTGGCATTTGCTTCAGTTTTATTTTTGGTGCATTATTAGAGTATGCGATCACTCATTACTGCTCAGAAAAGCATGCTGCCATGAAAGAGAGAGAAAAAAAGGTAAGATAACAGACGTACGCTTTGTGTTTACTGGTGGCAACTGTGACGCTGAGTTCACACCTGCGCCTCGGTCTCCGCTTTCAGTTTCTGTCTTCTTCTGACAGAAGACGTAAACCTGGCAGAGCGTGTGAGTGTCGGGAGCGTTTTGCTCTCTCCACGGCGAAACCGTTTCTTTGGTTTTTTTAAACCAGACACAAAATTCTGCATGTCCGACTTTGTGTCCAGTTAAAAAAAAAAAAAACGGTTTCGCTGCGGAGAACACAAAACGCTCACGGGCGCTCAGGGCCAGACACTTTTCAAACCCATTCAAATGAATGGATTTGAAAAATGACTGCAGGTTTCCGTCTCCTGTCCGGTTTCGGGCAGGAAATGGAAACGGAGGTCGGGTCGCAGGGGTGAACGAACCCTGAGAGGCTTTAGCAACAAAAATGCAAACCAGCATTGTGGTAAGAGATGAGCCAACAGATTCATAACAAGCTACAACATGCATTACACTGTCACATGCTCAGTGACTTATGGCATCACCTGACAGCCTCTCAGGGTATGTCTGGCTCAGTGGTGGTGATAGTTGTGCCAACATGAGGGTCAGTACATTATAGAATAAAGTGATGGCCCAGGTCGCAAGAGATGGATGTCCAAATGTTTTGGAGTAGCAGGCAGCATTATCAATACCGTAAAGGAAACATGATATAGGTAGACAGTGGCAGATTTATTTGGCATCAGTCAGAGGTATGTGAAAATCCTCATGAAACCATGACTAATTCTGATTATGCTGAAAGTGAGGTTTTCCAAGCTTGCAGTGGACAATTTGGTCTGCCTAGGTGTGTTACAATGCCACTGGCAGCACTCAACATCCTTTCAGCCATTGCACTTGATGCTGGATAAGATAAAACTTATACGGCAAACTAGGCCATTTCCTTCCACTTCTCTAATCTAGTGACCAAGAATTTCACAGGATTATAAGAACACTGACTGAATCTACTGGTGCAGCCTATAGGTGTCAGTTACCTGCTGTGGGTCAGGGGAAAAAAAGACACAAATGCTTCATAAGTAGCTTCAGTGTAGCACAGAAAAAAAACTCAAAAAGCTGCAATTTGTGCCAAAAAAGGTAAGTTTAATAAATGTGCCCTATTACCGTAAGTCCTATGTTTGGACAATGCAATCCCCCGGTTCAGTTTGGTCCGAACTTGTTCTGATAGAACCAGAATGGAAATTATGATACTCTGGGGTCTCTTCAGACTTATCTTTATCACAACTTTCATATACAAGATTGCTCGTCAACTGTACTTGAGCAAACTAAGTGACTGTCACATGACTAGAGGAACAAATAGCTAAATCCAAAATTAGGAGGAAGACTCCTTCTAAGGCCTTTATCACATTATTATTATTATTATTATTATTATTATTATTATTATTATTATGATACAACACTCACATACCCCACCTTACTGAAATGGGAATGTGAACTACAGGAAAAGTACTCTACAAAAGAGATTATGGCTATACTTGAACACTCACGGGTTTTCCAAATGTGAAACAATTAAATAAAAGAGAGAGATAGACAAAATGCAAACTGGGCTTTATAGCAATGTAGTCAGAAAGACGTCTCTCTTCAGTGAAAGATATGTGAAAGTTTGAACTTTTTGAGAACTCAAATCTAAGCATTTAGTCTGGAGGAAAACAGGCACTGTTCTATTACTTGCCCAATACCATCCCTAAAGATGGCGGTTACACAATCATACTTTGAGGGTGTTTTTCAGTGGCTGGGACAGGGAGACTGGTCAGGGTTGAAAGCTTTGAGCAAAGTGCAGAGATATTTTCATTTGAAACTTTATCCATAATTCTCTGGACCTCAGAATGGGCTGAAGCTTCACCTTCCAAAAAGTCAGTGATCCTAAGCTCTCAGCTGAGACAGCACAGGATTGGCTTAGGAACAACCCTGGAAATGTCTTTGAGTAGCCCAGCAGAACTCTGACTTGAACCCAAGTGAACATCTGTGGAGAGATCTGAAAATTGTGCAAACCTTGCAGCATTGTACCCAAGAAGTCTAGAGGTTGTAATTCATAAGTACTGCGTAATAGGTCTCAATATCTTTACAATAAATTAACAACGATTTCTATTGAGTGTAGATTGATGGAGGAAACTTTTTTGGGGGGGTGGGTAGGAGGGATTTATTTACTTTTATATTTTTTTGTTAGCACAAGGCCACAAAGTAACAAAATGGGAAATAAGTTAATGGGACTGAAGACTTTCCAAATGTACTATTTTGCGCAAGTACATACAGTACATACAAAATTTGTCTATAAAAATAAACCTATTGCTTTTCCCCAAAAAGGGATATATTGTAAACTGATTGTAAAAGTCATTGCTTGCTTCAGAAGCACCATGTGTGTTGCTTATTATGACCTGGCTAGCAGTTGTATACCCATTGCTGCATATGTACAGTGGCATGCAAAAGTTTGGACACCCCTGGCTAAAATGACTGTTATTGTGAACAGTTAAGCAAATTGAAGATAAAATGATCTTATAATATATATATAAAAAAAAATTTAAATAATATTATAGATGACACATTCCCAATATATTTTTTGGAAAAAAAAATATATATATATTTTACATTTTCAAAATAACAAAAAGTAAAAATGGCCCGATGTAAAAGTTTGAGCACCCTGAATGTTTTGTGCCTAGTAGCACCCCCTTTGGCAAGTATCACAGCTTGTGAATGCTTTCTGTAGCCAACCAAGAGTCTTTCAATTCTTGTTTGAGGAATTTTCATCCATTCTTCCTTGGAAAAGTCTTCCAGTCCTGTGAGATTCATGTGTTGTCTTTCATGCACTGCTCTTTTTTTGCTGAAATTTAATTGTATCCATTCTTCCCTCTACCGGTGTTCCCCATGTCATTTGCTGCGACACAACCTAAAAGCATGATTGATCCTCCCCCATGCTTAATGGTTGGAGAGATGTTCTTTTCCTGAGATTCTGTTCCTTTTTTCTCCAAACATACCTTTGATCATTGGGGCCAAAGAGTTCTATTTCAACCTCATCGGTTCACAGGACTTGTTTCCAAAATGTATCAGGCTTGTTTAGGTGTTCTTTTGCAAACTTCTGATGCTGAATTTTAGGGTGAGGATGCAAGGTTTTCTTCTGATGACTCTTCCATGAAGGCTATACAGAGTCTTCCTGAAGGTCTTTTGCAGTCAAGCAGGGGGATTGGGGGGTTTCTGATTTGCCACTCTGGGAATCCCATGAGCAACTATCTCTGAAGTTTTTCTTGGTCTTCCAGAACTTATTTTGACCTCCGCTGTTCCTGTAACTGCCATTTCTTAATTACATTTTATTTTTTTATTATTTATACATAGAGCTCACAATGTACATTTTTCCCTATCAGTATGTCTTTTTTGAAATATGGGATGGAAATTCATGCAAACACGGGGAGAACATACAAACTCCTTGCAGATGGTTTTTTTTGCCCTTGGTGGGATTTGAACACCAGGGCCCAGCACTGCAAGGCTGCAGTGATAACCACTGAGCCACTGTGTGGCCCCTTCTTAATTACATTTTGAACTGAGGAACAGGCAACTTGAGAACACTTTGCTGTCTTGCTATAGCCTTCTCCTGCTTTGTGGGCTTCCAACATTTTCATTTTCAGAGCGCTAAGCGACTACTTAGAAGAACCCATGGCTGCAGGGGGTTTTTTGCTCAAGGTTAGAGGAAGCTGGATATTTATAAAGCTGTAAAATTTACATCACTTGGCCTTTCCTAACAATGATAGTGAACTAGCCATAACCCTAAGTGGCTAATTAAGGTCTGATACCTTGTCCAAAGTTATCTGAACACACAAGGGTTCCCAACCTTTTGCAAGGTACTCCTTTCGCTTTTTCACTGTAAAATTGTACTCAAACATAATAACACACTGATATTGCTTAAAATTATAGACAAGTGTGTTTAGTTTTTAACTTTATGCCTTTTAAAGTTCATTTTATCTTTTACTTACTTAACTGTTCACAATAACAGTCATTTTGACCAGGACTGTGCAAACTTTTGCATGCCACTGTAGCTGTCACTTTGAGAGAACTACAGTATATTGTCTTGGCATGTAAGAACTTGAAAGTAGTTGAATACAGTCCGAGGACACGTCAGAGTGTCATAACATATTTTTCATGACATTTGGAGAATTTTTGTCCCAGGATGTAATTATTTGGACTAAAACCAGACAATGAGACAAAATGGACCCCAGATGAATCTTGGGAGTTTCACTCGCTGCTAGTGTTATCTCTCCAGCCTACTATTGATTTTGTAATAACTCTATTTTTCTCTCTTCTAGACTCCACCTGGAGAATGGGAAGATAATATTGTCATACTGGTCAACAATGATTCTAAAAAAGGAAGCACAAAAGAAGAGAACATAGAGAATAATACCTTAAAGTCAAAAACACGTACAAGTCACTTCAGAGTCAAACTAGGTGTTTGGTTTAAAATAAGGGAAAAATTTGATATGTTTGCCAATCTTTTCAAAGTGCGTAATCCTGAGAAAATTGATTATTACTCCAGAGTAGGTTTTCCTTTAGTATTTTTAATAGTGAATTTAATCTATTGGTCATATTATCTCTATATGTAGAAGTATCTGTGTTATGGGATTTTGCATAACAATCACTGAACAGTTTATGCATACAATGATCAGCCATAACCTCAAAACCACCCGCCTAAATATTGTGTAAGGGCTCGTTCACATCTGCGCCCGGCACTCCGTACTTCAGGTTTCCGTTTCCTGCATAAAACAGAGCAGGAGACGGAAACCTGCAGGAGTCCGGCCGTGAGCGGCGGTGAGCGTTTTATGCTCTCCGCCGCGAAACCGGGTTTTATAATCCGGACACAGAGTCAGACATGCAGTACTCTGTGTCCGGATTAAAAAAAACGGTTTCGCGGCGGAGAGCCGCCGAACCCGGTCTGTGGTTTCCGTCTTCTGGCATGCAAAAGACGGAAACCACAGAACGGACAGCTGAACGCAGGTGTGAACCTAGCGTAAGTTCCTCTTATTCTGCCAAAATAACTATGACTTGTGGAGACAAGTACTGTACAAGACATCTGAATGTGTTTTGTAGTTTCTGGAAAAACAAGGCAAAGTCCCCACTATGCACCTTACAGGACTTAAAGAAGGATTCCCATCTCAAGCATCATTTTCAGACTTGTAGCTTAAGCTAAATGAAGTATTCAACCCAATACATTGCTCTGTTTCTCAGAAACAGCTAAAAATTCCTCCTCTTTGTTTGCCATCATCTTGTTGCAAGTTGCAGAGTCCTTGATCCTGGCCCTCTATATTCTCTTCCTTTTTCTGCATACTGATACTGTAGTTGAACCCTTTAAGATAAGATTCTAACATTAAATAACGTGTTTTAAACCAAAAGCACCTAGGAATAGCCTTTATAAAGGCTATTCATCTCTTACCTTTATCTTGAAGGTCCATTCCACTGTTTTTGAATTTCTCTTGTTTTCTTTATGCTAATGGTGCTCAGAAAGCACAGGGCGTTCCATCCATCCAGTGCTGCCTTTCTTCTGCTCGCTCCGTCCATATCTTCTAACAGGAGACCATCGCAAAATGGCTGACGGAACAGGTGACTGCGCATGTCCGTCAGCCATGTATAGGAGACAACCACAAAATGGCAATGAAACATGCGCAGTCGGCTGTTCCATTGGCTATTTTGCCATGGTCTCCTGTTAAAAGAGGAGGAGAATGGATGACGAAGCAGAAGAAAGGTGGTGCTGCTGGATGGTTGACAACTCTATGCTTTCTGAGCACCATTAGCATAAAGAAGAAAAGACAAATTTAAAAACGGTGGTGCGGACCTTCGTAAAGTCTATTCCTACGTGTTTTTAGTTTCAAACATGTTTTTTTATGATAGAATCCCTATAACCAGTGCTTCTGATATCTGTGTATCTTGTGCATCCAGGAGCTAGAATAAGCTGGAAACCAGGAAGGAGTGGAGAGGAGACTCCAGGCAGCCAAAATCTCTTAGGATTTAGAACTCATTTAAAGGATCTGCTGCTATGTCTTCACAGCAGATCCTTTAATTCCAGTAAGCTGCATAGAATGCATTGGGTTTTCCAGCAGATCCCAAACATTTTAAATCTGATTGAGGCCAGGGCCCCATGTAGTGTAAACGTTGCGATTTTGCCGCAGCTGAAATGCCACCGCAATAATACCAGCATTTTACAGTCCTTGCAAAGTGCAGAGAAATTATCAGTTGCTAAGTCTTAATGGCAAATGCCTACAAGAGAGGGAGCTCTGTCATAGCTCACACAACACAGACAAACAGGGACTTGAAAGGTGCTCTGTATATTAACTAAATTGTAGTAGTATAGCTCTTATGTTTAGAATAGACAGTAGGTACACTAGATCAGTAGATGTACTGTCCAATTATCTGCTATTGTGCTATCACAATGCATCATTCACCAGTAACAAAATCAGGACTGCTACAACTGTTTGTTAAATTCTGTTTGCTACTTATATCTAACCCAAGTATCAAACTGAATTTCCATCAAAGATGGATGTACAGTATGTGAAACAAATATAGCTAGGCTGAATGTAATAAGATAATCCTTTAATAGTCCCACCATGGGGAAATTTAGTGTGTTACAGCAGCATGGATTATACATTAATATATTTGAAAAAAGAACACATACAACCTCATAGCAGATAGAAAATATACTAGGAGTCATAGCAACTAAAGAAGAAAAAGAAAGACTCGGGATCATTTAGTTCTCTGTGCGCAGTGATCTCTGCTTCGCCTGATGTTGATTATACAGCCTGACCGCAGTTGGGAGGAAGGATCTCCGATAGCGCTCCTTCTCACACTTGGGGTGAAGCAGTCAGTTACTGACAGTACTGCCCAGTGCTGTCTCATAAATGGGATGGGAGTTGTTCTCCCAGCAGGCCACACCAAAGAAGCTGGCTGATGCTACCACAGAGTTGAAAAAGGCCCTAAGAAGTGCCCCCTGGACTCCGAAGGCCCTCAGCCTCCTGAGCAGGTAGAGCCTGCTGTGACCCTTTCTGTGCAGCGCCTCCAGGTGATCAGCCCAGTCCAGTTTATTATTAAGGATCACACTCAGATACTTATAGGTCTTGATTATCTCAATGCCCGTGCCCTGGATGTTCATTGGTTTTGGTGTGTATCTCCACTTACTAAAGTCCGCCTCGATCTGCTTGGTCTTCCCAGCATTAATCCTGAGGTAGTTCCGCTGGCACCATTCAACAAAGTACCTGTTTAAGTCTCTGTATTCCCTGTCATCTCCATCTGTGATGAAGCCTACCATTTATAGAGTCATTGAAGTACTTTTGCAGGTAACAGCTAGATGTGTTGCATCTAAAGTCAACAGAGTGAAGAGAAAAGGGGCAATAACTGTACCTTGTGGTGCCCCTGTACTACTGATCTCAGTGTCAGACACACAGTCCCAGGCTCTCACATACTGAGGTCGGTTTGTGAGGTTGTCTAGGATCCAGTTGGATAGGTGATGGTCCACTCCAACAAGGTCCAGCTTGTCACTCAGTAGCCCTGGCTCAATGGTGTTAAAAGCACTGGAGAAATCAAAGAACATTATTCTCACAGTGTTCCCTGGTTTCTCTAAGTGGGAAAGAGCTCTATGAAGAAGGTGGATGATGCCCAATGCCCGGCCAATAGGCGAGCTAGAGAGCGTCCATGGCAGGGCTCACCAGAGGCCGGAGATGTGTCAGGACCAGTCTCTCTAGGACCTTCATCAAGTGGGATGTCAGTACTACAGGTCTGTAGCTGTTGAGGTCCTTCGGATGAGGTATCTTTGGAACTGGTACCACGCAAGATGTTTAGTACACCAGTGTTATTATTAATTATTATTAATTTATTACGGTAGTTATTATTAATTTTTGTGTTTATCACTTTGGCACAGCCAATTATTAAGAAGTATTTGTCACTTGATCCCTGCACCTGAGGGTTAAATCTAAACAAGCTAAGTTTTGGCATAGATTTCAGCCAGTGTTGGCACTGGTTTTCTGGTGCAAATAATAACACATTTGTTGTACTATGAAGCCACGATTATATTGTCCGCTGCCCAATGTTCTTTGCCCAATAGTGAGTGTAGTGCAAACAAGAAAAAGTAACAATTATTGTCACAGTTATGGCTACTCACTATAATTTGCAACGTTTAAAATTTATTTTCTGTCAGAAACTAATCCAAAACCAGCTGCATCTTTTATACTAGATTGTGCTCAGTTCTAATGTGAACAGTTGTCAGTATTGGCACTCTAATCAGTCTGTGGTCACGTAGCCCCATCTTATAGCAAGCTGCAAAGCACTGCCTGTTCTTAAACCTTAGTATTATAGCCAACGTCCTTTTTTCAGCAAATTCTGCCATAGTAAGTGTTCTCCGGGACTTAACAAAACCCTGCTGCTGGTTTACTGGTTGGTTTCCCTTGGTATATATTAACCACTGCATACCCGCACTCTAATCCTTAATACCTAGTGTTTTGGAGATTCTCTAACCATGTCATTTAGCCATCCCAAGCTAGAACCTTACACCCAATATTGCAGCTTTCTGGGTTTCAAATTCAAGAATTGACTCTTCACTTGATGCCTAATATATCCAAACCCAATGACAATTTCCATTATCATTAAATAATAAAGATAAAAATTTATAGTCTTCAGAAGATGGTACTATTTTTTTGGTAGTTATGGATAATCAATTTATGTCAATTAGAAGAATGTTTGTCTTTTAACAATTGTTCTATTTAGGTTACCAATAAAAAGATAAGATAGCAACTGAGTCTTCAGTCTATGTGTTTTAAATGGGTTTCCTGCAACTTATTGATGAACTGTCCTTAGTGTATGTAATTAATAAGCCTGAGTGATCCAGATCGTCAAAAGTTTCAACATGAATATTTCAAATTGATTGGTTTTTAACTAAACCGAACAACTGGTGATTCATCTCAAACTGACTAAAATGGCTGCCACAATATGTTTGAGCAGGAAATACAGAAGAGACACCTGTAAGAGTCACTGTGCAGCAGCACCTGATATCAGATGACAGTCTCTCAGCTAATAGATAGTGGTAGGTTGACACCTATACAGTATATAACATGCATCAAGCTAGTTGCAGTAATGGAGATAGTGTAGGGTTTGATTTATCATCATACAGAATAAAGTTCTGAGCTTGCAAGCAATAGGAATTTAGTTAAATTCCAGCAATTCCACAGGGGGTTAGTGATAGAATTGAGGACATAGCTGTGCTGCTCTTTTAGTTTGAGACTGCTGAATTCCTGCTCTGAATTCCTGTAGGAGAGCTGGCAGATGTATCATCTGCCAGCTCTGCTACATCAGGCCGTGCACTCAGCTCAACTACTCTGGAGTAGTTGAGCTGAGTGTGCAGTATCGTCTGCAGAGTGTAGTTGAGCTGAGTGTGCAGTATCGTCTGCAGAGTGTAGTTGAGCTGAGTGTGCAGTATCGTCTGCAGAGTGTAGATGAGCTGAGTGTGCAGTATCGGACAGTGTGCAGTATTGTCTGTGAGTGTGCAGTATTGTCTTTAAAATCCCAGCTTTGCTTCATCTCCCACCTAGTAGTGTCCGATACTGCACACTCAGCTCAACTACACTCTGCAGACGATACTGCACACTCAGCTCAACTACTCCGGAGTAGTTGAGCTGAGCGCACGGCCCGATGTAGGAGAGCTGGCAGATGTAGCAGTCCGATGCAGCAGACTAACACACTCAGCCCTGCTGCATCGGACTGCTAACATCGGCCAGCTCTGCTACATCTCTGGTGTAGCAGCTCTGCACTACTGCCAACTATCCCTCTATCTACTCCTCCTGTCACACACATCTCGTACACAACAGAATGTAGAGATGTAGCAGAGCTGAGTGTGTGCTGAGCTCTGTTACACCAGAGATGTGTGTGATAGGAGGAGTAGCTGGAGGGATGGTTGGCAGTAGTGCAGAGCTGTGTGTGTGACAGGAGGAGCAGTTGGAGTGATTGTTGCTAGCTCTGCTTCATCTCGCCATAGGATTGCATTGACCAGCGTTGATTGGCCAGTGTACAGCATTCGGCCAATCAACGCTGGTTCTGCCGGAGGAGGTGGAGTCTAAAATCGGACCAGAATGGAAACTGCTGTGGACCGATTTTAGACTCAGGCAGAACCAGCGTTGATTGGCCAAATGCTGTACACTGGCCAATCAACACTGGTCAATGCATTCCTATGGGAAAAAGTCAGCTCCGGCATATTGCAAGCTGACAGGGATCCCGACATAATAAAGGTACTTGATGTCCCCAGACATGCTTCCCCTGCTGTCCCAGTTGCTTTCCAGGGTGTTGGCATCATTTCCTGGGGTGTGATAGTGGACTTGGTGACTCTCCTGAGTCGAATGGTAGGATCCCCTGTAGCAAAGCATTTTCTCCCATAGACTATAATGGGATATATATGGTTCGATATTCGATCGAATAGTCGAATATTGAGCGGCTATTCGAAACGAATATCGAATATCGAACAATTTACTGTTCGCTCATCTCTAGTTATTATCTGTCAGCATGAAAAGTAGAATGGATACAATCAAATCTATGTGCAACACAATTGTAGTAGTCTCTCAAATTGTATTAAAGATGATATTCAGTGCTTGCGTGGCCCCTGCACCACAAGTGGACAGTAGATGAAACGTCACTCAGTACTGTGACTCTATAGTCCATATAAATTCCAGTAGATATGGCAACTTGACCAGAGATGTCCATACAAAACATATTCAAAAGTGGAAAACTGGGCATATATTGAGAACATTACAGTACAAGCCACGTATACTCATACATAATGTTGGTCCACATTCAGGCAAGGACTGATAGTTAATAGGTTAACACCAAACAGAGTTTCCTTTGCACCAGAGGATCTCCAGAACTCCATATCAATCCATAGCAATAGGCAGTATGGGTCTCGGTGATTGCTGTGCATGTTGAAGGTATCGGAAGACACCTTGAGGTATCTCAAGGTGTGTATGAACCTGCACACATGCACAAAAAAGCAGCTTGCGGTCTGAGGAATGTTTCCCAAGTGTCCAATATATACCCCCTGAATTCACGGTTTGAACTACATAGGGTACACATTTTTCTGCCTACTGAATAAGATAAATGCTTAGCATTGATTAGACAATCTATTTGTCAAACTTCAGCCCCACCCACCTCCAAAATTCGAACCTTAAGCTTAAGGAGAGATATTGTCAAATTTTCTAAATATTTCCGAAAGGATCAAAAATGTCATGCTATATGAAAACGCACTAGAAAATTTTTCCTAAATTATTACCAAACAACAACAAAGGTGTCAAAAAGCAGATCTAATTACATATGCAAATATCCAGCCAATCAGCATGAAGGGTTTAGGGTTAGAGTGAATACTTAGCATTGATTGGACACTCTACTTGTCAATCAAACATCAGACCCCCCAAAAAAGGAAAGGAAACTTAACCCTTTCGCTGCCAGGCATGTACACTGTACGTGCTCCCAAGGTGGCACTTCAGTAGCTGAGGACGTACTTAGTACGTCCTCCCTACTAATGCCGATATCTCTGGATTGCATCAACATATCTTGATGCTTTAAAATGCATTTTAAAGAAGAGACTCTCATCTTTAAAATGGTACCAGGGACTTGATGATTTTACTTACAGTTTTGTAGTGATTCACTGTTGAAAACACTATTTGGCATTGAGATCCAACTGCAGATCTCAATTCCCGACAGCGTTTCAACAGTGAATTTCTCCAAAACTGGACATCCAATCATCGAGTTCTTGATATCATTTTAAAGATGAGATTCTCCTCTTTAAAATGCAATTAAAAGCATCAAGATATGTTGATGCAGTCCAAAGATATAGTGTCCCCCCCCCCCCCCGTCTAAGCAAGCAATTTGTGATCTAACAAGAGGGACAGCAGAGAGAGAGAGACAGTGAAACGATCTGACTCTTTGCATAACTTGTATGTGACAGGAGGAGGGGGGTGGCAGGGACTCTATTGTCCCTATTAACCCTTCTCCTGCCAATCAGAACGTATACTATACATTTGTCTCTGATTGTCACATACAGTTATAATGTAATTCCCCCCTGAGCTTTTCTAGTGGGGTATTCTTATGTTATACCTCCTGAACATAACCAGGAAGTTTGTTGGCACTGTGACCCAGACGTTTACCATTGTCCAGGTCGCAGAGCCAAAAAAAAAAAAAAAGTCGCACTAAACACTAACACAACATATACATAAAGTCGCAAATACAATTTACATTTCACCCAATCCCTGTCCATACCTGAGCTTTCTACAGTAAAATACGTCTCTAGTGATGTCCGTTACACACTAAAATAATAGTAATAACGATTATCACTAGAGATGAACGTATAGATTGCTAAAATTATTATAGGGGGATGGAAAATAACATTTTTATGTAAAGTCCTATTTAATTTGCATGTACAAAATGGGATGGTGCATTTCTGCGATTCTTTAACACCCGCCCCTGTAAATATATATATATATATATGTGTGGTATGTATGAACTCCTCACTCGAGATGAGCGAACAGTGTTCTATCGAACACATGTTCGATCGGATATCAGGCTGTTCGATGTGTTCGATTCGAATCGAACATCACGTGGCAAACTCCAAAAAAATTTGATTCCCCTCCCACCTTCCCTGGCGCTTTTTTTGCACCAATAACAGCGCAGGGGAGGTGGGACAGGAACTACGACAACGGGGTCATTGAAAAAAATCGGAAAAAGTCATTGGCTGCCGAAATCAGGTGACCTCCATTTTAGACGAATAGTGGATTTCAAATCCGGGTCATATGAGAATGTGAACTTTGTGACTATGAGACAGGGATAGATGTACAGGCAGGGATAGCTAGGGATAACCTTTATTTAGGTAGGAATGTTATTAAAAATAACTTTTTGGGGCTCTATCGGGTGTGTAATTTAGATTTTTGTGAAATAAACTTTTTCCCATAGGAATGCATTGGACAGCGCTGATTGGCCAGAGTACGGAATTCGACCGATCAGCGCTGGCTCTGCTGGAGGAGGCGGAGTCTAAGATCGCTCCACACCAGTCTCCATTCTGGTCCGACCTTAGACTCCGCCTCCTCCAGCAGAGCCAGCGCTGATTGGTCGAATTCCGTACTCTGGCCAATCAGCGCTGGCCGATGCATTCTATTAGCCTGATGAAGTAGAGCTGAATGTGTGTGCTGAGCTCAACTACGCCGGTGGAGTAGCTGAGCTAAGCACACACATTCAGCTCTGCTTCATCAGGCTAATAGAATGCATTGGCCAATCAGCGCTGGCCAATGCATTCTATTAGCGTGAGCTGAGTGTGCACAAGGGTTCCAGTGCACTCTCGGCTCTGATGTAGCAGAGCCGAGGGTGCACAAGCGTTCTAGTGCACCCTCGGCTCTGATGTAGCAGAGCCGAGTGTGCACAAGGGTTGTAGCGCACCCTCGGCTCTGCTACATCTGATGTAGCAGAGCCGAGTGTGCACAAGGGTTGTAGCGCACCCTCGGCTCTGCTACATCTGATGTAGCAGAGCCGAGTGTGCACAAGGGTTCTAGTGCACCCTCGGCTCTGATGTAGCTGAGCCGAGTGTGCACAAGGGTACTAGTGAACCCTCGGCTCTGATGTAGCAGAGCTGAGTGTGCACAAGGGTTCTAGTGCACCCTCAGCTCTGATGTAGCAGAGCCGAGTGTGCACAAGGGTTGTAGCGCACCCTCAGCTCTGCTACATCTGATGTAGCAGAGCCGAGTGTGCACAAGGGTTCTAGTGCACCCTCGGCTCTGATACATCTGATGTAGCAGAGCCGAGGGTGCACAAGGGTTCTAGTGCACCCTCGGTTCTGATGTAGCAGAGCCGAGTGTGCACAAGGGTTGTAGCGCACCCTCGGCTCTGCTACATCTGATGTAGCAGAGCCGAGTGTGCACAAGGGTTCTAGCAGAGCCGAGGGTGCACTAGAACCCTTGTGCACACTCGGCTCTGCTACATCAGATGTAGCAGAGCCGAGGGTGCGCTACAACCCTTGTGCACACTCGGCTCTGCTACATCAGATGTAGCAGAGCCGAGGGTGCGCTACAACCCTTGTGCACACTCGGCTCTGCTACATCAGAGCCGAGGGTGCACTAGAACCCTTGTGCACTCTCGGCTCTGCTACTTCAGATGTAGCAGAGCCAAGGGTGCGCTAGAACCCTTGTGCACACTCGGCTCTGCTACATCAGAGCCGAGGGTGCACTAGAACCCTTGTGCACACTCAGCTCTGCTACATCAGATGTAGCAGAGCCGAGGGTGCGCTACAACCCTTGTGCACACTCGGCTCTGCTACATCAGAGCCGAGGGTGCACTAGAACCCTTGTGCACACTCGGCTCTGCTACATCAGAGCCGAGGGTGCACTGGAACACTTGTGCACACTCAGCTCACGCTAATAGAATGCATTGGCCAGCGCTGATTGGCCAATGCATTCTATTAGCCTGATGAAGCAGAGCTGAATGTGTGTGCTTAGCTCAACTACTCCACCGGCGTAGTTGAGCTCAGCACACACATTCAGCTCTACTTCATCAGGCTAATAGAATGCATTGGCCAGTGCTGATTGGCCAGAGTACGGAATTCGACCAATCAGCGCTGGCTCTGCTGGAGGAGGCGCAGTCTAAGGTCGGACCACAATGGAGACTGGTGTGGAGCGATCTTAGACTACGCCTCCTCCAGCAGAGCAAGCGCTGATTGGTCGAATTCCGTACTCTGGCCAATCAGCGCTGCCCAATGCATTCCTATGGGAAAAAGTTAGCTAGCGAAAATCGCAAGCTGACAGGGATTTCTATGAAATAAAGTGACTTTTATGCCCCCAGACATGCTTCCCCTGCTGTTCCAGTGTCATTTCAGGGTGCTGGCATCATTTCCTGGTGTGTCATAGTGGACTTGGTGACCCTCCAGAGACGGATTTGGGTTTCCCCCTTAACGAGTATATGTTCCCCATAGACTATAATGGGGTTCGAAACCCGTTCAAACACTCGAACAGTGAGCGGCTGTTCGAATCGGATTTCGAACCTCGAACATTTTAGTGTTCGCTCATCTCTACTCCTCACATATTGCAGTTTTATGGACAGTACATTATGTTTGCAGAAAAGGATTTCTTGAGCCGCACTTTAGTGGCAAATTTGAATTTTTGCTAGCAATCTCTGTTTGCGGCAAAGTTGAACGAAGGTGGTTGTATATATAAACTATGAAATTGTGTTTTTATATACGGTATGCTGTGTACTCTGAAAAAAGTTAGATTTTGGTATCACAGTCACAGTTTGGTAGGTGCAGTATAGCCTTTTAACATATTAGTGAACAACAGCAAAATCCTGCTTGTCTTCTGTATTCGTGTTTTTGGGAGTCCGAGCTCTTGTTGTAGTTGATGTTTGTGGTACATATAGTATATATACACATTGTATACACCATAAGCTATTATTTTAAAAGTATTTTGTATATGAATGTGAGATTGAACATGAGTTTTAGGTGCAAATATGTGTTTTAGCGTATTTTTTTTAAAAATTATTTGTGTTGGTCGCAAAGTTGCATGAAGGTGGATGTGGCTATCGATGACCCATTAAGACATTTGTAATCTTCAGGTTCTCTACTTTCAAAAAACATATAGGGTTTAGGGGTTCACTTACTTTTCATGGTGTGTAATCCCTACATTTTATAGGATGATACTTTTTTAACATTTCCAGCTTCAAAGCAGAATTTGGTTCCTTCCAGTTCTAGCGATTTTCTGAAGACACATGCATGCGGTTTCAGGCCATAGTGATATGTATGAACTCTGCACATGTTGAACTCTTATTTTTAGGAGGTTTGGTGCATTTAATTTTTTGTTTGGTTTCCGCTTTTAACAACTAATATACATTTATTTGCATTTTTTCATAAAACATTCACTTTAAATCAAAATTGCATGAAGCTGCCTGTTTGTATACAGTACCAAGTGGCATTGAGACAATGCTGCAGGTGTCTACATTAAGAGAAAAAATAGGTGTGGGGGGGTTGGATGCTTTTTTAATGTTGCAATTTAGGTTTGATTTGTCCATCTCAAAACTGTGAAAATTGCTCTGGCTACTGGAGGTGCAAAATTTCCAGAGACCCTTGGCAGCGAAAAGGTTAAAGGGGTTGGCCACTTTCAGACCAATATTGACAAACAAATGTACAATAGAAAGATATACAATTTTCCAATATATTCTCTGTATCTATTCCTCAGTTTTCTAGATTTCAGCTTGCTGTCATTCATTCTGTTACTTCTAGTGGATAAAAGTCTGACCATGGTCATGTGATTTACGGTCCATGGTCATGTGATGAGCACACAGGTGCCTCTCGTTACAGTCACAGCACAATAATCAGACATCTGCCTGGTAATCAGCTGTGCACCTGTGTGCTCATCACATGACCATGGACCATAAATCACATGACCATGGTCAGACTTTTATCCACTAGAAGTAACAGAATGAATGACAGCAAGCCGAAATCTAGAAAACCGTGAGGATTTTTTTTTTTTTTTTAAGTTGAAACCAGCAAATGCTGGTGCTTTATTGAACAAATCTCACATTACAATTCAATAAAACGGTAAAATTCAACTTAATATCAATATAAAATAAGGTACAGATTAAAACCAACAATACAATACTCATAAATCAGTGGACATGGTGGCATCAAATATTGCTGTTCCATTCACGCACAAAGTGGAGCTTTAGCTTTCTCGTCAATTAAAAAGTATAAATACATTTCGCTAAAAGCCATGCTTAAAACATCCTCAACAGATAAAATGTCTGGCCTTCCATAGTGCCAACTTGACGCTGTTGATGGACTTCCATGCCATAGTCTTTTGGCCCGCCAGCAGGCAATTAAAAAGCCCATATAAAACCATATCGCAAGTTAGTGTCCTTAGGCCCGCCATCTTTGTGACCAGTGGGAGTATTTTTATCCAAAGTTCTTTCGTAAATTGACAGTCCCAAAACAGATGTTGTTTGGTCTCGTCCGCCTGGCAGCCATCTCTCAGACAGACGGCGGTCCTAGCCATTCCTCTTCTATGCTGGAAGGCACGGCATGGAAGACAGTTGTGAACATTACTCCAGGCCAGGTCCATCTGCTGGTTAAAAAGAGATGGGAGATTTACCATTTTGTATATACAGCGACATTGTTCAGCATTACCAATTACCAATACCAAATTACCAATACTTGTCACCGTCTCCTCTTCTCTTAAACTCTTAATTAAAAGCTTACTGTTCTTTAGTTTATCTGGTGTTTTATCTGTGAGATTAAAAAGAGCGATTATCCTTTCTAAAACACTGTACTGTGAGGGTAAATTAAAAGTGTAAGGACTGGATAAAACCGTTTGAAACCATCCCTTCCCCCGCATAAAATACCCAAATTGTATCGTACATAAAAGGACCAGTGGTGCTCTTTAAATAAGGCATTAAAACAGTGGCTAAAAAACTTAATCAAAAGAAAGCAGCTAAAATCTGGGAAATCCTTCCCCCGTTGTTTCATACTCTTAACCACAATCTCCCTTTTGAGTTTCTCTGCCGTTGAGTCCCAGAAGAAAGTAAAACATGCATTTATGATAATTTTTTAAAAGCATGGTGAGAGGGGGAAAATCAGACATAAATAAAGCAAGTCAGGTAAAATCACCATTTTTAAAATCAAGGTTTTACCTTCCATACTTAGCTTTCTCAATCACCCCATACACAAGTTTTTATTGACTTTGTCAGCCACCATGTCCCAACTTAAAATACCTTGTTTTGCTCGCTAACGGAGACTCCGAAAATAGTGACAGACTCAGACACGGGCACGGGAACATCAGGTAAAACAGTGGTGTAACTAGGAATGGCGGGGCCCCGTGGCGAACTTTTGACATGGGGCCCCCCCGACACCGAAGATCTCGACCGAGTCCCTCCTACGCATTCCTGCGCGCTCTATTATGACCATTAGTGGCCCCTGCACACAGTATTATGTCCCTTAGAGGCCCCTGCACACCGTATTATACCCAATAGTGGCCACTGCACACAGTATTATGTCCCATAGTGGTCCCTACACACAGTATTATGCCCCATAGTGGCCCCTGCACACAGTATTATGTCCCATAGTGGCCCCTGCACACAGTATTATGTCCCATAGTGGCCCCTACAGGACTAAATACTGTCACGTCACCTGCTGACCGCTATACCAGGACAATTGTGGATAAAAAATCTGGTCATGTGCATTACAATTTAGTAACTCCATGTGCCTCATATTAATAGCAGTTAACCCTATCATGTCCCTCACATTAACCCTTGTGTACCTCACATAAGAGTTACTGATATGTGAGCGATATGGAGGTAATAATAAAGTATCTTCATGATTAGTACCTCCATATGTCTCACATATTAGTAACTTTTATGGTGAGGCACACAGGGGTTAATGTGAGGGACATGATAGGGTTAACTGCTATTAATATGAGGCAAATGGAGTTACTAAAACAAAAGCAATCACCCCAAATGCCTGATATTAATAAGCATAGTAACCCCAGTACGTACCTGTTACCTGTTTTCTTTCTTTAGTTTCATTTTCCTTCTTCCTTTCTTCTTCTCTTGCAGGATGGCAGGAACTTGGCAGGGATAAGCCCCGCCCCCTGGGCTCTCCTCAGCCCTCTCATTGGTGGGCAGAGGACAGACATAGAAAGGGAGGGGGGGGAGAGGGGAGCGTCCTGAAGCGCTGAGAGGAGCCAGACCTGCAGATCCTGTATGTCAGCCATTGCTGCAGCTTCGGGGCCCCCTGTTGGTGGAAAGTATTCCAGCAACAGGGGGCCCCGATCATTATACTCAGAGGTCCGAAAAGACCTCCGAAAGATTACATTTATTATAATTTACCTTAGGAGGCTTGGCAATAGAAAACTGTTAGGAATTGATACAGAAAGTATATTGGAAAATTGTAAATCTTTCTATTGTACATTTTACAATATTGTACAAGCTTAAGTTTCAATATTTTTTAGGCTGATGTTTGATTGACAAATAGAGCACCCAATCAAAGCTAAGCATCCTTCATGCTGATTGGCTGCATTTTTGCATATGTAATTAGATGTGTTTCCGCACATTTTTGTGGTTTGGCAGTCATGTGCAGTCTCCTATAGGATGACATCATCTACATTATGAAGATTCTTTTGTCTTGTCTTTTTTATCGTTTCTCTCTCTCTCTCTCTCTCTCTCTCTCTCTCTCTCTTCTCAACACTTACCTGCCTTGAATTCCTCTGGTTGCACAGTGTCACAACCTTAAGGAATTTTCCCAAAATGTTGCAGAAATGCAGCGGGTGAAAATGACATTACGAAAAATTCAAAAAAGTTCAAAGGCAGCGGCACCATTCTGTGGGTGTGAACATACACCAAATAACTGGATCTCAAACTAGATGATTTGGCATTTCGGTGGTGCTCACTGTTGACAAATAGTCCAATATGATACAAAGAAATAGAAAAATCAGGGCACTCACCAGCCAGTAGTAAAATTCACCAAGCAGATGGAATGTAAAAAAAATGAAGCGACGACCGTTTCGTGCTAAATGCACTTCATCAGGGGTAAGCCGTCGCTTCATTTTTTCTACATTCCATCTGCCCTATCCCCGTCTGTAAATGCTGTTCAAGTACCTATTTTTATGGATGATTATTAAAGCTTGGGGAATTTTACTACTGGCTGGTGAGTGCCCTGATTTTTCTATTTCTTTGTATCATTCCAAAAAATTGTTTCCATTTATGACTTGATTTACAGTCTCACTGCAACATAGTTTCTAAGGCTCCACACTGCACACCCATCCTGTTCAGCCTGATATATTAGCCTGCAATTCCGCCTCCCCGGTCCAGAGAAAGGTAAAAATCCCAGAAGGAACAGTGCAAGTCAGTTTTCCAACCGTTGCTGCTCCAAACTGACAGTGTAAAGGCCTGGCTCACCTTCCCAACAGCAAATATCTGGTAAGAACTGGAAGGTGTACTATTGCTGATCTCAAGAGAAGCCGCCTCCCGGGGACCCGGGTCTCTCGCTTCTCACCATTTACACCGTAGATATTACTACAATAGTTATTCTGTGGCTTCTTGATTAGTACTGACAAAATGACAGTGCAAAAACAAATGATTTCTATCCAACAAGTGCTCCCATAAAGGAAAAGCAGTTGCACGTTATTGTTAGCTGCGGAATCACGAGTGTTTTCTCAATGGGTTACATTAGCGAAGAAAAAGAAAGCAGAAAAAAAAAGGCACAAAATAATCAATGGAGAGCATTATGGAAAACAATCAAAAATCGCCTTGCATCTGCGCTGCTTTTTTATTTCAAGGGCCTATTTTTTAGCAGTGACTCTCTATGTGGAACCCTACCCTATGACTATGTTTTCAGACGGGACACTTTACCCATCTTGTTTTTCCATGCAACTTTGGATAACCGTGCATACACACAACCTTGTTTTTTGCTGTCATGCATGAGTATACATCTAGAAGGAGCCATTCAACTGTTACGGCAGCCATACGAGATAGGGCTGTTGCAATAAGCTTGCATAGCCCTTAGGTTTGTTGCTGAAATACTAGCTGGCAGCCCCACAGAAAAGTAAGATTAATTTGCATATGTTGGAACACTGAGCAGCATCACAGTAAAGTTACCTAGCAACCAGCGGGCTGGCAGCAGAAATCTATTAAGGCATCTCCCAGAGTTAAAGTCAGTTTTATTGTGACACTCTCAGTCTTCTACCTATGCAATGTCGCCTCAATTTTGGCTGGGGGCTGCCATCTTGGGTTTCTGTAGCCAACTTTCCCTTAGCAACTGGCTCCTACTGTATGTGCAGACCACAAGGGGGAGACAACAGCATATAAAAGTGACAATAGGCGTGTACAAATAGTGCCGACATCACCTACAATATTGAGATTCTTTGGACTTGTCATTTTTCTCCGTTTTTTTTTCTGTCTTCTCAATACCTACTTGCCTTGAATTGCACTGTGTGCATAGAGTCTCAACATTGAGGGATTTTCCCAAAATGTTGCAGAAATGCAGGCATCAAAAGAGACTCACTGAATGTCCATCCTGTTCAACCTGCAATCCCCCTCCCCCATCCAGAGAAAGGTAAATACCTCATAAGGTACAGTTCAAATCAATTCTCCATCCATTGCTGCTGCAAACTGACAATCAGAATAAAGGCCTGGCTCAATTTCCCAACACCTGGAAGAGCTGGAAGGTGTACTATTGCTGTTCTAACGGGAAGCCGCCTCCCGGGGGGGTCTCTCTCCTCTCCCCATTAGCACCGTAGATATTTCTACACACTTATTCTGTGGCTTTTTACTTAGTCATGACAATCTCCATAAGCTTAAATTGCCATCTTTTTGGACAAGTAGAGTGTCCAATCAATGCTAAGTATTCACCCTAACTCTAAAACCTTCATGCTGATTGGCTGGATTTTTGCATATGTAATTAGATGTGTTTTCTGCCATTTTTGTGGTTGTTTGGCAGTCATGTAGCAGATAATTGTAGTGCAGTCTCCTATAGGATGACATCATCTGCATTATGAAGATTCATTTGGCTTGTCTTTCTTATTTATTATATTCATTCATTCTCTCTCTCATTCATTGTCTTTCATTCATTGTCTTTCATTCATTGTCTTTCATTCATTGTCTCTCATTCATTGTCTCTCATTCATTGTCTCTCATTCATTGTCTCTCATTCATTGTCTCTCATTCATTGTCTCTCATTCATTGTCTCTCATTCATTGTCTCTCATTCATTGTCTCTTTCTCTCTCTCTCTCTCTCTCTCTCTCTCCTCACCATATACACTGTATATATGCCCAGAATAGTTATTCTGTGGGTTCTTGCATCTGCGCTGCTTTGTTATTTCAAGGGCCTACTTTTTTAGCAGTGACTCTCTATGTGGAACCCTACCCTATGACTATGTTTTCAGACGGGACACTTTACCCATCTTGTTTTTCCATGCAACTTTGGATAACCGTGCATACACACAACCTTGTTTTTTGCTGTCATGCATGAGTATACATCTAGAAGGAGCCATTCAACTGTTACGGCAGCCATACGAGATAGGGCTGTTGCAATAAGCTTGCATAGCCCTTAGGTTTGTTGCTGAAATACTAGCTGGCAGCCCCACAGAAAAGTAAGATTAATTTGCATATGTTGGAACACTGAGCAGCATCACAGTAAAGTTACCTAGCAACCAGCGGGCTGGCAGCAGAAATCTACTAAGGCATCTCCCAGAGTTAAAGTCAGTTTTATTGTGACACTCTCAGTCTTCTACCTATGCAATGTCGCCTCAATTTTGGCTGGGGGCTGCCATCTTGGGTTTCTGTAGCCAACTTTCCCTTAGCAACTGGCTCCTACTGTATGTGCAGACCACAAGGGGGAGACAACAGCATATAAAAGTGACAATAGGCGTGTACACATAGTACCGACATCACCTACAATATTGAAATTCTTAGGACTTGTCATTTTTCTCTGTTTTTTTTTCTGTCTTATCAACACCTACTTGCCTTGAATTGCACTGTGTGCATAGAGTCTCAACATTGAGGGATTTTCCCAAAATGTTGCAGAAATGCAGGCATCAAAAGAGACACACTGAATGTCCATCCTGTTCAACCTGCAATCCCCCTCCCCCATCCAGAGAAAGGTAAATACCTCATAAGGTACAGTTCAAATCAATTCTCCATCCATTGCTGCTGCAAACTGACAGTCAGAATAAAGGCCTGGCTCAATTTCCCAACACCTGGAAGAGCTGGAAGGTGTACTATTGCTGTTCTAACGGGAAGCCGCCTCCCGGGGGGGTCTCTCTCCTCTCCCCATTAGCACCGTAGATATTTCTACACACTTATTCTGTGGCTTTTTACTTAGTCATGACAATCTCCATAAGCTTAAATTGCCATCTTTTTGGACAAGTAGAGTGTCCAATCAATGCTAAGTATTCACCCTAACTCTAAAACCTTCATGCTGATTGGCTGGATTTTTGCATATGTAATTAGATGTGTTTTCTGCCATTTTTGTGGTTGTTTGGCAGTCATGTAGCAGATAATTGTAGTGCAGTCTCCTATAGGATGACATCATCTGCATTATGAAGATTCATTTGGCTTGTCGTTCTTATTTATTATATTCATTCATTCTCTCTCTCATTTATTCTCTTTCATTCATTGTCTCTCATTCATTGTCTTTCATTCATTGTCTCTCATTCATTGTCTCTCATTCATTGTCTCTCATTCATTGTCTCTCATTCATTGTCTCTCATTCATTGTCTCTCATTCATTGTCTCTCATTCATTGTCTCTCATTCATTGTCTCTCTCTCTCTCTCTCTCTCCCTCACTCCCTCCCTCTCTCTCTCTCTCTCTCTCTCCTCACCATATACACTGTATATATGCCCAGAATAGTTATTCTGTGGGTTCTTGCATCTGCGCTGCTTTGTTATTTCAAGGGCCTACTTTTTTAGCAGTGACTCTCTATGTGGAACCCTACCCTATGACTATGTTTTCAGACGGGACACTTTACCCATCTTGTTTTTCCATGCAACTTTGGATAACCGTGCATACACACAACCTTGTTTTTTGCTGTCATGCATGAGTATACATCTAGAAGGAGCCATTCAACTGTTACGGCAGCCATACGAGATAGGGCTGTTGCAATAAGCTTGCATAGCCCTTAGGTTTGTTGCTGAAATACTAGCTGGCAGCCCCACAGAAAAGTAAGATTAATTTGCATATGTTGGAACACTGAGCAGCATCACAGTAAAGTTACCTAGCAACCAGCGGGCTGGCAGCAGAAATCTACTAAGGCATCTCCCAGAGTTAAAGTCAGTTTTATTGTGACACTCTCAGTCTTCTACCTATGCAATGTCGCCTCAATTTTGGCTGGGGGCTGCCATCTTGGGTTTCTGTAGCCAACTTTCCCTTAGCAACTGGCTCCTACTGTATGTGCAGACCACAAGGGGGAGACAACAGCATATAAAAGTGACAATAGGCGTGTACACATAGTGCCGACATCACCTACAATATTGAGATTCTTTGGACTTGTCATTTTTCTCCGTTTTTTTTTTTTCTGTCTTCTCAACACCTACTTGCCTTGAATTGCACTGTGTGCATAGAGTCTCAACATTGAGGGATTTTCCCAAAATGTTGCAGAAATGCAGGCATCAAAAGAGACACACTGAATGTCCATCCTGTTCAACCTGCAATCCCCCTCCCCCATCCAGAGAAAGGTAAATACCTCATAAGGTACAGTTCAAATCAATTCTCCATCCATTGCTGCTGCAAACTGACAGTCAGAATAAAGGCCTGGCTCAATTTCCCAACACCTGGAAGAGCTGGAAGGTGTACTATTGCTGTTCTAACGGGAAGCCGCCTCCCGGGGGGGTCTCTCTCCTCTCCCCATTAGCACCGTAGATATTTCTACACACTTATTCTGTGGCTTTTTACTTAGTCATGACAATCTCCATAAGCTTAAATTGCCATCTTTTTGGACAAGTAGAGTGTCCAATCAATGCTAAGTATTCACCCTAACTCTAAAACCTTCATGCTGATTGGCTGGATTTTTGCATATGTAATTAGATGTGTTTTCTGCCATTTTTGTGGTTGTTTGGCAGTCATGTAGCAGATAATTGTAGTGCAGTCTCCTATAGGATGACATCATCTGCATTATGAAGATTCATTTGGCTTGTCTTTCTCATTTATTATATTCATTCATTCTCTCTCTCATTTATTCTCTTTCATTCATTGTCTGTCATTCATTGTCTGTCATTCATTGTCTGTCATTCATTGTCTGTCATTCATTGTCTGTCATTCATTGTCTGTCATTCATTGTCTGTCATTCATTGTCTGTCATTCATTGTCTGTCATTCATTGTCTGTCATTCATTGTCTCTCATTCATTGTCTCTCATTCATTGTCTCTCATTCATTGTCTCTCATTCATTGTCTCTCATTCATTGTCTCTCATTCATTGTCTCTCATTCATTGTCTCTCATTCATTGTCTCTTTCTCTCTCTCTCTCACTCTCCTCACCATATACACTGTATATATGCCCAGAATAGTTATTCTGTGGGTTCTTGCATCTGCGCTGCTTTGTTATTTCAAGGGCCTACTTTTTTAGCAGTGACTCTCTATGTGGAACCCTACCCTATGACTATGTTTTCAGACGGGACACTTTACCCATCTTGTTTTTCCATGCAACTTTGGATAACCGTGCATACACACAACCTTGTTTTTTGCTGTCATGCATGAGTATACATCTAGAAGGAGCCATTCAACTGTTACGGCAGCCATACGAGATAGGGCTGTTGCAATAAGCTTGCATAGCCCTTAGGTTTGTTGCTGAAATACTAGCTGGCAGCCCCACAGAAAAGTAAGATTAATTTGCATATGTTGGAACACTGAGCAGCATCACAGTAAAGTTACCTAGCAACCAGCGGGCTGGCAGCAGAAATCTACTAAGGCATCTCCCAGAGTTAGAGTCAGTTTTATTGTGACACTCTCAGTCTTCTACCTATGCAATGTCGCCTCAATTTTGGCTGGGGGCTGCCATCTTGGGTTTCTGTAGCCAACGTTCTCTTAGCAACTGGCTCCTACTGTATGTGCAGACCACAAGGGGGAGACAACAGCATATAAAAGTGACAATAGGCGTGTACACATAGTGCCGACATCACCTACAATATTGAGATTCTTTGGACTTGTCATTTTTCTCTGTTTTTTTCTGTCTTCTCAACACCTACTTGCCTTGAATTGCACTGTGTGCATAGAGTCTCAACATTGAGGGATTTTCCCAAAATGTCGCAGAAATGCAGGCATCAAAAGAGACACACTGAATGTCCATCCTGTTCAACCTGCAATCCCCCTCCCCCATCCAGAGAAAGGTAAATACCTCATAAGGTACAGTTCAAATCAATTCTCCATCCATTGCTGCTGCAAACTGACAGTCAGAATAAAGGCCTGGCTCAATTTCCCAACACCTGGAAGAGCTGGAAGGTGTACTATTGCTGTTCTAACGGGAAGCCGCCTCCCGGGGGGGTCTCTCTCCTCTCCCCATTAGCACCGTAGATATTTCTACACACTTATTCTGTGGCTTTTTACTTAGTCATGACAATCTCCATAAGCTTAAATTGCCATCTTTTTGGACAAGTAGAGTGTCCAATCAATGCTAAGTATTCACCCTAACTCTAAAACCTTCATGCTGATTGGCTGGATTTTTGCATATGTAATTAGATGTGTTTTCTGCCATTTTTGTGGTTGTTTGGCAGTCATGTAGCAGATAATTGTAGTGCAGTCTCCTATAGGATGACATCATCTGCATTATGAAGATTCATTTGGCTTGTCTTTCTTATTTATTATATTCATTCATTCTCTCTCTCATTCATTGTCTCTCATTCATTGTCTCTCATTCATTGTCTCTCATTCATTGTCTCTCATTCATTGTCTCTCATTCATTGTCTCTCATTCATTGTCTCTTTCTCTCTCTCTCTCTCTCTCTCTCTCTCTCTCTCTCTCTCCTCACCATATACACTGTATATATGCCCAGAATAGTTATTCTGTGGGTTCTTGCATCTGCGCTGCTTTGTTATTTCAAGGGCCTACTTTTTTAGCAGTGACTCTCTATGTGGAACCCTACCCTATGACTATGTTTTCAGACGGGACACTTTACCCATCTTGTTTTTCCATGCAACTTTGGATAACCGTGCATACACACAACCTTGTTTTTTGCTGTCATGCATGAGTATACATCTAGAAGGAGCCATTCAACTGTTACGGCAGCCATACGAGATAGGGCTGTTGCAATAAGCTTGCATAGCCCTTAGGTTTGTTGCTGAAATACTAGCTGGCAGCCCCACAGAAAAGTAAGATTAATTTGCATATGTTGGAACACTGAGCAGCATCACAGTAAAATTACCTAGCAACCAGCGGGCTGGCAGCAGAAATCTACTAAGGCATCTCCCAGAGTTAAAGTCAGTTTTATTGTGACACTCTCAGTCTTCTACCTATGCAATGTCGCCTCAATTTTGGCTGGGGGCTGCCATCTTGGGTTTCTGTAGCCAACTTTCCCTTAGCAACTGGCTTCTACTGTATGTGCAGACCACAAGGGGGAGACAACAGCATATAAAAGTGTCAATAGGCGTGTACACATAGTGCCGACATCACCTACAATATTGAGATTCTTTGGACTAGTCATTTTTCTCCGTTTTTTTTATATCTTCTCAACACCTACTTGCCTTGAATTGCACTGTGTGCATAGAGTCTCAACATTGAGGGATTTTCCCAAAATGTTGCAGAAATGCAGGCATCAAAAGAGACACACTGAATGTCCATCCTGTTCAACCTGCAATCCCCCTCCCCCATCCAGAGAAAGGTAAATACCTCATAAGGTACAGTTCAAATCAATTCTCCATCCATTGCTGCTGCAAACTGACAGTCAGAATAAAGGCCTGGCTCAATTTCCCAACACCTGGAAGAGCTGGAAGGTGTACTATTGCTGTTCTAACGGGAAGCCGCCTCCCGGGGGGGTCTCTCTCCTCTCCCCATTAGCACCGTAGATATTTCTACACACTTATTCTGTGGCTTTTTACTTAGTCATGACAATCTCCATAAGCTTAAATTGCCATCTTTTTGGACAAGTAGAGTGTCCAATCAATGCTAAGTATTCACCCTAACTCTAAAACCTTCATGCTGATTGGCTGGATTTTTGCATATGTAATTAGATGTGTTTTCTGCCATTTTTGTGGTTGTTTGGCAGTCATGTAGCAGATAATTGTAGTGCAGTCTCCTATAGGATGACATCATCTGCATTATGAAGATTCATTTGGCTTGTCTTTCTTATTTATTATATTCATTCATTCTCTCTCTCATTCATTGTCTCTCATTCATTGTCTCTCATTCATTGTCTCTCATTCATTGTCTCTCATTCATTGTCTCTCATTCATTGTCTCTCATTCATTGTCTCTCATTCATTGTCTCTTTCTCTCTCTCTCTCTCTCCTCACCATATACACTGTATATATGCCCAGAATAGTTATTCTGTGGGTTCTTGCATCTGCGCTGCTTTGTTATTTCAAGGGCCTACTTTTTTAGCAGTGACTCTCTATGTGGAACCCTACCCTATGACTATGTTTTCAGACGGGACACTTTACCCATCTTGTTTTTCCATGCAACTTTGGATAACCGTGCATACACACAACCTTGTTTTTTGCTGTCATGCATGAGTATACATCTAGAAGGATCCATTCAACTGTTACGGCAGCCATACGAGATAGGGCTGTTGCAATAAGCTTGCATAGCCCTTAGGTTTGTTGCTGAAATACTAGCTGGCAGCCCCACAGAAAAGTAAGATTAATTTGCATATGTTGGAACACTGAGCAGCATCACAGTAAAGTTACCTAGCAACCAGCGGGCTGGCAGCAGAAATCTACTAAGGCATCTCCCAGAGTTAAAGTCAGTTTTATTGTGACACTCTCAGTCTTCTACCTATGCAATGTCGCCTCAATTTTGGCTGGGGGCTGCCATCTTGGGTTTCTGTAGCCAACTTTCCCTTAGCAACTGGCTCCTACTATATGTGCAGACCACAAGGGGGAGACAACAGCATATAAAAGTGACAATAGGCGTGTACACATAGTGCCGACATCACCTACAATATTGAGATTCTTTGGACTTGTCATTTTTCTCCGTTTTTTTTTTTCTGTCTTCTCAACACCTACTTGCCTTGAATTGCACTGTGTGCATAGAGTCTCAACATTGAGGGATTTTCCCAAAATGTCGCAGAAATGCAGGCATCAAAAGAGACACACTGAATGTCCATCCTGTTCAACCTGCAATCCCCCTCCCCCATCCAGAGAAAGGTAAATACCTCATAAGGTACAGTTCAAATCAATTCTCCATCCATTGCTGCTGCAAACTGACAGTCAGAATAAAGGCCTGGCTCAATTTCCCAACACCTGGAAGAGCTGGAAGGTGTACTATTGCTGTTCTAACGGGAAGCCGCCTCCCGGGGGGGTCTCTCTCCTCTCCCCATTAGCACCGTAGATATTTCTACACACTTATTCTGTGGCTTTTTACTTAGTCATGACAATCTCCATAAGCTTAAATTGCCATCTTTTTGGACAAGTAGAGTGTCCAATCAATGCTAAGTATTCACCCTAACTCTAAAACCTTCATGCTGATTGGCTGGATTTTTGCATATGTAATTAGATGTGTTTTCTGCCATTTTTGTGGTTGTTTGGCAGTCATGTAGCAGATAATTGTAGTGCAGTCTCCTATAGGATGACATCATCTGCATTATGAAGATTCATTTGGCTTGTCTTTCTCATTTATTATATTCATTCATTCTCTCTCTCATTTATTCTCTTTCATTCATTGTCTGTCATTCATTGTCTGTCATTCATTGTCTGTCATTCATTGTCTGTCATTCATTGTCTGTCATTCATTGTCTCTCATTCATTGTCTCTCATTCATTGTCTCTTTCTCTCTCTCTCTCTCTCTCCTCACCATATACACTGTATATATGCCCAGAATAGTTATTCTGTGGGTTCTTGCATCTGCGCTGCTTTGTTATTTCAAGGGCCTACTTTTTTAGCAGTGACTCTCTATGTGGAACCCTACCCTATGACTATGTTTTCAGACGGGACACTTTACCCATCTTGTTTTTCCATGCAACTTTGGATAACCGTGCATACACACAACCTTGTTTTTTGCTGTCATGCATGAGTATACATCTAGAAGGAGCCATTCAACTGTTACGGCAGCCATACGAGATAGGGCTGTTGCAATAAGCTTGCATAGCCCTTAGGTTTGTTGCTGAAATACTAGCTGGCAGCCCCACAGAAAAGTAAGATTAATTTGCATATGTTGGAACACTGAGCAGCATCACAGTAAAGTTACCTAGCAACCAGCGGGCTGGCAGCAGAAATCTACTAAGGCATCTCCCAGAGTTAGAGTCAGTTTTATTGTGACACTCTCAGTCTTCTACCTATGCAATGTCGCCTCAATTTTGGCTGGGGGCTGCCATCTTGGGTTTCTGTAGCCAACGTTCTCTTAGCAACTGGCTCCTACTGTATGTGCAGACCACAAGGGGGAGACAACAGCATATAAAAGTGACAATAGGCGTGTACACATAGTGCCGACATCACCTACAATATTGAGATTCTTTGGACTTGTCATTTTTCTCTGTTTTTTTCTGTCTTCTCAACACCTACTTGCCTTGAATTGCACTGTGTGCATAGAGTCTCAACATTGAGGGATTTTCCCAAAATGTCGCAGAAATGCAGGCATCAAAAGAGACACACTGAATGTCCATCCTGTTCAACCTGCAATCCCCCTCCCCCATCCAGAGAAAGGTAAATACCTCATAAGGTACAGTTCAAATCAATTCTCCATCCATTGCTGCTGCAAACTGACAGTCAGAATAAAGGCCTGGCTCAATTTCCCAACACCTGGAAGAGCTGGAAGGTGTACTATTGCTGTTCTAACGGGAAGCCGCCTCCCGGGGGGGTCTCTCTCCTCTCCCCATTAGCACCGTAGATATTTCTACACACTTATTCTGTGGCTTTTTACTTAGTCATGACAATCTCCATAAGCTTAAATTGCCATCTTTTTGGACAAGTAGAGTGTCCAATCAATGCTAAGTATTCACCCTAACTCTAAAATCTTCATGCTGATTGGCTGGATTTTTGCATATGTAATTAGATGTGTTTTCTGCCATTTTTGTGGTTGTTTGGCAGTCATGTAGCAGATAATTGTAGTGCAGTCTCCTATAGGATGACATCATCTGCATTATGAAGATTCATTTGGCTTGTCTTTCTTATTTATTATATTCATTCATTCTCTCTCTCATTCATTGTCTCTCATTCATTGTCTCTCATTCATTGTCTCTCATTCATTGTCTCTCATTCATTGTCTCTCATTCATTGTCTCTCATTCATTGTCTCTCATTCATTGTCTCTCATTCATTGTCTCTTTCTCTCTCTCTCTCTCTCTCTCTCTCTCTCTCTCTCCTCACCATATACACTGTATATATGCCCAGAATAGTTATTCTGTGGGTTCTTGCATCTGCGCTGCTTTGTTATTTCAAGGGCCTACTTTTTTAGCAGTGACTCTCTATGTGGAACCCTACCCTATGACTATGTTTTCAGACGGGACACTTTACCCATCTTGTTTTTCCATGCAACTTTGGATAACCGTGCATACACACAACCTTGTTTTTTGCTGTCATGCATGAGTATACATCTAGAAGGATCCATTCAACTGTTACGGCAGCCATACGAGATAGGGCTGTTGCAATAAGCTTGCATAGCCCTTAGGTTTGTTGCTGAAATACTAGCTGGCAGCCCCACAGAAAAGTAAGATTAATTTGCATATGTTGGAACACTGAGCAGCATCACAGTAAAGTTACCTAGCAACCAGCGGGCTGGCAGGAGAAATCTACTAAGGCATCTCCCAGAGTTAAAGTCAGTTTTATTGTGACACTCTCAGTCTTCTACCTATGCAATGTCGCCTCAATTTTGGCTGGGGGCTGCCATCTTGGGTTTCTGTAGCCAACTTTCCCTTAGCAACTGGCTCCTACTGTATGTGCAGACCACAAGGGGGAAACAACAGAATATAAAAATGACAATAGGCGTGTACACATAGTACCGACATCACCTACAATATTGAGATTCTTTGGACTTGTCATTTTTCTCTGTTTTTTTTTTCTGTCTTCTCAACACCTACTTGCCTTGAATTGCACTGTGTGCATAGAGTCTCAACATTGAGGGATTTTCCCAAAATGTTGCAGAAATGCAGGCATCAAAAGAGACACACTGAATGTCCATCCTGTTCAACCTGCAATCCCCCTCCCCCATCCAGAGAAAGGTAAATACCTCATAAGGTACAGTTCAAATCAATTCTCCATCCATTGCTGCTGCAAACTGACAGTCAGAATAAAGGCCTGGCTCAATTTCCCAACACCTGGAAGAGCTGGAAGGTGTACTATTGCTGTTCTAACGGGAAGCCGCCTCCCGGGGGGGTCTCTCTCCTCTCCCCATTAGCACCGTAGATATTTCTACACACTTATTCTGTGGCTTTTTACTTAGTCATGACAATCTCCATAAGCTTAAATTGCCATCTTTTTGGACAAGTAGAGTGTCCAATCAATGCTAAGTATTCACCCTAACTCTAAAACCTTCATGCTGATTGGCTGGATTTTTGCATATGTAATTAGATGTGTTTTCTGCCATTTTTGTGGTTGTTTGGCAGTCATGTAGCAGATAATTGTAGTGCAGTCTCCTATAGGATGACATCATCTGCATTATGAAGATTCATTTGGCTTGTCTTTCTTATTTATTATATTTATTCATTCTCTCTTTCATTCATTGTCTCTCATTCATTGTCTCTCATTCATTGTCTCTCATTCATTGTCTCTCATTCATTGTCTCTCATTCATTGTCTCTCATTCATTGTCTCTTTCTCTCTCTCTCTCTTTCTCCTCACCATATACACTGTATATATGCCCAGAATAGTTATTCTGTGGGTTCTTGCATCTGCGCTGCTTTGTTATTTCAAGGGCCTACTTTTTTAGCAGTGACTCTCTATGTGGAACCCTACCCTATGACTATGTTTTCAGACGGGACACTTTACCCATCTTGTTTTTCCATGCAACCTTGGATAACCGTGCATACACACATCCTTGTTTTATGCTGTCATGCATGAGTATACATCTAGAAGGATCCATTCAACTGTTACGGCAGCCATACGAGATAGGGCTGTTGCAATAAGCTTGCATAGCCCTTAGGTTTGTTGCTGAAATACTAGCTGGCAGCCCCACAGAAAAGTAAGATTAATTTGCATATGTTGGAACACTGAGCAGCATCACAGTAAAGTTACCTAGCAACCAGCGGGCTGGCAGCAGAAATCTACTAAGGCATCTCCCAGAGTTAAAGTCAGTTTTATTGTGACACTCTCAGTCTTCTACCTATGCAATGTCGCCTCAATTTTGGCTGGGGGCTGCCATCTTGGGTTTCTGTAGCCAACTTTCCCTTAGCAACTGGCTCCTACTGTATGTGCAGACCACAAGGGGGAGACAACAGCATATAAAAGTGACAATAGGCGTGTACACATAGTGCCGACATCACCTACAATATTGAGATTCTTTGGACTTGTCATTTTTCTCCGTTTTTTTTTTTTCTGTCTTCTCAACACCTACTTGCCTTGAATTGCACTGTGTGCATAGAGTCTCAACATTGAGGGATTTTCCCAAAATGTTGCAGAAATGCAGGCATCAAAAGAGACACACTGAATGTCCATCCTGTTCAACCTGCAATCCCCCTCCCCCATCCAGAGAAAGGTAAATACCTCATAAGGTACAGTTCAAATCAATTCTCCATCCATTGCTGCTGCAAACTGACAGTCAGAATAAAGGCCTGGCTCAATTTCCCAACACCTGGAAGAGCTGGAAGGTGTACTATTGCTGTTCTAACGGGAAGCCGCCTCCCGGGGGGGTCTCTCTCCTCTCCCCATTAGCACCGTAGATATTTCTACACACTTATTCTGTGGCTTTTTACTTAGTCATGACAATCTCCATAAGCTTAAATTGCCATCTTTTTGGACAAGTAGAGTGTCCAATCAATGCTAAGTATTCACCCTAACTCTAAAACCTTCATGCTGATTGGCTGGATTTTTGCATATGTAATTAGATGTGTTTTCTGCCATTTTTGTGGTTGTTTGGCAGTCATGTAGCAGATAATTGTAGTGCAGTCTCCTATAGGATGACATCATCTGCATTATGAAGATTCATTTGGCTTGTCTTTCTTATTTATTATATTCATTCATTCTCTCTCTCATTCATTGTCTCTCATTCATTGTCTCTCATTCATTGTCTCTCATTCATTGTCTCTTTCTCTCTCTCTCTCTCTCCTCACCATATACACTGTATATATGCCCAGAATAGTTATTCTGTGGGTTCTTGCATCTGCGCTGCTTTGTTATTTCAAGGGCCTACTTTTTTAGCAGTGACTCTCTATGTGGAACCCTACCCTATGACTATGTTTTCAGACGGGACACTTTACCCATCTTGTTTTTCCATGCAACTTTGGATAACCGTGCATACACACAACCTTGTTTTTTGCTGTCATGCATGAGTATACATCTAGAAGGAGCCATTCAACTGTTACGGCAGCCATACGAGATAGGGCTGTTGCAATAAGCTTGCATAGCCCTTAGGTTTGTTGCTGAAATACTAGCTGGCAGCCCCACAGAAAAGTAAGATTAATTTGCATATGTTGGAACACTGAGCAGCATCACAGTAAAGTTACCTAGCAACCAGCGGGCTGGCAGCAGAAATCTACTAAGGCATCTCCCAGAGTTAAAGTCAGTTTTATTGTGACACTCTCAGTCTTCTACCTATGCAATGTCGCCTCAATTTTGGCTGGGGGCTGCCATCTTGGGTTTCTGTAGCCAACTTTCCCTTAGCAACTGGCTCCTACTGTATGTGCAGACCACAAGGGGGAGACAACAGAATATAAAAGTGACAATAGGCATGTACACATAGTGCCGACATCACCTACAATATTGAGATTCTTTGGACTAGTCATTTTTCTCTGTTTTTTTTTTCTGTCTTCTCAATACCTACTTGCCTTGAATTGCACTGTGTGCATAGAGTCTCAACATTGAGGGATTTTCCCAAAATGTTGCAGAAATGCAGGCATCAAAAGAGACACACTGAATGTCCATCCTGTTCAACCTGCAATCCCCCTCCCCCATCCAGAGAAAGGTAAATACCTCATAAGGTACAGTTCAAATCAATTCTCCATCCATTGCTGCTGCAAACTGACAGTCAGAATAAAGGCCTGGCTCAATTTCCCAACACCTGGAAGAGCTGGAAGGTGTACTATTGCTGTTCTAACGGGAAGCCACCTCCCGGGGGGGTCTCTCTCCTCTCCCCATTAGCACCGTAGATATTTCTACACACTTATTCTGTGGCTTTTTACTTAGTCATGACAATCTCCATAAGCTTAAATTGCCATCCTTTTGGACAAGTAGAGTGTCCAATCAATGCTAAGTATTCACCCTAACTCTAAAACCTTCATGCTGATTGGCTGGATTTTTGCATATGTAATTAGATGTGTTTTCTGCCATTTTTGTGGTTGTTTGGCAGTCATGTAGCAGATAATTGTAGTGCAGTCTCCTATAGGATGACATCATCTGCATTATGAAGATTCATTTGGCTTGTCTTTCTTATTTATTATATTCATTCATTCTCTCTCTCATTCATTGTCTCTCATTCATTGTCTCTCATTCATTGTCTCTCATTCATTGTCTCTCATTCATTGTCTCTCATTCATTGTCTCTCATTCATTGTCTCTTTCTCTCTCTCTCTCTCTCTCCTCACCATATACACTGTATATATGCCCAGAATAGTTATTCTGTGGGTTCTTGCATCTGCGCTGCTTTGTTATTTCAAGGGCCTACTTTTTTAGCAGTGACTCTCTATGTGGAACCCTACCCTATGACTATGTTTTCAGACGGGACACTTTACCCATCTTGTTTTTCCATGCAACTTTGGATAACCGTGCATACACACATCCTTGTTTTTTGCTGTCATGCATGAGTATACATCTAGAAGGATCCATTCAACTGTTACGGCAGCCATACGAGATAGGGCTGTTGCAATAAGCTTGCATAGCCCTTAGGTTTGTTGCTGAAATACTAGCTGGCAGCCCCACAGAAAAGTAAGATTAATTTGCATATGTTGGAACACTGAGCAGCATCACAGTAAAGTTACCTAGCAACCAGCGGGCTGGCAGCAGAAATCTACTAAGGCATCTCCCAGAGTTAAAGTCAGTTTTATTGTGACACTCTCAGTCTTCTACCTATGCAATGTCGCCTCAATTTTGGCTGGGGGCTGCCATCTTGGGTTTCTGTAGCCAACTTTCCCTTAGCAACTGGCTCCTACTATATGTGCAGACCACAAGGGGGAGACAACAGCATATAAATGTGACAATAGGCGTGTACACATAGTGCCGACATCACCTACAATATTGAGATTCTTTGGACTTGTCATTTTTCTCCGTTTTTTTTTTTCTGTCTTCTCAACACCTACTTGCCTTGAATTGCACTGTGTGCATAGAGTCTCAACATTGAGGGATTTTCCCAAAATGTCGCAGAAATGCAGGCATCAAAAGAGACACACTGAATGTCCATCCTGTTCAACCTGCAATCCCCCTCCCCCATCCAGAGAAAGGTAAATACCTCATAAGGTACAGTTCAAATCAATTCTCCATCCATTGCTGCTGCAAACTGACAGTCAGAATAAAGGCCTGGCTCAATTTCCCAACACCTGGAAGAGCTGGAAGGTGTACTATTGCTGTTCTAACGGGAAGCCGCCTCCCGGGGGGGTCTCTCTCCTCTCCCCATTAGCACCGTAGATATTTCTACACACTTATTCTGTGGCTTTTTACTTAGTCATGACAATCTCCATAAGCTTAAATTGCCATCTTTTTGGACAAGTAGAGTGTCCAATCAATGCTAAGTATTCACCCTAACTCTAAAACCTTCATGCTGATTGGCTGGATTTTTGCATATGTAATTAGATGTGTTTTCTGCCATTTTTGTGGTTGTTTGGCAGTCATGTAGCAGATAATTGTAGTGCAGTCTCCTATAGGATGACATCATCTGCATTATGAAGATTCATTTGGCTTGTCTTTCTCATTTATTATATTCATTCATTCTCTCTCTCATTTATTCTCTTTCATTCATTGTCTCTCATTCATTGTCTGTCATTCATTGTCTGTCATTCATTGTCTGTCATTCATTGTCTGTCATTCATTGTCTGTCATTCATTGTCTCTCATTCATTGTCTCTTTCTCTCTCTCTCTCTCTCTCTCCCTCCCTCCCTCTCTCTCTCTCTCTCTCTCTCTCTCCCTCCCTCTCTCTCTCTCTCTCCCTCCCTCTCTCTCTCTCTCTCTCCCTCCCTCTCTCTCTCTCTCTCTCTCTCTCCTCACCATATACACTGTATATATGCCCAGAATAGTTATTCTGTGGGTTCTTGCATCTGCGCTGCTTTGTTATTTCAAGGGCCTACTTTTTTAGCAGTGACTCTCTATGTGGAACCCTACCCTATGACTATGTTTTCAGACGGGACACTTTACCCATCTTGTTTTTCCATGCAACTTTGGATAACCGTGCATACACACAACCTTGTTTTTTGCTGTCATGCATGAGTATACATCTAGAAGGAGCCATTCAACTGTTACGGCAGCCATACGAGATAGGGCTGTTGCAATAAGCTTGCATAGCCCTTAGGTTTGTTGCTGAAATACTAGCTGGCAGCCCCACAGAAAAGTAAGATTAATTTGCATATGTTGGAACACTGAGCAGCATCACAGTAAAGTTACCTAGCAACCAGCGGGCTGGCAGCAGAAATCTACTAAGGCATCTCCCAGAGTTAAAGTCAGTTTTATTGTGACACTCTCAGTCTTCTACCTATGCAATGTCGCCTCAATTTTGGCTGGGGGCTGCCATCTTGGGTTTCTGTAGCCAACTTTCCCTTAGCAACTGGCTTCTACTGTATGTGCAGACCACAAGGGGGAGACAACAGCATATAAAAGTGTCAATAGGCATGTACACATAGTGCCGACATCACCTACAATATTGAGATTCTTTGGACTTGTCATTTTTCTCTGTTTTTTTTTCTGTCTTCTCAACACCTACTTGCCTTGAATTGCACTGTGTGCATAGAGTCTCAACATTGAGGGATTTTCCCAAAATGTTGCAGAAATGCAGGCATCAAAAGAGACACACTGAATGTCCATCCTGTTCAACCTGCAATCCCCCTCCCCCATCCAGAGAAAGGTAAATACCTCATAAGGTACAGTTCAAATCAATTCTCCATCCATTGCTGCTGCAAACTGACAGTCAGAATAAAGGCCTGGCTCAATTTCCCAACACCTGGAAGAGCTGGAAGGTGTACTATTGCTGTTCTAACGGGAAGCCGCCTCCCGGGGGGGTCTCTCTCCTCTCCCCATTAGCACCGTAGATATTTCTACACACTTATTCTGTGGCTTTTTACTTAGTCATGACAATCTCCATAAGCTTAACCACATGAGGACCGCCGTACGTAAATTTACGGCCTCATGTGCTGGTACCTAAAGACCGGACTATTGTCAAAATACGTCCGGCCTTTAGGTACCTTTCTGGCGGGGGGAGGGGTGCGGGGGGGACAGGGGTTAGGTGTTACTAACACCTAACCCCTTCCTCCATAACGTCCAGTCGGAACTCAGTCCGACTGGACGTGTTAACCCTTTCGATCGCGCCGTGAAACATCACGGCGCGATCGAAAGGGATCCGCCGATAATTTAAAGTGATCGGCACCCCCCGCGGCGAGATCGAGGGGTGCCGATGTCAGTAACAGGTAGTCTGGGGTCCGGCCAGTGACCCCAGACTACCGGAGCCCCCACATACCTGGTGATCCTGCCAGGCGGTGGAGGAAGTGAGCGATGCAGCTCACTTCCTCTGCAGCTTACAGGACACGAGCAGGTTCATGTCCTGCTCGTGTCCTGTCTGCTACTGTGTAGAATCAGTTGATGCTTTCATCAAAGCATCAACTGATTCAAGTGTCCTAAAGGGACACATGAAAAAGTAAAAAAAAAGTTTAAAAAAAAATAATAAAGTGTATGAAAAAAGTAATAAAGTTCTAAAGTCCAAAAATCCCTTTTTTTCTATACAAAATGAATTATATAAAAAAAAGCACTAAAAATTAAAAAAAGCAATGCATATTTGGTATCGCCGCGTCCGTAACAACCTGTACAATAAAACTGAAATAATATTTAATGTACACGGTGAACGTCGGAAAAAAAAAACGGAAAAAACTCGCCGGAAATAATGATTTTTTGCCATCTCATCCTACAAAATATGCTATAAAAAGTGATCAAAAAGTCATATTCACCCCACAACAGTGCCAATAAAAAGCGCACATTTTCCCGCAAAAAATAAGCCCTCAACCAACACTGTCAACCGAAAAATAAAAATGTTACGTCTCAGAAGATGGCGATGCAAAAAACATTGATTTATGTCCCCATATGTGTTTTTGTTCTGCAGACTTAGTATCGCATAAAAAAATAACATAAATGAGGTATCGCCGTAACCGTACCGACCCGCAGAATAAAGGACACATGTTACTTATGCTGTACGCTGCATGGCGAAAAATTTAAAATGTAAAACTCAATGCAGGATTGATTTTTTTTTTTTTTAATCCAGCAAGAAAGAGTTAATAAAATGTAATCAGTAAGTTGTAGGCACCCAAAGATGGTGTCATTACAAAATGCATCTCATCCTGCAAACAACAAGCCCTTATATGGCCACGTCACCAGAAAAATAAAGAAAATATAGCATCTAGCAATGTCAAGGCAAAACCCCCCAAAAATCGCCAAATTATTAGAACACAACTGGCTGCGGCAGATAGGGAATATATAAGCTGTGCGAGCGAATATCAGGGGACACCCCAGATTTACAGCTTATGAGCGAAAAAACACCAGAAGTGACCCCCAGAGTGACTCCCCCAATCATAGGAGCTACTGGGACATAGTAGGGAATTTGGTGTCTGCAATGTTCTCCGCACAGCTTATACATTCCCTCTTCGCCATCCGCTGTGCAGTCACGTCTGGGATACTAATACTCACTACACCCCCTGATAAATTCTTTGAGGGGTGCAGTTTTCAAAATGGGGTCACTCCTTTGGGGAATCCACTTTTCTGGTACCTTACAGGCTCTACAAACATGACATGGCGTCCAGATACCAAACATCAAAATCTGTACTCCAAAAGCCGCATCGCGCTCCATCGCTTCTGCGCCCTGCTGTGCGCCCAAACTGCAGTTTATGACACATGTATGACACTGGTGTACCCAGGATAACGGACGTAATGTCATATGTGGGTATAAACTGATATTAGGGCACAGCCAGACACAGAAGGGAAGAAGGGTTATTGGGTTTTTGGAGCACAGACGGTTTGGTTTTTGGATGCCATGACACTTTTGTAGATCTGAAACGCCAGTAAAGTGGAATCCCCTGATATGTGACCTTATTTTGGAAACTACACCCCTGAAGGATTTCTCCAGGGGTACAGAGAGCATTTTTAACCCCCAAGTGTTGCTATAACTTATTATCCATAAATGAATACGAAGCTGATTGTGAGAGGTGAAAATGACAATTTTTCCAGGAATACATCATTTCAGTGCGTAATATGTTGTGCCCGCCTTGTATCAGAGATGAACGCTCTAAAAGCTGTTGTGCCCGGGATACCCGCTTACCAGTTTTTGGAGTGTCTCTGCTGACATAAGTTGGGCACAACATATCGGGCACTAAAATGGCGAATCTCTGGAAATTTTTCATTTTTAACTTCTCATTATCAGCTGTGATTTCATTTCTGGAAACTAAATAAATGCAACACTCAAGGGTTAAAAACGCTCGTTACAACACTTCATAAATCCCATCAGTGGGCTAGTGTCCAAAATGGGGTGACATGTCTGCGGATTCCACTTTATTGGCAATTCAGGGGCTTTGCAAAAGTGGCATGGTGTCCTAAAACCAAACTGTGCTCCAAAAACCAAAATAGCGCTCCTTCCCTTCTGTGCCCGGCTGTGCCCAAACAGCCATTTATACCCACATATGGCATTAAGTCCGTTATCCGGGGTACACCAGTGTCATACATGTGGGCATACACCGCTATTTGGGTACCCAGCAGGGCGCAGATGTGAAGGAGCGATATGTGCTTTTGGAGTGCAGATTTAGATTCTTTGTTTTTGGACACCACGTCACATTTGCAGAGGCCCTAAAATTGTCCCTACAAAATGGGGTCACTTCTTGGTGAATTCCAGTTTACTGTCACCTGTGTAGTTTCTAAAATGGGGTCACAATGGGGGGTTTCCATTGTATTGATACTTTAGGGGCTCAGCTAATGCGACATGACACCTGAGAACTATTCCAGCCACTTCTGCTTTCTAAAAGCCAAATAGCGCTCTTTCCATTCTGAGCCCCACCGTATACCCATACAGCAGATTATGGCCACATATGGGGTATTGCCGTGTTAAGAAGAAATTGTGTAACAAACTCTGGGGGGCTTTTAATTCTTCAGCTACTTGCAAAATTAAAAATATGGCGCTAAATGGACGATTAATTGGAAAAAAAAAGTAATTTTTCATTTTTACGTCCCATTGTTAATAAAATCTGTGAATCAGCTGTGAGGCCAAAATGCTCACCAAACCCCTAGATAAATTCTATGAGGGGTGTAGTTTCCAAAATGGGGTCACTTTTAGGGGGTTTCCACTTTATTGGTACACTAGGGGCTCTGCAAATTCGACATGGCACCTGAAAAATATTCCAGCAAAATCTGCCCTTCAAAAGCCAAATAGCGCTCTTTCCATTCTGAGCCCCACCATGTTCTCATACAGTAGATTATTACCACATATGGGGCATTTCTGTGTTCAGGAGAAATTGTGTAACGAACTTTAGGGAGCTTTTTTTCCTTTATCCTCTTGTGAAAATGAAAAATTTGGGGCTAAATTGACAGTTTGTTGGAAAAAAAGTAAATTTTCATTTTCATGTCCCAATGTTAATAAAATCTGTGAAACAGCTGTAGGGTCAAAATGCTCACTCTACCCTTTGATATGTTTTGTGGGGGGTGTAGTTTCCAAAATGGGGTCACTTTTAGGGGGTTTCCACTGTATTGGTTCTCTAGGGGCTCTGCAAATCAGACATGGCACCTAAAATTATTCCAGCAAAATCTGCCATCCAAAAGCCAAATAGCGCTCCTTCCATTCTGAGCCCCGCCATGTTCCCATACAGCAGAATATGGCCACATATGGGGTATTGCCGTGTTCAGGATAAATTGTTTAACAAACTTTGGGGGGCTTTTACTCCTTTAACCCCTTGTGAAAATGAAAACTTTGGGGATAAAGTGACATTTTAGTAATTTTTCTTTTACACATTCCAATGTTAGTAAAATCTGTGGAACAACTGTAGGGTCAAAATGCTGACTATACCCCTTGATGAATTCTGTGAGGGGTGTAGATTCTAAAATGGGGTCACTTTTGGGGGGTTTCCATTGTTTTGGTACGCTAAGGGCTCTGCAAATGTGACATGGTGCCTGAAAATTATTCCAGCAAAATATGCTGTTCAAACACCCAGTGTCACTCCTTCCCTTTCGTGCACTGCCGTGTGCCCAAAAATCAGTTTACACCCACATGTGGGGTATTTCTGTGCACGGGAGAAATTGTATAACAAAATGTGAGATGCATTTTCTCCTTTAACCCTTTGTGAATGTGTTAATTTTAGGTCTAAATGAATGTATTAGTGAAAAAAAATGAAATGTCTAAATTTGACCTCCATATTATTTTTATTCTTATGAAATGCTTAAAGGGTTAACAAACATCCCAAATGCTGTTTTGAATAATTTGAGGGGTGTAGTTTTGAAAATGGGGTGATTTATGGGGGTTTCTATTATATAGGCCTTTATAATTCCTTTCAGAACTGAAGTGTTCCCTAAAAAATTAGTTTGAGGAATTTTCTTGTAAATCTGGAAAATCGCTGTTACACTTGTAAGCCTTGTAACGTCCAAAATGAATTAAAAGACGATCAAAAGATGATGCCGATATAAAGCAGAGATATGGGAGATAATATTTATTCATGTATTTGGATGGTATGACTATCTGCCTGAAAAGCAGAGAATTTCACATTTTGAAAATTGCAATTTTTTCCAAATTTCCATCAAATTTGCTAGTTTTTTTATAAATAAATACAAAAATATTGATTAGTGTTTACCACTAACGTGAAGTATAATGTGTTACGAAAAAACAATTTCAAAATCACTTGTGTAAGTTAAAGCGTCTCAAAGTTATTGCCATTTAAAGTGACACATGTCAGTTTTGAAAAAAGAGGCCCGGTCCTTAATGTACTTCTGGGCCTGGTCCTTAACCGGTTAAATTGCCATCTTTTTTGGACAAGTAGAGTGTCCAATCAATGCTAAGTATTCACCCTAACTCTAAAACCTTCATGCTGATTGGCTGGATTTTTGCATATGTAATTAGATGTGTTTTCTGCCATTTTTGTGGTTGTTTGGCAGTCATGTAGCAGATAATTGTAGTGCAGTCTCCTATAGGATGACATCATCTGCATTATGAAGATTCATTTGGCTTGTCTTTCTTATTTATTATATTCATTCATTCTCTCTCTCATTCATTGTCTCTCATTCATTGTCTCTCATTCATTGTCTCTCATTCATTGTCTCTCATTCATTGTCTCTCATTCATTGTCTCTCATTCATTGTCTCTTTCTCTCTCCCTCCCTCCCTCTCTCTCTCCTCACCATATACACTGTATATATGCCCAGAATAGTTATTCTGTGGGTTCTTACATCTGCGCTGCTTTGTTATTTCAAGGGCCTACTTTTTTAGCAGTGACTCTCTATGTGGAACCCTACCCTATGACTATGTTTTCAGACGGGACACTTTACCCATCTTGTTTTTCCATGCAACTTTGGATAACCGTGCATACACACAACCTTGTTTTTTGCTGTCATGCATGAGTATACATCTAGAAGGAGCCATTCAACTGTTACGGCAGCCATACGAGATAGGGCTGTTGCAATAAGCTTGCATAGCCCTTAGGTTTGTTGCTGAAATACTAGCTGGCAGCCCCACAGAAAAGTAAGATTAATTTGCATATGTTGGAACACTGAGCAGCATCACAGTAAAGTTACCTAGCAACCAGCGGGCTGGCAGCAGAAATCTACTAAGGCATCTCCCAGAGTTAAAGTCAGTTTTATTGTGACACTCTCAGTCTTCTACCTATGCAATGTCGCCTCAATTTTGGCTGGGGGCTGCCATCTTGGGTTTCTGTAGCCAACTTTCCCTTAGCAACTGGCTCCTACTGTATGTGCAGACCACAAGGGGGAGACAACAGCATATAAAAGTGACAATAGGCGTGTACACATAGTGCCGACATCACCTACAATATTGAGATTCTTTGGACTTGTCATTTTTCTCCGTTTTTTTTTTTTTTTTTCTGTCTTCTCAACACCTACTTGCCTTGAATTGCACTGTGTGCATAGAGTCTCAACATTGAGGGATTTTCCCAAAATGTTGCAGAAATGCAGGCATCAAAAGAGACACACTGAATGTCCATCCTGTTCAACCTGCAATCCCCCTCCCCCATCCAGAGAAAGGTAAATACCTCATAAGGTACAGTTCAAATCAATTCTCCATCCATTGCTGCTGCAAACTGACAGTCAGAATAAAGGCCTGGCTCAATTTCCCAACACCTGGAAGAGCTGGAAGGTGTACTATTGCTGTTCTAACGGGAAGCCGCCTCCCGGGGGGGTCTCTCTCCTCTCCCCATTAGCACCGTAGATATTTCTACACACTTATTCTGTGGCTTTTTACTTAGTCATGACAATCTCCATAAGCTTAAATTGCCATCTTTTTGGACAAGTAGAGTGTCCAATCAATGCTAAGTATTCACCCTAACTCTAAAACCTTCATGCTGATTGGCTGGATTTTTGCATATGTAATTAGATGTGTTTTCTGCCATTTTTGTGGTTGTTTGGCAGTCATGTAGCAGATAATTGTAGTGCAGTCTCCTATAGGATGACATCATCTGCATTATGAAGATTCATTTGGCTTGTCTTTCTTATTTATTATATTCATTCATTCTCTCTCTCTTTCATTCATTGTCTCTCATTCATTGTCTCTCATTCATTGTCTCTCATTCATTGTCTCTCATTCATTGTCTCTCATTCATTGTCTCTCATTCATTGTCTCTCATTCATTGTCTCTCATTCATTGTCTCTTTCTCTCTCTCTCTCTCTCTCCCTCCCTCCCTCTCTCTCTCTCTCTCTCTCTCCTCACCATATACACTGTATATATGCCCAGAATAGTTATTCTGTGGGTTCTTGCATCTGCGCTGCTTTGTTATTTCAAGGGCCTACTTTTTTAGCAGTGACTCTCTATGTGGAACCCTACCCTATGACTATGTTTTCAGACGGGACACTTTACCCATCTTGTTTTTCCATGCAACTTTGGATAACCGTGCATACACACAACCTTGTTTTTTGCTGTCATGCATGAGTAATGATAAGTTGGCTTTCCTAAAGAAGGCCAGCTGTTGTTGACTGTTTCCAAATTAGTTGGAGTCTAGGGTCCGGATCCCTACTCCCTCACCATATACTTAAAATGAAGACACAGACAACTGTATCTGCACATAAGATGGCGTGTGCGCGCCTAAGAAAAGGTTCATGCTTTATTTATACACAGTTTCTTAAGCGTTATCTAAAATATGCAATAAGTGATTGATTATACAAAAATATATTCAAGGTAACGAGCCATCTGCACTTGGTGGTTCAAAGCCAAAAAACTATTAATCAGTCCTTGCCCTACGTGGGTGACCTTCTTCTATAGCAAAAAGCAGATAAGACAAAAATGTTCTCCTTGAGTTCTTCATCTTTGGTTAACTCTTTCCTCTCAGTCCCCCCTTTGGCGCTGATGGAGAAGTCTGGATCCTGGCAAAGGATTGACAGCCGATGTGAACCTCAGATACTATCTGAACCGCGGGTTGTCCAGGGCTGTGGATGCTTCTGGGTCCTACAACCATCCTCCGAGGACACACAGGCATATCCCCCACCAAGAGACTTCTTCATTTGAGCGCCAACACTAGAGGGAATAAGACACAAAGAGTTAGATAGGAGTTGATCTTGGACTTCTACACACCTGCTGACAGATACATCTTAAACATTTCCATACTACATATATAGCAAAGAGGATTAGTATAATTTGCAAAAAACCTTGGAGTATCCCAACCAACCATCAGCCTACGCCTTTAAACCAATTGGCTGGGTTAAGGCTAGAAAGTACTCCTGACCACCAGGTGTCTTGTTCGGCTAGGACCATTTTATCATGTTTTTCCCTTAACTGTGCAAGTTTATCCAGACCAGCTGTGATTTGCACTACTCCTTCTGTATCCACATAATGGCAACAGGTGGGGCCTACTATCTGGCACATGCCCCCCTGTGCAGCAGTAATGTAATCAAGCACTATAGTATGTTGGTTAGTAACTGTTATGAGTTGTTTCTGTACAGCTACTGAAGCATTGAGTAGGTTGAGTATTTCGAATATCTGATCATCCAAATAATCGGTAGCTTCTACCAATTTATCCCAAGTTTGCATTACCATGGGATAAAGAAACAATGTACTAAAAATCTTATTAGTTGAAGACATTTGTACCAGATGGGGTCTTCCACTGGGTCGTGGCTTGTTGTCTGTCGCTCTTTTTGTGAGCAAATGTCTGGGGATCTTATTCACAGGGAGGTCATCAGTATTAACTATAAAAGTGGCAGGTGTTAGTCTAACAGCCGTACAGGTACCATTAACTCCTACTGGGAGCCACTTGTAGGCGTTCTTTCCACAAGCCCAGTACACCCCCCTTGGAAGATCCCAGAGATGAGAGTGTTGCAAAATTAGACGATGTGCAAGATCAATTAATTTAGTGATATTTTGTATAACACACCAACCAGGATACTGTCCTAGTGGACTACAGTATCCTACATCTGGATTACCACATGTAGCCTCACCTGGTTTATACTCAGCAGATTCATTGCACCACAAATTATATGCTTCCTTATTACAGGTATCATTGTTACCATTTTTAAATAGGAATGCCCACTCCCAGTTAGGGTCTATGATCTTTCTTTCAAGCAGGGAAGGTTTCCATGCATCGGGAGTTCCTATACTGTTTACAGTTCTGTTAAACATTATTTTTAGTTCTTCTAGGGGCACATCCCCCAACTGTACAACTTGTGTATAGTTCCTCCTCACCCAATTGCCTCCCTTGAATGCTAGATACTGGTTGTGATCTTTCGATGTCGATGCCATGACCCCCGCCCACCATGGAGGGGACGTCCATCCTGCTAATGGGATTGGTACACTAACATTCCATTGGCTGCTAAATTGTGCATTACTGTTAGCCCTTTGATCCCAACATGAGCCTGAATTGAAAAACTCTTCAAATGGGACAGGTATAGCTAGATATGCCATGGAGGAGGCAGTTACCGGGGAATGGGTGCATATCCAACAATCAGACACATTCAAATATTGGTTTAGTATTCTGTGATGTGTTAGTAACATGTTTTCTCTAGAATCAGATTCTTTCAAAAAGGATATGCTTGATCCGATCATGATCAGGATCAAGAGGCAAGTTTGCAGTGGCTGGCATGGATCCATGTTTCTCTTCCTTCTAGCTTTACAGATGTGGGAGTCGTCAGAAGGACTTGGAATGGACCATCAAATCTTGGTTCAAGACTCTTTCGGGTGTGCTTCTTGACGTAGACCAGGTCACCAGGCTGCAGTTTATGTGCTCCTGCATCAGCTTCAGAGTCTGGGAGGGAAGAGAATACTCGAGAATGGTTAACATTCAGCAATTTCTGCAGACTTATGACATATGCGGTCAGGCTGTCACAATTTAGTTCTAGCTGTTGTGGAAAGTAACATCCCAGCTGTGGCGCCCTCCCAAACAATATCTCATATGGTGATAACCTGGTTCTGCCCGAGGGCGCGGTTCTCACAGAGTATAAAGCAATTGGTAAACATTGTGTCCAAGGTTTACGTGTTTCTTGCATTGCCTTTTGGATTTTCAGTTTGAGAGTACCATTTAGCCTTTCCACCTTGCCTGAGGCTTGTGGCCTGTAAGGGGTATGCAGAGCCGAGTCAATGCCTAGGGCCAAGCATATGTTTTGGAACACCTGACCAGTAAAATGAGTTCCTCGGTCTGACTCAATGACTTCGGGCAGACCAAATCTCGGGACTAGTTCTGTGGCAATTTTTGCCGCAGTACTCTTTGCGGTAGCCGCTTTTACGGGGTACCCTTCCGGCCACCCCGAGAATAAGTCCACACAGACAAGCACGTACTCGTATTGGCCACTTTTTGGCATCTGTATATAATCAATCTGAAGCCTCTGGAACGGATAGTGGGCCTTAGGTAAGTGCTTTGGTGGAACTTTAACAGTCTGTCCAGGATTATTGGCCTGACAGATGTGGCAGGCCCTGATCCGATCGTTTGCGTACTGTCTGAATCCTGGTGCATGCCAGGTTTGTTTAGCTTGTTGCACCATCACATTTGCACTAGTATGACTGGGAAGATGTAAAGCAGAATAAATGGCTGGGAACCAAACTCTTGGTAGGGCTGGTAGTCCATTAACATGCCATGTTTCTTCCATCAAGATCCCTTTTCTAGTGCATTCATCAAGTTCTTCCTCAGTTAAAGCCTGAGTGGCTTGTTTTAACAGTTCCTTGGAAGACAGGTCTGTGACTGCTTTTACCTCCTCGTCAAGCGGTAATGGGAGGAGTGCAGCCCTTTTGGCTGCTTTGTCAGCCAAGTCATTTCCTCTTGCTTCCTTGGTACCTGCACGTGTGTGAGCGGCTACTTTCACCACTGCAAGATCCTTGCTTTTTGCAGCCGCCTCCACAAGTTGTTTAATCAAATCTCCATGCTTGATGGGATTTCCTGCTGCTGTAAGGAATCCCCTTACTGCCCAAATATGACCTGAGTCATGTATAACGCCATGTGCATATGCTGAATCGGTATAGATGTTGGTTGTGGCATCACCTGCTCTTTCTATGGCCTCTTTTAGTGCCGTTAGTTCTGCAACTTGGGCAGACTGGCTTGGTGGCAGAGGACCACATGTCACTGTCTCATGCAGGGTGACCACAGCATATCCAGTATGGAATTTTCCTTTTTCATCAGCATATCTACTGCCATCGATAAAAAATTCATGTACTGGATTGGGCAATGGGGTCCTCGAGATGGTATGAAAAGGTTGTGATTCTGCTTCTATCAGTTCGGTGCAGTCATGCTCAAAAATCATAGGTGATTCTGTTGCCTCATCACTCTCAGTCTCAGTGTCTCCCACATCACTCCCCCCTTCTAAATCTGCGAAGATTAGGAGTTCCGCTAGATTTAGACTCGTGAGTTTTTGAAAAGTGAGGTTGGGAGGGAGGAGGAGCGCGCATTGCATGCGCACCTGTCTGGCCATAGACAGATGTTTTGTCTGTACTTGTGACAGTATGGCATAGACATCATGGGTAGTCAAGATAGTGGTAGGATAATCCAGAGACACGTCGGATGCTTTGTCAAGGATGGCTTGAACTGAAGCAACAGTTCTTAGACAGGTGGGGGCAGCTTTCACAACTGGGTCCAGCTGCGCTGAATAATATCCAAGAGGTCTCTGCTTGCCATCAAATTTTTGAGTGAGTATGCCAAGAGCAAATCCATTCAGTTCTCTAATGAAGAGAAAAAAAGGATGTTGGTAATTAGGCAAACTGAGGGCAGGAGCCCTCAACAACTCCTGTTTCAAAGTTTGGAATGCAGCGACGCCTTCTGATGAGAGGGAGAAAGGAATTTCCTTAGTACAATCATAGAGTGGCTGCATCAGTTTTGCTGCGTTTGGGATCCATTGTCTGCAATAGGAGACAAGGCCCAAGAAGGCTCGGAGTTGTTTCACGTTAGTTGGGAGTTTTGCCTGTTGAATGGTTTGGATCCGTGATGGGCTCAGGTGTTTTTGCCCAGCTGATAGGCAGTGACCCAGAAAGATAACTTTTCTTTGTACAAACTGTAGTTTGTCTTTAGAAACTTTACAGTGTGCTGCGGCCAGAAAATGTAACAGCTCCAAGCTGGCTTGTATGCAGACTTCCTTGTTCGGACAACAAAGAAGGAGGTCATCAACATATTGCAAAAGTACACACCCATGAGGTAATTGAAAGGCTGAGAGGACAGACGCCATTGCTGAAGAATACAGGGTAGGAGAATGGACCATTCCCTGTGGCAGTCTTGTCCACGCATATTGAACACCTTTGTGCGTGAACGCAAAAAGGTGATAACAGTCAGGGTGTAATGGTACAGAAAAAAAATGCGTTCGCTATATCTATAGCCGTGTAGAACTCTGTCTCTGGTGGTACTTGGTTCAATAGAGTATGCGGATTCGGCACAACCGGAGTAAGGGGTTCTAATATCGAGTTTATTGCTCGAAGATCATGAACCATGCGATACGTTGTCGGTTGTCCTTTACCGGTCTTCTTCTTGACTGGGAATAAAGGGGTGTTCGCGGGTGACTTAAGTCGAATAAGTACACCTCTTTCCAGTAGCGGGTCGATTTGTTCAGATAAGGATTTCTCCTGAGATGGGTTAAGAGGATACTGTTGAAGTTGAGGCAGTTTAATGTCCTTTTTCCATAGTACTTTCACTGGGGCAACTGACATGTTGCCTATATCAGTTTTATCCTTTGCCCAGAGTTGAGTGGGCAGAGAGTCAAGAAGAGTAGAAAGGGGGGAGGTAGGCACTGTCTCATCCTCTGTCTCCAAGCTGAGTATCTGACACAAAGCTTCTGGTTTTAGATCCGAAGGGACCCGTAAGATGGCACTACCATCTTCCATATACTGTATGCTCCCCTGTAAACGGGATAGCAAATCCGCACCCAGGAGGGCCATTGTTCCTGAGCCTCCCACTAGGAATCTGGATACAAGTATATGTGGGCCTATCTTTGTTTTAAGAGGATGGGTAAGAGAGATTTGTTGAAGGCGGCCATCGAAGCCTGATACATTAACTCTGTCACTTGATATTTCTTCGAGGGACAATTGATCAGAGGGTATCATAGATCTTGAAGCCCCGGTATCCACTAGAGCTTGGGTTTGGAGTCCAGAGACTTGTATGGGGACCTGAATGAATGGACCCCTGGCGTCTTGGCTCCTAACCGGGCATAGTCAATCTTTTTTTTCTATCTCTTTATCACCCTCTTTTTCCTCTTTCTTTTTCTTCCGACACTCTTTGATAACGTGTCCTATTTTTCCACAATAGTAGCAGGTGGGACCCTTTCGCGGTCTCTGGTTGGGCTTTTCAGTAGCCACTGCTACCATGACCTTCTTTTGTTTCCCCTCTTGTAAATCCAACTGTATTCCACATGCTTTGGTTACCATCTCATCCACATTCTCTGCCTGTCTCCAATCAGGACAACATAGCTTTAGTTTATCTGAGATCTGTGATCTCAGTCCATCCATGAATGCCCTGGTTAGCAGTCGTCTGACTGCTGGTTCTCCTAAGTCGAGTCCTTCATCTTGGTACGATTGGGTTAATCTGTGGTGGTAATCTGTCACTGGCTCTTGGGAACCCTGGATTACTGGTCCTGAGGCTCCCTTCTGCCTTTGTTGGTTTTGGCAGAAGGTATCCAAATGCTCCATGAATTGAGCTCCTGATGCAACGGATCTGATTTCCCCGCCATTAGGTAAATGGGGAGTAATATGAGTTTGAAGTTGAGAGAATTGCACCGGGCTCATCTTCATTCTACAAAGGTCCATCATATCAATCCAGGTGGCTCTGTATGTCCCTTGAATCTGTTGTAAGTATCTACAGAAACTGACAGGAGCCGTCCCAGGATTTGGGGCGTTTTGTAGCAGGGACATCTGATCCCCAGGTTGCCAGGGCTTGTATTCGTCATATGTCCTCGTTACCGCTTCTCTTGGGGCATTTGGGTTAGCCGGGTCTTGTGGTGGTCTAATGAGAGTTCTTCTTTCCACCACTGGGTACAAGGACTCAGTGTGGGGCTTAGGAGTGCCACAGGCTAGGCAATTGTTTCTCCAGCCTGGATTTTGTTGACCGCAGTTGGAGCAAGTCCATACTTGAGGGTCACTAACTGTCTTAGCATACGAAGGGGGCGCACTTGGGACCGGGATCTGGCCCCCAGGTGTTGGTCGGGTATCAGTGATATCCCATATCTTTTTGTTTCTATCGTATGTCCATCCTTGATCTTTTGCTTTTTGGGATAGATTTCTCATGTTAGTTACTGTTGCGTCCCATCCATTGTCTGTAACTATCCCTCCCCTTGTTTCCTGGACTTTTGTCCAGGTACTGGGGTCAAAAACATCTTCATGTTGGATCTTGAAGCATTTTAGCATTGCTTTAGCCCTTTTTCCTTGTTCCTTGCCATATTGGCAGATTACTATGTGGGTTGCCGTAACCCCTTTTGATTCTGTGTGTCCCATTTTTTACTTCGTAGTTACCCGGAAGCGCCCGGAGGATCAATTGTGATCTCCTTTCCTGCGTTCCTTAACCTGTAACTACGGATTACTACCAAAAATCGGGACCGAGAATGCTCCACGGTTCAGGGCTTCCTTTCTTTACGTTAAGATAAATCCTAACTGCTATATATGCTCCAAAACAGATCACACCAGCAATACAGAGGATGGTTAGCATGTCACTGCTATTCCCTAGGAAACAACCAGACTACGGTCCGGCGTCCTTGTACAGGCAGGCTACTAGGCTCGTTCCAAAGTGGTTTTAGCACTGGCACTGTTCCCACTGCACAACGCTCCGTGTCTGTGAAGCCACGGCCAGGCTCTGGGTAACAGTTTTAGCCCGAACGAACAATACTTCGCCTCTGTACTCTATCCCTTTCAGGTTAGGACATACAAACAAAAAACAGTCAACAAGAGAAAAAAAAACAGAGTTCAAATTGACCTGCGGGGGGGCACGCTTATGTCCTTACCTCCGCGCTGATCTTGAGACAGCGAGAGAGAGGAGACAGCAAGACAGAAAGGAGCACAGAAGAGTGTAAGTTCAGCTCCTTACCTGGCCAGGTTTTGTGTTGCCGTATCCGCAGTCCCTCTGGCTCAGTTGATCGCCACGTCGGTTCAGAGCGGTCCCCGTTATGCAGGTCCCTGTTCGGGCGCCAGTAATGATAAGTTGGCTTTCCTAAAGAAGGCCAGCTGTTGTTGACTGTTTCCAAATTAGTTGGAGTCTAGGGTCCGGATCCCTACTCCCTCACCATATACTTAAAATGAAGACACAGACAACTGTATCTGCACATAAGATGGCGTGTGCGCGCCTAAGAAAAGGTTCATGCTTTATTTATACACAGTTTCTTAAGCGTTATCTAAAATATGCAATAAGTGATTGATTATACAAAAATATATTCAAGGTAACGAGCCATCTGCACTTGGTGGTTCAAAGCCAAAAAACTATTAATCAGTCCTTGCCCTACGTGGGTGACCTTCTTCTATAGCAAAAAGCAGATAAGACAAAAATGTTCTCCTTGAGTTCTTCATCTTTGGTTAACTCTTTCCTCTCACAATGTCGCCTCAATTTTGGCTGGGGGCTGCCATCTTAGGTTTCTGTAGCCAACTTTCCCTTAGCAACTGGCTCCTACTGTATGTGCAGACCACAAGGGGGAGACAACAGCATATAAAAGTGACAATAGGTGTGTACACATAGTGCCGACATCACCTACAATATTGAGATTCTTTGGACTTGTCATTTTTCTCTGTTTTTTTTTCTGTCTTCTCAACACCTACTTGCCTTGAATTGCACTGTGTGCATAGAGTCTCAACATTGAGGGATTTTCCCAAAATGTTGCAGAAATGCAGGCATCAAAAGAGACACACTGAATGTCCATCCTGTTCAACCTGCAATCCCCCTCCCCCATCCAGAGAAAGGTAAATACCTCATAAGGTACAGTTCAAATCAATTCTCCATCCATTGCTGCTGCAAACTGACAGTCAGAATAAAGGCCTGGCTCAATTTCCCAACACCTGGAAGAGCTGGAAGGTGTACTATTGCTGTTCTAACGGGAAGCCGCCTCCCGGGGGGGTCTCTCTCCTCTCCCCATTAGCACCGTAGATATTTCTACACACTTATTCTGTGGCTTTTTACTTAGTCATGACAATCTCCATAAGCTTAAATTGCCATCGTTTTGGACAAGTAGAGTGTCCAATCAATGCTAAGTATTCACCCTAACTCTAAAACCTTCATGCTGATTGGCTGGATTTTTGCATATGTAATTAGATGTGTTTTCTGCCATTTTTGTGGTTGTTTGGCAGTCATGTAGCAGATAATTGTAGTGCAGTCTCCTATAGGATGACATCATCTGCATTATGAAGATTCATTTGGCTTGTCTTTCTTATTTATTATATTCATTCATTCTCTCTCTCATTTATTCTCTTTCATTCATTGTCTCTCATTCATTGTCTCTCTCTCATTTAGTCTCTTTCATTCATTGTCTCTCATTCATTGTCTCTCATTCATTGTCTCTCTCTCTCTCCCTCCCTCTCTCTCTCTCTCTCTCTCTCTCCCTCTCTCCCTCCCTCCCTCTCTCTCTCTCCCTCCCTCCCTCCCTCCCTCTCTCTCCCTCCCTCCCTCCCTCCCTCCCTCTCTCTCTCTCTCTCTCCCTCCCTCCCTCCCTCTCTCTCCCTCCCTCCCTCCCTCTCTCTCTCTCTCTCCCTCCCTCTCTCTCTCTCTCTCTCTCTCTCCCTCCCTCCCTCTCTCTCTCTCTCTCTCTCTCTCTCCCTCCCTCCCTCTCTCTCTCTCTCTCCTCACCATATACACTGTATATATGCCCAGAATAGTTATTCTGTGGGTTCTTGCATCTGCGCTGCTTTGTTATTTCAAGGGCCTACTTTTTTAGCAGTGACTCTCTATGTGGAACCCTACCCTATGACTATGTTTTCAGACGGGACACTTTACCCATCTTGTTTTTCCATGCAACTTTGGATAACCGTGCATACACACAACCTTGTTTTTTGCTGTCATGCATGAGTATACATCTAGAAGGAGCCATTCAACTGTTACGGCAGCCATACGAGATAGGGCTGTTGCAATAAGCTTGCATAGCCCTTAGGTTTGTTGCTGAAATACTAGCTGGCAGCCCCACAGAAAAGTAAGATTAATTTGCATATGTTGGAACACTGAGCAGCATCACAGTAAAGTTACCTAGCAACCAGCGGGCTGGCAGCAGAAATCTACTAAGGCATCTCCCAGAGTTAAAGTCAGTTTTATTGTGACACTCTCAGTCTTCTACCTATGCAATGTCGCCTCAATTTTGGCTGGGGGCTGCCATCTTGGGTTTCTGTAGCCAACTTTCCCTTAGCAACTGGCTCCTACTGTATGTGCAGACCACAAGGGGGAGACAACAGCATATAAATGTGACAATAGGCGTGTACACATAGTGCCGACATCACCTACAATATTGAGATTCTTTGGACTTGTCATTTTTCTCCGTTTTTTTTTTTTTTTTCTGTCTTCTCAACACCTACTTGCCTTGAATTGCACTGTGTGCATAGAGTCTCAACATTGAGGGATTTTCCCAAAATGTTGCAGAAATGCAGGCATCAAAAGAGACACACTGAATGTCCATCCTGTTCAACCTGCAATCCCCCTCCCCCATCCAGAGAAAGGTAAATACCTCATAAGGTACAGTTCAAATCAATTCTCCATCCATTGCTGCTGCAAACTGACAGTCAGAATAAAGGCCTGGCTCAATTTCCCAACACCTGGAAGAGCTGGAAGGTGTACTATTGCTGTTCTAACGGGAAGCCGCCTCCCGGGGGGGTCTCTCTCCTCTCCCCATTAGCACCGTAGATATTTCTACACACTTATTCTGTGGCTTTTTACTTAGTCATGACAATCTCCATAAGCTTAAATTGCCATCTTTTTGGACAAGTAGAGTGTCCAATCAATGCTAAGTATTCACCCTAACTCTAAAACCTTCATGCTGATTGGCTGGATTTTTGCATATGTAATTAGATGTGTTTCCTGACATTTTTATGGTCTTTTGGCAGTCAGATGATATTTCTAGTGCAGTCTCATATAGGATGACATTTTTAATTCTTCTTTGGGAAAGATTTAGAAATGTTGACATTATTTCTCCCTAAGCTTAAATTTTCTTTCTTTTGAGGGCTGATCTTTGACTGACAAATAGAGCGCCCAATCAATGCTAAGGATTCTGCTTACACCTACAGTTATCGCTTCTCGGCCTTTTGGCCAAGATCCCACAGATCTAGAGAAGGCGATCCCCATATATGCGGAAAAGCAGCGATGGATTCTATTAATCAGATTCTTGATTCTTGTTGTCATGCAGAATATCATACTCCCTCCTCAGGCGAATTCAGGATAAAGACATCTTTCCAGATCCACGTTGAGGACAACGCAAGGTGAGTGTATACCCTCCGATATTTTGTGCAAGATTTTGGTCAACTTCCTCCATGTGAGTAAAACCCAAATCTTGGCATTGCAAAGCTATGAGGGAGTTTATGTGTTAACCTTCCGTCGGCAGGAAGATTGCAATAATTTTTCAAGACTTGTAAAAGCTAATTTGAAAGACAGAAGACTGAGGGGCTTAACTTTTACTCGGCTATATGATGACGACATAGTAATCACGGTCAAGATGATGAATCCCCATGTTCCCATAGAGGATGTTATAGATTACATGACCACCGTGACCGAGGTAATAAAAGCGGAGGGAATACTGGATTCAGAAGGGCTGTGGATCGGGAAATACCGATTTATTGTAAAGAAATTTGAGGAATATGATGAAAGTGTGGTGGGAGGAGGTTATAAAGGGGTTAAACATCCCCCGAATTTTTTTTGCATTGGAAAGGAGCGTGGCAGGCTTTTTTACAATGGAATGCAATGGAATAGGGCGCTATTGTTACAGGTGCCAACAGTTTGGGCATGGAGCGGCTGTTTGTGAACATCCTGAGGTGTGCGTGAAATGTCTGCAGCCTGGACACGCCACAGCTAACTGTGAGAATGAAGTGCTTTGTAATATATTCTTTTGCTTTGGTCATTCATTTAAGGAGTGTCCGGCCAGGACCAGCAGAGGCAGCAGGAGGAGCTATGCTGATGCGGCCAAAGGAACTGACACAAGAGGTGAGCAGACTGTGGCTACAGAAACCGCACCCCAGAAGGGAAAAGAGGGAAGCCAAACTGAAAAACTGGTGTCCAGATCTGCACCCAAGAGGGCCACACCCGAAGCTGCCTCTGGGAGAAGTTCAGACAAAGCGATGCCCAGCTCATTATCCCTGATTACTCAAGACCCAAAGGATTCTGGAACCCAGGTAATCAGCGATTTTTCTCTCCCTAATCTACAAATGGAGGTAGAAGGTGAGCCACAAATACCTGAGTGGACCATGGATGTGGAAAGGAAAACCGTGGAAGAAACCCTTCCGACGGGCATAGGGCCAGAAACCGGGGAGGAATCTCTGGAGGAAGGCTCTGGCTCAGAGGATGTGGTGGAGGCCACGGTCCAGCCTGAAGACCCACAGGGTGCGAAAAGGCAACGCACGGAAGGTGTGCGAAGAAAGGTGGAATTAATACCATTCGGGGTGCGTTCATCTGGAATAGATGTAGCCACGTCTGACTGAACGTGGAAGCCAGAATATCTCGGATATAGACCCGACCTAAAGGGATGGTATGGCTGCAATAACCATAAAGTCTCTCAATGTGAGGGGTATAAAGGGCGCTTATAAAAGGGCCGCTTTTTTTGAATTTTGCAAAAACAATTCTGCTGACTTTTATTTTTTGCAGGAGTGTGGACTTAAACACGAAATAAATTACGCCAGTTTACGTTCTGAATGGACGGCAGGTTTTTCCGTTTGGTCGGGTGACGACTTAAATAAAAATTCGGGTGTTGCAGTACTTGCTGGGAACCAGGAACACGAATTGGTTTCTTTTCAGGAAATAATATCCGGAAGGATTTTGTTGGTGACAGTGAAAGTAAGGAATGTTGCCATGCGTCTTATTAATGTTTATGCACCTACAGGGTCGGAGGAAAGAGCCGAGGCAATGCATGTCTTGAAACACTACATCTCTGGATCATTCCTTACCGTGACAGGAGGCGACTTTAATTGTACCCGTCTAGATGAAAGAAGAGAAGGTGGTTCCAGTAACCCCAGGTATGATCGCTCCAGACGAGAGCTGGAAAACATTATAACTGATTGTGATCTGAAAGACGGATGGAGGTCTCTGAAGGGGCGTGACCCTGGATACACGTGGAGTAATAGGAGATATAAGTCTCGTATTGATTTCTTCCTTATACCTAACGCATTGAATTTGATTGACATATCTCTGGAGGAAGTACTTTTTTCTGACCACAAAATGCTGTCTATAAAAATTCCTTCCAATATACCACAGAAGGGCAGCGGAATCTGGAGGTTGAATGTATCCTTGCTAAAGGAGGAAGAGGTCAGTAAAAATTTCTTACCTTTCTATAGAGATTTACAGTATAAAAGGAAGCATTTTAAAACTAGCCTGAAATGGTGGGAGTACGCCAAAAAACAAATCAAAAAGTTTTTTTGTCGTATGGGGAAAGTAATAGCAAGGAGGAAAAAAGAACGATATAAAAAACTACTTTTGCAGTTACAAACAGCAGTGCAGCTACAGAATGCAGGTGTGGAAATGGAGGAAGTGATTAGATCTGTAAAAAAGCAAATACAGACGGCTATTGAAGAGAGGGGAAAGGAGATAATATTTTCTGCAAAAGTTGAAAACCTGGAAAAAAACGAAAAGTGCACACGTTTTTTCTTTAAAAAACATCAAGAAAAAAAGACACCAATAGAGAAGCTTGAGGGCGAGAGCAACCTGGAGGGTATACTAAAAAAACAAGGGAATTTTACCAAAACCTTTTCAACACCAAACAAATAGACCAGCACTTCTTGGAAGATGTTTTAAAAACAATTAAAATGAAACTCTCAGGGGAAGAACATCTAATATTGCTAAGCAAATTGACGCCACAAGAGATGGCTTATGCTATCAAAAGCCTAAAACCCGGGAAAACACCAGGGACTGATGGTCTCCCTATAGATTTTTATTTAGAGTTTTTTGATGCCTTAAAAGAGGATTTGTTTTTGGTTTTTTCAGAAGCAATGGAAACCCAAGCTCTGCCTGAAACCTGGAGGGAAGGTGCTGTGGTCCTGTTATATAAAAAAGATAACAGAGAATATTTGGAAAACTGGAGACCTATTACACTCCTTAACTCGGACTATAAGGTATACTCTAAAATTCTTGTAAACCGTGTCAAAAGTGTGCTAGAGAAAATAATCCACACTGATCAAGTTTGTGCAGTGCCCAGAAGGGGGATATATGCAAATTTGAATATCACAAGAGATGCAATCTGGTACACAGTTGAGAGGAAGCAAAAAGTGGCTTTATTGAATTTAGATTTCATGAAAGCTTTCGACCGTGTGTCCCATGCCTTTCTTTGGAGAGTACTAATGGAGATGGGCTTTCCTAGCCAGTTTATTAAAAGAGTCGCCTTGCTTTATGAAAACGTGCATAGCAAAATTATTGTGAATGGTTATCTTACAGGACCAGTAGCTCTGAGATCGGGAGTGAAGCAAGGATGTCCTCTGTCCCCGATTCTCTTTGTATGCGCCATCGAGCCATTCCTGACATCACTGAGAGCTGACAAGGTAATGAGGGGGACGCCGCTGCCAGGCGGTAACGGAGCTCAAAACAAGGTAAAAGCTTACATGGATGATATCACCATCTTCTGTGAAACAGAGGCAGCACTTAGAAGAGCTTTATTTTTGACTGAATGTTTTTGTCAGGCCTCTGGCTTCAAAATAAACTTGACAAAATCTGAATGCTTCACTATAGGGGACTGGAGCAATGTCACCGTTCCTAATTTAAAAATCCAAGGTGAAAGAGTCAAGATTTTGGGGGTGATTTTTGACCCGGAGAACAACGGAAAAGAGAGTTGGCAACAAGCCAAGGATAAAGTGGAGAAAAAGGTCGCCTTCTGGCGTATGAGAAAACTAGATATCCAGCGTCAGAAAGATTTTTTTAAAAATTAAAACTTCACTTTTACTTCATGAAAGATAAAAAGATTACAAAAATGGATCCACTGAGTAATACAAAGATAATAGCTTACGCGTTTCGGAGCTTCATAGTATGCCCCTTACTCATAGCTTACTAGTTACCAACTGAACCCACATTATATAGCTAGTTAGATCCTCCCACATTTGATTTCAATTTAACCCTAGACATGCTATACATATAAGGACATATATGCCCAAGAGAGGAGGTGATCGCAGAAAGCTCCTTCTAAAAAGGGAAGCTTTCTGGATCTGGAAACTAAACACTAGGACACCGGTGGAATTGAATATCAGGCAGGATTTGGCTTTAATTTATTGATGGGTTCATGGTCTATTCATCGGCCTTTCTCCTTTTGTGTTTATTTTCTGTCTATGTCAATTATACTACACTCGCGCTTGAATTTAGCCCGCTGCACGTCATGTGATGTTCCATGTGATCTAGTATCGCGAGACTGTTTCGCTAGACGTACGGCGGGTCTTGAGCGATATACGTAGACTTGGATAGATTTTCACAACTTGAAACAGGTCTTGGTGAGTCTATATTATGTTTCCTCAATGTTTCCTAATACAATTTGTATTATACAAATGTGATAATTGCATCTCTTATGCTCCTTGATCATTGTTCCTTGTATTGTGTGAACTTTATATGTCCTTATATGTATAGCATGTCTAGGGTTAAATTGAAATCAAATGTGGGAGGATCTAACTAGCTATATAATGTGGGTTCAGTTGGTAACTAGTAAGCTATGAGTAAGGGGCATACTATGAAGCTCCGAAACGCGTAAGCTATTATCTTTGTATTACTCAGTGGATCCATTTTTGTAATCTTTTTATCTTTCATGAAGTAAAAGTGAAGTTTTAATTTTTAAAAAAATCTTTCTGGCGCTGGATATCTTATTTTCTTCGGTTCCATCATCGTGCATTTGCATCCTCTCCAGTCGGGGATTTATCCGCAGCAGCCTTCAATCAAGTATGTTTCCATTCCTTTTTACTTAAAGGGGTTTGAGCGGTTCTTTTGTTATATCTTCAGTATGAGAAAACTGTCAATGGACGGCAAACTTCTTGTAATAAGATCTGTATTAATACCAATCTTACTTTACCTAAACACAGTATTCTTCCCTCCAGCAGGCATCCTCAAAACCCTACAGAGGACTATATGCACGTTCTTCTGGAGCTCTAATCATGAAAAAGTTGGAAGAGAGAAATGCTACAAGGGGCGGAGCAAAGGAGGCCGAGGTCTGCCGAACGTAAAGAAAATTCTGAGCATTAATTACTTTTCTCTTTGTTTCAGAAGTTTGCAAATTAAATCCGACTGGACTCTATTTCTAAAATATGGAGGGTGAAGGTAGAAGGTAGACCATGTCCATTCTTATTTTTATACATGCTTTATACTGCTTAAGAAATTATATTTTTCTTTGTGCAACGTTTATACATTAAGATGGCGCCTGTATCCAGTACCGCACCCAGATGCTGACGCAGATGATCGTCATGTGGTTTACAAGAAAGAGAATATCATTTCCCGGGAAATCGAAAGCTAAAAGATGTTGAAATTTAAGAGCCAATGACTGATCGCCAATGTATTCGGATACAAGACGTATATGCTTACAGCCTGCCGTTATCTTATCTTTCTTGCATTCCTGTATAAAAACTAACTTCCTTAATAAACCTCAGTTCTGTGTGAATAGGCATCACGCTCATTGCATGGACTGAGATTGAAACTGCATCAATGTCAGTGTTTATCTTTGTCAGCGCGCACATGCATGATTGATTTGGAGCAGGTGACTGACCACTGTAAGTGACCCGTATTCTGGCGGGGGTTCTCCCTCAACAAGTGGTGCCGAAACCCGGGACTACGGCCATAGGACCACCGCGGATAACCGACCCGCGCCGGACCCTGGACGCCGGACGACGTCTCACCGACCTGAGGCCTGATCACCCTCATTAGAGTCACGGTAAGTGTATGCATATTCATATGAATATGTGTCATTTGCCTGTGACTGTCGGTGTGTCGTTGTCTGGCTGACAGGTGATCCAGTTGGATCGATTGTCCAGTCTGAGTGATACGGATAGGTGGGTCCTAGAGCCGTAGTCTGAACTTGTTTTTCCTCACCGATATATATATATATATCACCGAGTGTTCAGTCACCTGTGTTGCTTCAGACTCCGGGAAGTGAAGTTCTTGCCCTCTTTGATGTAGAGTAGTGCATGTGATCTTTTGGACGATCGCAACATTTGATCCATAGCATGAGGCCGTCAGGGAGGAGGACGGGTGCTATGGTGTGATTTGACTGTTGATCCATAGCATGAGGCCGTCAGGGAGGAGGACGGGTGCTGTGGTGTGATTTGAGTGTTGATTTGTAGCATTAGGCCGTTAGGGAGGAGGACGGGTGTTGTTGGATTGTTTAATTTTTTTGATATTGCCCAGTAACTGCAACCTGTGGTCAGGGACCTGACAACAAGAGTCTGAAACCGGTAAAGGTGACTTTGTTGGTGGTGAGGTTGTGGGGTCACATATCCGTCAGTGCACAGGTGGATAAGCAATATTTGGGACCATGAGAATGTTGCGGTTGTTCAAAAGGAAACATGTTTTGCCCGACGGGGCACAGACTGCTGTTGATTTGGTTCGAGTCAGGGAGGGCAAGAAATATGTGAAGGAGGCTTCGAGAATGTATAAACTGGCTGAGGTGCCTCCTACGGGCCGATTGCAACCTAGTATGTGGAGAAAAATGTTAGAAGATAAAGGTTTGCTGGAAGCCGCCCAAGCTCATTACAGGGTCGCAAGGACTCTAGAACTCCAGACTCTAGAATATGCCGAGTATAATTGCTTGTGCGCCACTGCCCCAAAATGGCGCCGAGAGTAGTGGAGATGGGTGGATCTGTGACGTCTGTAGGCAGCTGAATCCTGATTTGCAAGATGTCTGTGTAGCCTGTGGAGCTCCCTGCCCATGCCCTGTTGTCTCATCTTCCGGACCCACGCCCAGGGATGGCGGAAGTGAGATTATGGCTGTTCCCATTGGCAGCCATGTTAGTACACCCAGACCAACATCTCCGGCCCTCACCGCCCCTCAGATCACGCCCCCTTTATCCGGTGATTCCAGTGATAGCCACATCCAGTTCCTATCACAAACCCTCAAGCCCGGAAGAGGTCAAACCCCCGGGAGCCCCCTTTCCGAGTGTCTGAGTGTCTATGCCCAGTTCAGCTATAAAAGACCTCACTGTATACCACTATTATGATGTTTAGAGGATTATCCGTTCAAAACTTTGGTTGGGATCTAGTAAAGAAAAGGAAAATTGGGAAGGAAGGAAATTTCCCTTAACGTCAATTATAGTTTAAGAGATTCTGAACACTTGTGGTAATTACTAGAGTGAGGTTTGCTATGAAAATAAAAAATTGCGCAAAAATATTAATGTGTAATTTTGGTGTCAGTATATTAACTGCTGTTTGAGTTTTATTCCTATTTTATTTCTGTAGAGGGCAATCAAAGCATTTCAATTGACTGCCAAGAGCTTCAAGGTCGTTTTATCTCATAGACTGCCAGATGCTGGAGGAAGAGCAAAGAAGACGAAACTTGTCTTTGTGCCAGCACCACAGTCCACAGTATGTATTATATCCAAAGAAGTGATTTAGTACAAAAAAAAAAAAAAAAAAAAAAAAGGGGGGTTAACCTGAGTAACGTATAATGACAATGTGTATACAGGGATATCCAAGCATATGATGTCATGGTTATGTTTTGAATTATCGGTTGTCTGTTATTGTCTTTCAAACTGTTGTGTCCACAAAAGAGCAAAAAGGTGATAGTGAAAAGTTTTGAATCTTCACAGCGTGGGTATGGGAGGTCACGGAGGGGGAGACGGCCACTCACCCTCTGTCACCTCGCCAACCTACAAGTTGGGGTTTTACCAAGTTAAAATCTTTGTGCAAAAGTTCAAGGCACACAGAGCTTGGATTAATGGTATCATCTATGTATTACAGAGGATATTCTGATTTTTACTTGTTTGTTTATATATCTATGTGTTTATGTTTTATTTATGGGAATGGGGAATAATGAGATGAAACTTCTTCTTTGTGTCTTATCCCATAGTTATGTGTTGAAACCTATGTTGGAATTTTATATCCCGTTATGCTAATTATTCTAACGTGTCTTCTTCTTGTCTAAAAATTTACCATAAGAGACCAGAATCCTTTTCCTGAGCTGGCTCAGATCACGGTTATGAGGGAAGGTAACTCATCTGGTCTGTGCCGTATTTTAATCTTTGTATATTATTCTTTATAATTTGTATCATACAGAAGTGTGCACAATATCACACTAGCTTCCGTTCTCTTCTTATGTAGTCACTGATCCCACATAGAATTGTCTTAGTAAAGCATTTGGTGTTGCCTTCTTTAAAGCCGTACCTGACCCCTTAGTTAGTTAAGATAGTTGGAAAAACATATAGTGCAATAAGAGGGGTACGGTAGAAGGTTTTTCTTGTTAGGACTGTGTTGTTAGCAACATTTTGATTTTAAAAGTAAACTTTTAGGAAAATTCTGATAATCTGGAATTTTGAGACGTCCATCCGATAATCCGGAATATAGTGTGAAATTGTGTTAAACGTGTATTTTAGTCAATGAGCGGTCACAATGTGTTAGATTATGTGAATCGTGAAATGAATGGTTGAAAAATGTTGATGTAATGAAAAGATGCCAGAAAGTGGCATGAAACAGGAGGTTTAGGTATGTTGGGTATGTTGCCTAAGTTTAGGATGTCAAAAAGATGGAACTCTGAATGTTGAAACATAAAGTGATGTGATAATATGCACATAATAGGATGGGTATCAGATTTTAGGGTGAAGCAAGTGGAAGGATTGCTCCAGCAAGTGATAGTTTGCCCCAGCAAGTGAAAGGATTGGGCAAGAAAGTGAACATAGGTTGAGATAAGCTGATTGAAACCAGGATCGTCCCCCATTGTAGGAAAACCGTTATTAAAACTTAGAAACTCAGTAAGGTGTCCGAATTTGAAAACGTGTATGTGTATGTTGATTGATAAAAAACGTAGAACAGATTATCTTTGTCATGATGTTTTGGTTTTAGGAAAAAGAAAAAGAGTGAGAAAAATTCCTGTGTCTATACCAAGAGAGTTAGAAGTCGCTCCCATATCTGTTGTGTAATGTTCTGTGTATGATTTTGTTGTGTGACCAGGAGATTGATTTGATCCCTCAGTTAATGTTTCTGCTTTCTCTGCTGATATATATTTATATATGTTCTATATATGTTCTGAATATGTGCCTAACCTTATTGTATTGATATTATGAGATTGTACAAGTGTGTTTCTGTTTCTTTAAGAGAGATTGCTGAAGTCTGTAGTCCTACACAAGACACAGCTATGAGATACAGGGGGGGGGGGGGGGTCCAGCCGCAGCTATGAGTGGGATAGGCAGCTATGTGAGCTGCAGCATGATAAGATAATACTGGCTCTTCTTGTATTGTCTAGCTTTGACCTTGCAGAGACTCCTGTGCCCCGTCAGACATGTATCTCTCTCACAGAACATGAAGTACTTTTGGAAAAAAAAAAAAAAAAAGTCCAGTCCATGTACATTGTTATGTTAAAGTTCATTTCTCTGACAAGTCACATTTGCTTGCTGCATTAGAAGGTTTTTGTTTTGGTTTTGTTTTTTTGTTTTTTTTTCCAGGGGGGAAAGACAGCACAGCCATTGTTGTTTGTTTTCCTGCACGCCCCATCCTCTTTATTACTGTTGGTAGCTGCACCTATTCTTTCAATAGGGGTGACCATCTTTAGTATCCCAGTCCCTAGCCTCTTTCAGCTCTCACCCCACCTGTCTTAGGTCTTCGTGTTTAGAGAGTCAGAAGTTGTCGGGGCCAAGTTTAGCTTGGGAACAGCTGACCAACACCCGCAGGCAGGGCCTAGTCAGCCAGTAGCGCCAGGGAGAGTTTTCCTACCCCATTCCCATAGAAGTGCATGCAGCATTCAGTATATGGTTGTTTGGGCATTGACACAACCGAACCGTGATGTTATCAATATCTTCAAAGGGGGGGGGGTGAAGAAGCCTAGGAAGAAGCCTAAGATAACTTAAGAAAATTTTGCTGATATGAATCTGTTGATAACCTTTTTGATTGAGCTCTATTATAGATGGTCTTATATTTGGGAAGGATGGTGAATCCTGCATCAGATATGCCACAGTCACCGTATATGAGGTAAACCAAGTGTAAGGAGACCTATTATGGGACTCCACGGGTCTCAGCTGAACTTGAAGCCATCGCTTGAACATGGTACAATGTCTGAGGGTAGGTGGTTGATATAGTAGAATTATGGTCCGATCTGGAGGGCAAGAACTTTTGTGTGATAAAGACCCTGCGGCTGCTCATAGGTTGGTATAGTCGGAAGTCATGGCACACACCAAGGCTGATACGAAAGAAAGTAGGGGTAGCCTGTGGGCAGACACTGCCATTAGCCCAGCTGCGGAAGCCTAGGGGACATGTTTTACTGATAAGACCCAAACCTTTTAGCTCTCTTTTCAGGTTTTATGACACTGATGCACCGAAGATGGTCCAGGAGGAAAGGAGACTTGGAAAGAGGATGTACAAGTCCTGGTGTCCGGTGGTAAGAGAGTATGTACTGAGAACATTGTTCCCACTTATGGCATAAGCAGCTTCTTACTAAGTGTACTGTCTAGTAGTAGCCATGTGTGACCTGGTGAGCGGAGGATGGACAGCTGCAGGATTTAGCATCACTATAGTCAGATATATATGTGAGCCCGCATGGCATGTGCTAGGCCAGTGAGCCAGGCCTGAAGCCCTTGTACCTGTTCCAGAGATTGCAGGTTGAGTATATACAGTGAGACGGTATGAGTATGTGCTTGGGTGTAGTTGTCTCCCTTCAGGATGGCTTGGGGCATATCTGGTGAGGAAAAACCATCACAAACAGTCTGTGTACAAAGTCCACTAGTTCTGGGGCAGACGTGTCTACGTGTGTCATTATTGTTTACCTGAATCTATTGTCCATAAGTATGCGGTGTGTTTCACACTAAGTTGAAAAGAGGAAAATTGATATTTAGCCCTGTCTTTGGATTGTATTTTTATAAATGTTCCAGATGTAATATGTTGTGCTGACTGACTATGTGACGAATCATCAAAGACATATGATTAATGTATATTCTCGAGTTTTTCCCTTTTTCCCTCCAGATTCTAAGTCAGTGGAAGGAACTTATAAACTAAAACCCAAAGATTGGATGGTGATAAGGAGATGTATGAGATTCAATGGTCACTTCCGGTTCCTGTTGATCGCCAGTACAGCTGTGAGAGTACAAGGAAAACCTTAAACCTTTGCCCATTTGATGATGTTCTTGAAAACAAACGGGACAATAAACTGTTAGAGGATATGGACCTTGAGAAGAGAAAATTTGAAGACTGTTGGATATATCAGAACTTATATTCCTGTTATGTTTCTATAGTTATTATATTCATATTGTTTATAGGTCTGACAATAGTCAATGTATATGCTTTTTATAAGATCTGAAGGGTATTTCCGTACAGTCCGGTAGTGAGAGATAAGGACAGACATCCCACCCAGCATTCCCTTTGTCTGGAGCTGTTTCAAGGGGGGACTATTAAGGTCATGTGTATATACATGCTGGTAACTATACCTGTTTTACTGCCAATGAAACATCTGGAGTCAAACTAGGCATATTTGGCTCTGACTTCTGCATGGAAAACTCAACCACACCCTTCTCCTCTCTCCAAAACCGACTAGCTATAGATATGATCACAGCAGAAAGAGGTGGAGTCTGCTCCATGATTGGTGAAGAATGTTGTACTCACATTCCCGATAACACTGTGTAGAAATTTCAAGGAAAGAAAAATATAATTTAGGGGGGAATGTGAAGGTAGACCATGTCTATTCTTATTTTTATACATGCTTTATACTGCTTAAGAAATTATATTTTTCTTTGTGCAATGTTTATACATTAAGATGGCGCCTGTATCCAGTACCGCACCCAGATGCTGACGCACACGATCGTCATGTGGTTTACAAGAAAGACAGTATCATTTCCCGGGAAATCGAAAGCTAAAAGATGTTGAAATTTAAGAGCCAATGACTGATCGCCAGTGTATTCGGATACAAGACGTATATGCTTACAGCCTGCCGTTATCTTATCTTTCTTGCATTCCTGTATAAAAACTGTAACTTCCTTAATAAACCTCAGTTCTGTGTGAATAGGCATCACGCTCATTGCATGGACTGAGATTGAAACTGCATCAATGTCAGTGTTTATCTTTGTCAGCGCGCACATGCATGATTGATTTGGAGCAGGTGACTGACCACTGTAAGTGACCCGTATTCTGGCGGGGGTTCTCCCTCAACAGAACCATCTTCCGGAAATATGGATGGCTCAAAATCCCTCTGACGACTCCGACGGCAATGTTGAGTCCTAAATGGTACGGAGAACTGGAGAGGACAATTCAAACCTATGGCTTGAGAAACATGGAGGAAACCGTTCTGAGTGTGCCAAAAAGGATCTGGACAATCTTGGATAAACAAGAGACTTTGGAACCGGTAAAAAAATTTTCATACCTGAGGAGCAAGAGAGTCTGGGAAAACGTGCACAAGACATACTTGAGCCACGAATTACGGGACTTAGCATGGCTGACAGTACACGAGGCGATGCCAGTGCGAGCATTTCAATACGCTCGGCGTCGAGGCAATACTCCTTTATGTCCCAGATTATCCTGCAGACAGGAGGAAACGACACTACATTTGCTCTGGAATTGCCATTTCTCCAGGACTGTCTGGCAAAATGTTGGCGAACTTTTAAAATTTCTGACTGGCTTGCGTTTTTTGGACCATAACGTGGTTCTTTATGGACTAGGCACAGAATTGGACAATGATAATCAGAGAGTTATGTGGACTTTCGTCAATTGCCTTAAATTGTCGCTGTGGAAGTGTCGCAACATCCTAGTTTACAAGAAAGATTATATCAGTGAAAAAGAATGCATTAAGATGGCCTTGGCCGAAATGTATGCGTTTTATTTAAATGACTGCAGTAAGTTGGGGAAAAATAAAGCTGATAAAGCCTGGAAATTCAAAACATGGAACTTGATGTTCGGTTAAAGCTTTGCGTTTTGTATGACTTATGTTTTCCTGAAAACTCTGTACAGTGGATTACTGCCTTTGTTTTGTTTGTGATTTTTGTACCACGAATACCCTTAATAAAAAAGTAAAAAATCTGTTCTCACGGACTTTTGCTGCCGGATCCGAGCCGAAAGGTGTCCCGGGTACCCTCTGCTCGGCCTGGTCAGTCGGTTGGGTTCATAGCCTGACCGACTGGCTTGTTGCTATTGGGCAAAAGAGGATTAGTCCCGGGACAACGGGGAGCGATCCCACCCAGTGTCGTGACTGCGGCGACGGGGTGTAAATTGGCTGCGGGAAAGCGGAGGAATTCTGACGGTGTCCTGAGCGCCCCAAACCGGATGACTCCTGTGCTGGAAGGGGCAGGGGTGGCTTACGGTGAAGAAAGGAGTGTAGGGAATACTTTGTGAGTGACCGAGGTGGTCACTAAAAGACTGTGGTGCATGATTGCAAAAAGTTGCGTGACAAGCTAAAGGCTTAGAAAGCCCTCAAACCAGGTTCAAGACGTGCCAGGTGGGCGTCTGAAGAAGGCCGTGGTGAGGAGGGTGAAGTTGGCTGATCCCAACACTAAATAGTGGGACAGAAGCAGTGTGGCTTAAAAAGAGGACTGAGGAGCAAGTCCTCGATCAAAAGTTGCGTGACAAGGACAGGTAGACCCCTCGAAAGCCCTTGAAACCAGGACGAGTGCTGGGAAAGTTGGCAGTCCTTGATCCTTGGTGAAGCTAAAGGGAAAGGGGAAAGAATACCCTGATACGGTTGGAAAAATGGTTTTTTTGGTGACACGGGAGAGAGATCCCAAAACGCCTCCACTCAAGCAATCAATAAAAGTGGAATTTATAGATGGAGGTAAACCTACCTTATACCGTCTTGTGCATTTCGTGTTTGACAAACTCAAGATAAGAAAAGAGACGGTCCTATGCTTAAAGGAGACGGCAAAACATTTCATAGTCTCCTTCACCAACAAAGCAGCCTATGATAATGTGTGGCTGGTGCTGCAGCAGGCTGAGGAATCCAGCCCTGCACTGGATTCGCTGCAGTTCACCTTTCTGGGAGACGATAGCCACACAACAATTACGGTCAATCTGTATAGCCCCTTCGTGAGCGGGGAAGAGATACAGTTATTTTTACAAAGATACTGTCATACGGTGTCTGAGCCCAAGCGTGTGTATGACAGCGAATTGTATTGGACCGGGAAATATACTTACCAGGTCACATTCATGTCAACAGGGCCTGGTGAGGCGGGGGCTGGGGGTTATCGTTACCCGCCACAATCTTTTGCCCTCGGCAAATATAATGGGTATCTATACTGGCCGCAGATGCCGCTGTACTGTAGGGGATGCGGTCGGTATGGACATTTAAAAGAGGACTGCACAGTGGAAAGGTGCAGGAAGTGTGAGGGTCTTGGTCACAGGGCCAAAGACTGCACAGCCCCGCAGAAGTGCAATTTATGTGGTAAAAATGGGCACCCGTATGCAAAGTGCCCTGACAGACCTAACCAAAAAAAAGGTACTTGGTCACAAACTGGTGCAGGTACAAGTGGCTCTGCTCCGTCATCGAAGGGGCAGGGCCCTGGTCCTAGTAAGCCCACAGGACCAAAGCGAAGGGAGAGCATTGCAGAGAGAGCTCCCCCGGAGCCTGCACCAGAATTTAAAACCCCTGCAGAAAGCTCTAAATCGAGACGAGCTTCGGACCCTGGGCGTAAGGCGCGCCAGAGGTCCAGTGCGACTCCAGCACAAGATGATACTAATGTGCTTATAACTGCGGATGAGCGAGGGGGGGACTCATCAAATCCAGGAGAACCCCCTCATGCTGTCAATGATCCAGATGTCGTGGAGTGCGGCCCTGACGTACCGGAGGGGAGTGCTGACGGCGATATCGTTAAAGAAATGCAGATGGAGTCGGAGGAAAAGAAAGATGAAGCGGAACCAGGTCCTACTACAGGGAGCCGTGGAGAAGCCTCTGTAATTGTGACGGATGTAGCATCGATGGACCTGAGCCAGTCGATTAAAAGGAACCGGTTGGAGGTGGAGGACCCCCAGGAGGAGGAGGAGGAAAGACCGAAAGTGCGGTCCTGCGAGAGTCTCCTCCGTGTCCGGATCCGACGCGGAAAATATTCAAGAGTTTTCATCGTTTGAAACTATAGCGGGCAGTTCCCAGTTGATTCCGGAATTGTCCAGTGACAGCGACTCCCTGTGATGGCAGTGTCGCTGTTGGTGTCCTCGCTAAATGTGAGGTCTATCAAAGGACGAAATCGTAGAACTGTAGTATATGATTTTCTTTCAACAGAACGGTTCGATATTTGTTTATTACAGGAATGCGGCATTAATAGCGAACTTGATTACAGAGACTATAAAGAAGGATGGACTTACGGCCAGTCAGCCTGGTCTGGAAGTAATGACTGTCGGGCTTCAGGGTTGGGGATTATTTGCAGGGGTGATGCAATTTTCATCAAAAGCGTCATTGAAATATCCCCCGGGAGAGCTATGCTAGCGACGGTGTCATTTAAAGGTCAGGAAATTCGTGTGTTAAATATATATGCTTCTCCTATGAAAACAGAAAGGATAGAGTTAATAGAAATTTTACCATTATTTTGTGTTGGTTCTACCCCCCTAGTAGTAGGAGGGGATTTTAATTGTATTCTAGCTGGGGAGAAGCGGATGGGAGGAGGGCAGAGTCGCAGGGATAGATCTTCTATGCTGCTTAAAAATCTTGTTGGTGATTTTAAATTATTGGATTGCTGGAGGCGGCTCTCGCCGGAGGATCCAGGCCCCACCTGGTCCAATGGGAGAGTCTCCTCCAGAATCGATTTTATTTTTGTATCATCTGATATTACGCCTGTAAATATGATTTTAACTGCTAATGTTATTTCTGACCACAAAATGTTAAATGTGAATTTGAGTCTCCAGGGTGAGAGAAAGAAAGGAAATGGAACTTGGAGACTGAATACTACCCCACTACAAGATGTAACGGTATGTGCTGACTTTGTGTCTTTTTATAAAAAGTTGCAAGCACAGCGAGGGACTCAGTATACCATGGTAAAGTGGTGGGAGGAGGCTAAAATACAAATTAAAAACTTTTTTATTAGGGTAGGGAAACAAAAAGCGGAGGAGAAAAGGCAATTTTTTTTATGTTTTAAATAAAAGGTTGCAGGTACTTCATCAGCTTCGGGAGGTGGGATTGGAGGTAGAAGATGAGGTGTTGCAGTTAAAAGGCGAAATACACTCACCGGCCACTTTATCAGGTACACCATGCTAGTAACGGGTTGGACCCCCTTTTGCCTTCAGAACTGCCTCAATTCTTCGTGGCATAGATTCAACAAGGTGCTGGAAGAAATTCCTCAGAGATTTTGGTCTATATTGACATGATGGCATCACACAGTTGCTGCAGATTTGTCGGCTGCACATCCATGATGCGAATCTCCCGTTCCACCACATCCCAAAGATGCTCTATTGGATTGAGATCTGGTGACTGTGGAGGCCATTGGAGTACAGTGAACTCATTGTCATGTTCAAGAAACCAGTCTGAGATGATTCCAGCTTTATGACATGGCACATTATCCTGCTGAAAGTAGCCATCAGATGTTGGGTACATTGTGGTCATAAAGGGATGGACATGGTCAGCAACAATACTCAGGTAGGCTTTGGCATTGCAACGATGCTCAATTGGTACCAAGGGGCCCAAAGAGTGCCAAGAAAATATTCCCCACACCATGACACCACCACCACCAGCCTGAACCGTTGATACAAGGCAGGATGGATCCATGCTTTCATGTTGTTGACGCCAAATTCTGACCCTACCATCCGAATGTCGCAGCAGAAATCGAGACTCATCAGACCAGGCAACGTTTTTCCAATCTTCAATTGTCCAATTTCGATGAGCTTGTGCAAATTTCAGTTTCCTGTTCTTAGCTGAAAGGAGTGGCACCCGGTGTGGTCTTCTGCTGCTGTAGCCCATCTGCCTCAAAGTTCGACGTACTGTGCGTTCAGAGATGCTCTTCTGGCTACCTTGGTTGTAACGGGTGGCTATTTGAGTCACTGTTGCCTTTCTATCAGCTCGAACCAGTCTGGCCATTCTCCTCTGACCTCTGGCATCAACAACGCATTTCCGCCCACAGAACTGCCGCTCACTGGATGTTTTTTCTTTTTCGGACCATTCTCTGTAAACCCTAGAGATGGTTGTGCGTGAAAATCCCAGTAGATCAGCAGTTTCTGAAATACTCAGACCAGCCCTTCTGGCACCAACAACCATGCCACGTTCAAAGGCACTCAAATCACCTTTCTTCCCCATACTGATGCTCGGTTTGAACTGCAGGAGATTGTCTTGACCATGTCTACATGCCTAAATGCACTGAGTTGCCGCCATGTGATTGGCTGATTAGAAATTAAGTGTTAACGAGCAGTTGGACAGGTGTACCTAATATAGTGGCCGGTGAGTGTAGATAAGGCGTTGTTAGAAAGAGGAAAACAAATAATTTATAATGCAAAAATCCAGCAATTAGAGGAGGGGGAGAAGTGCTCTCGCTTCTTCTTTAAAAAAGTACTGGATAAAAAAGAAATAATTGAGAAACTTGAAGGGAAAGAGGATGTGGCGGGAATGCTGGGAGAGGCTTTTAAATTCTATAGTGAACTCTTCAGTAAAAAAAACTATAGACCCGTCACTCCTAGAATTTTTTATGGAAACTTTAGATTTTAGATTAGACCCCTCAGAACAAAAATTTTTATCCAGAGAGCTGACGGATAAAAATTCTAAAAGTTTTTCGGCAGGCAAGGCCCCGGGATCTGATGGGATGGGGGTAGAATTTTATTTGACTTTTTGGGAGGTACTAAAGGAGGACCTATTTATGCTTTTTAAGGAGGTTTTTAAAGCAGATATTTTACCCCCATCCTGGAGAAAGGGTATTGTTTCCCTAATTTTTAAAAAGAAAGGTGAACGGGAGTTTTTAAAAAATTGGAGGCCGATTACACTTTTAAATTCTGATTATAAGGTTTTTGCAAAAATTTTAGCTAATCGTTTAAAACCTTTTATAAGTAAAATAATTCAACCGAGCCAGGCATGTGGGGTGCCTGGTCGGAGCATAACAGAGCCCTTAAACGTCATACGGGAGGTCATGTGGTACATGAGAGAGAGAGGCCAGAGTCTAGAGATTTTATCATTGGACTTCGAAAAGGCCTATGACAGGGTGGCACATGACTATCTTTTTATGGTTTTAGACAAAATGGGAATACCGCCTTTTATACTGTCAAAAATAATACTTTTATATAAATCTTGTTTTAGCCAAATTTCTATTATGGTATAATGGTTTTTTTACGGTTGGGGTGCCTCTTATCTGGGGTTAAACAGGGTTGCCCCTTCTCGCCCTTGTTATTTATATGTGCGATGGAGCCCCTTTTAAGAAAAGATAAAGTGATCAGAGGTGTGGATATTCCAGGAGGAGGTGGGTTGCAAGTAAAAGTACTTAGCTATATGGATGACGTGACAATTTTCTGTACTGACTCCCCAACAATGCGGAGGGCATTAAGAAACACACAATTTTTTTGTATGGCCTCCGGTTTTAAGTTAAACCTCGATAAATGTGATTGTTTTTATCAGGGGATGTGGGATTCCTCAATCACCCCGGGTATTAAAATGCAACAAGAAAAAATTAAAATTTTAGGTATTATTTTTAATGGAATTAATGACGGTATTTTAAGCTGGAATGAGGTGGTTTTAAAAATCGAAAGAAAAATCTCTATGTGGAAGCTACGCAACTTAACAATGGAAGGAAAAATTTTAGTGTTAAAAGCTGTTTTAATTCCAATAATAATGTATGTTGCTATGGTGTTTCCCCCTTCTATTTTATATGTTAAAAAATTAACAAAAATAATGTTTCATTTTTATGGGGTTCAAAAATGGAAAAATTACGCAGACAGATTTTATATAAGAGTAAAGAAAATGGGGGTAGGGAAGTGCCAGACTTCTTCTCCTTCTTTTATATAAAGTTTTTTTGCTTTTGTTTTAATCAGTTCCAATCGCAAAGTGTTTTTAGCTATTTTTTAAGATATACAGCGGGCATGGTGTTTAAAAGGTGGTGGAGGGTCCCATTGAATACTCCTACTTTACTGTGCCCCCCAAAACATTTAGCAATTCTGGAAAAACGGTAAGTTTGCTAAAGTTGCAAGAGTTAGAGGTTGAGGTATTAAAAGACCATCGCAAAATCACAAAACTAAGAAAACAAAATGAAGTTATAGAACCGGTATCAAGTTTTAGCGAGGCAAGGACAAAAAAAGTGTGGCGTAATGTCTTCGGCAAATTTCTAGCTAACAGCCACAAGGACCTTGCTTGGGCAGTGGTGCACCAATGTTTACCTACCAGAGAATTCCAACACCGTAGGGGGCTGGTGGCTACTGCAAAATGTCCCAGAGACAGGTGTAATGGGTGCGAAAGTGTATTACATTTGTTGTGGAACTGTTCGTACGCCCAGTAGGTTTGGAAGAAAGTGGGACCGGTTTTTAAAAATGTGTGTGGGTTACAAGATTTTAACCACTTTTATGTATTATATGGTCTTTTTAATTGCTCTAGTTTTAATAAACAAATGGTTTGCTGGTGTTTTATAAATTGTTTTAAAAACGCTTTGTGGAAGGTGAGGAATGTATTGTTATTTAAAAGGGATGTGATCACAACAGATGAATGTATCAAAATTGCTCTTAGCGAAAGTTTTATTTACTATTTAAGAGACGTTAAAAACCTGGGAAATAAGATACCCAAAGATAAATGGCACCCAGAGGTATGGAATAGTTTGATTTTTGGATGAAAAAAAAAAAAAGGGATTTAGTGATATAATTTATTTTGATATGTGTCTGTAATATTGCTTAATTGTACGATGGTTGTATGATCCATTGTAAAACGCTAAAATATGATGTGAATTTATGTGTTAAATACTGTGATGCCCTGTATATGACAGAAAAATGTGCAATGTATATATTCTGAATAACTTTTAATAAAGTTTATGTTTAAACCCTATTGCTTCTCAGCCTTTTGGCAAGATCGTGAGTCGGTTTGAGTACTTACTTGAATCCTCCTCGGTCTGTCTGTAGGTGCTGGGGTACCCCCCTCTCGGCCTCCTCGTGGGTCCAGAGTCCTAATTTCTTTTGGATATCTGGCCCCGGGGAGTTGCTATTGGGAGGGGGCTTAGCCCCCAGCAAAGAGCTGCGATCCCCCCCGGCCCCGCTGTGGAGCAATCTGCAGTGGGGTGCAGCCTCGCTGAGCGCTAAATACTGTTGCGAACATGGCTTTCAAAGCCAAAATGGTTCTGGAATTTGCCCGGATTAAGGACTCCGTCCGGATCCTTCTGGACGGAGTGACCGAGCGGAGGGTGCCATTCGTGGTAACCCAGGTTATCGAGTTGGCTATGGAGACCCCCAGGAGCCAGGTCCTTGCCATGCAGGACTATCCTAAGAAAGGAACTTATGACGTGACATTCCGGAGCAGCGACATCCTGGAGAAAGCCTGGTCCCACTACAAAGCCAACAAGAAGGATCTACTAAAGAAAGGTGTAAGAATGATTCGCCATAATGCGGAAGAACGTAAGATGGTTACTATAAGAGCATATTCCCCCTTTATGGATGAACGCATTTTGAATGATTTTATGTGTCATTTTTTTGACAAAGTGGAGCCAAAAGGACGTATAAATAATGAATTTAATTTATGGACTTGCAAATTTAAATTTCTCGCAGATGTTCGTATGGATGCAAATGGCAAAATGAAACTCCCTCCAGCCAGATTTCGTTTAGGAAGTGTGAATGGCGACCTCTATTTTAATGGGATGCCGCACTTCTGCAGGGCGTGTGGACTATATGGGCACCTCAAGGAAGATTGTGATGTGCAGTGCCGAAACTGTGGCAGCAAGGAACACTCCATGAGGGAATGTGAGAAACAAAGGAAATGTAACTTTTGCCAGCAGGTGGGGCATGTCTACAGGCAATGCCCGTTTGTCCGTACCACTGCAGATGAAGAGGAGAGACGTGAGGGTCCCTTTCCGGAGGAGGAGGAGATGCCAGCCCCGGGAGAGGAGCCCGAAACCCATGAGGAGGAGGAGGATATCTCTGACCCCCAGGAAGGTGGAAGTAAGCCGGAGAAAGCCGCAGCGGAGCAGCCAGCCTCCAAACCAGCACAAGCCGGAGCAGGTACAGTAAAATCTGATGTCTTGACAGGTCCAGGAGTGCCGGGGACCCCGGGGTCAAGCACATTCGCGGACGCTGTCAGAGGTGGCGATCCTAAGAAACGGAAGGCTAAGGACCAAGAGGGCAAACCCCTGTCGGGCCTGCCACAGAAGGTGGGCAGGGGTAAGAAGTCCCAACCGGTTCCAAGTCCTGGGGCTCAGAAGGTAATAGGTGGATCGAGTGCGGACAAGGCAGATACGGAAAAGGGGGAGGAGCTGGGCATGAAGGAGGTGGGGGAAGGGGAAAAAATGGACACGTCGGTGAAAGCTGACGTGGCCACCCCGAAAACCCCGGACCCACCCTTGGTGGTGGAAATGGGAAGTACCCCCCCTCCGGAAAGCTCCGGCTCTATCCCTTGTGCCCAGTTGCCCCGCCCCCGAGGACAAGCCCCCGGATGGGATTTCGGGAGGCGGGATAAAGTGCTTATTGCGCCCAGCAATTTTGTCCCCAGACAATTCCTCCTCCGATGAAGACCTATATGGTCAGAGGATGGAGTCCCAGGTAGGAACCTTGGGCCTTCCAGTGTATGTTGCGGGTTCCCTCGGGGCCGCCGGCAAAGACCTGAGTGGTGACAGCTCCTCCGGAGAATCAATGGAAACCGTAAAATCAGATGCAAGTAACGTTGGTGACTACAGGCTGGTGTAGCTCCGCTGCTGGTAAGGAAAACAAGCATTCATCTACTGTCAGTATATTTATTGTTATTTATTTATTTAAAAACGGAAGTACCACACAAACATCTGTAATGGCGGAACTCAAAGGAATTTCCCTCAACGTGAGGGGTTTAAAAAGTAAAAAGCGAAGAGGTGCCCTTTTTAATTATCTTTCCTGCCTGGCAGCCTCGGTTTTATTCCTGCAGGAGTGCGGTATTCCCCATGGACTGGACTACTCGAAGTATAAGAATGAATGGACTTACGGCCCGTCAGTTTGGTCTGGAAACAATGAATGCCGTGCAGCAGGGGTCGCCATTCTTTTTAAGGGTAACGTTTTAATTGATTTTACTGAAGAAATTTTACCAGGACGTGTTTACTTGTAAAGGCTTTTATCAACGGCGTCAGATGGCAATTTTTAAATGTTTATGCTTCACCAGAAAAGAATGAAAGGGCGAGGATGTTGGAGATGCTCCCACTTTTTATAAACCCCACAGAGCCCCTCATCCTCGCCGGTGATTTTAATTGCGTTTTAAGAGGAGAGCGCCGTTTTACCCACAGTGTAAGTAGAAACTATGATGTGACCTCCGGCATGCTCAAAAATCTGGTGCTGGACTGCAGGTTGACAGATGTTTACAAGGAGTGCAACAAGGGCATGCCGGAGGAAGCGGGAACAACCTGGAGCAATACCAAGTGCAGCTCCAGGATTGATTTTATTTTCTGCTCTTTTAACGTCTTGCCATCTGATTGTAGCCTTTTAACAAATGTCTTTTCTGACCATGTGCTTTTATCTTTTAAGGTAAAGCTGTATGCAAGCTATTTTAAGTGTCAGAAGTCCTGGAAGCTTAACGTTACCCTTTTAGAGGATCCGCAGGTTTTTAAAGCTTTTAAGGTATTTTATGAAAACTGTAAACGGGTAAGACGTGCTGATACTCCCATCACTACCTGGTGGGAGAAAATGAAAAAGAAAATTAAACAGTTTTTTATTAAAATCAGCAAGGAGAAGGCTCAGGAGGAGCGCCTCCAATATGAAGTTTTAAATACCCGTTTACAAGCCCTGCACAGAATGAGTAAAAGTGGTCTTAACGTTAAAAAAGAAATAAGTGACTTGAGAAACAAAATCACCAAGTACCTGGGGCAGAAGGGTAAGCAACTAATCTTTCGTTCCAAAGTACAACATATTGAGAAAAACGAGACCTGCTCCAGGTACTTTTTTAAAAAAGTGCACGAGAGGAAAGATATTATAGAAAACATAGATGGTGATTTTACTGTGCAGGGCATTTTAAATAAAATTCACGAATTTTACTCTTCCCTTTTTAGTGAGAAGCCTGCGGATCCTTCACTTTTAGAAGACTCGCTAAAGGAGATCCAGATGATTTTAGAACCTGCTTCTCAGCAGCTTTTAACCCGGGATCTGACGGAGCAAGAGGTTTTTAGTACAATCAAAAGTTTTAAGAGAGGAAAAGTCCCGGGCCCAGACGGTATACCCTGCGATTTTTATGTGGTGTTTTATGAAATTTTAAAAGACGACTTATTCTGTCTTTTTAAAGAGGTTTTTAGTTCCAAAGTGCTGCCCCAGTCCTGGAGGAGGGGGAGGTCTCCCTACTCTACAAAAAAGGGGACAAGCCAGACATTAAAAACTGGAGACCTATCACCCTCCTCAATGGGGACTATAAAATAATGGCAAAACTGTGCGCAAACAGACTTAAAGAAGTAGTCTCCCACATAATACATGAAAACCAAGTCTGTGGGGTGCCGGGTCGCAGTATCTGGGATATTTTAAACCTTGTTAAGGACGTAATGAACAACACCATAGAGAGAAAAGGTAAACTTGCGGTTTTAACAATAGATTTCGAAAAAGCTTTTGATCGCGTTTCGCATTTTTATCTTTTTAAAGTTTTAGAGCCTGAAGGGTTTTTAGCTTCTCTTAAGGCGTTTTATCATGATTGTTCAAGTAAAATTTTAGTGAATGGGTGCAAGACACGGGACGTGGTTTTAAAATCGGGGGTAAAGCAGGGGTGCCCCTTGTCTCCACTTTTATTTATATGTGCATTAGAACCATTAATGAGTGCCATCAGACAAGACCAGAACATACGTGGGGTGCCCCTGCCCGGAGGTGGAGGGGAACAAACAAAAAATATGGATGACATGACAATTTTATGTAGTGACCCCCCTCTGTCCGTAGAGCCCTTTTTAAAGTGGAAACATACTTCAAAGGCTCGAGTTTTAAAGTTAATTATGACAAATGTGACCTTTTAAACTTAGGCAAAATGGTTTTAACTGCCATTCCCGTGCTCGTGTCTGAATCCGTCACTATTTTAAGAGTCTCCTTTAGCGAGCAAAATAATGGTGTTTTAAGCTGGGACATGGTGGCCAACAAGGTAAACAAGAAGTTGTGCATGTGGCGATTGAGGAAACTAAGTATGGAAGGTAAGGTATTGATTTTAAAAATGGTCATTTTACCTATCCTACTTTATTTAAGTTTGGTTTTTCCCCCTCCCACAATGCTTTTAAAAAGAATAACAAAAGCCTGTTTTACTTTTTTCTGGGATTCAAAAACTGAAAAATTAAAGAGAGAGATAGTCACCAAAAGTAAGACAAAAGGGGGAAAGGATGTACCAGATTTTAGCCGTTTTCTCTTAATCAAATATTTTAGCCACTGTTTTAACGCACTTTTTAAAGATCACCACTGGTCCTTTTACGTTAAATATAATCTGGGGTATTTTATGCGGGGGAAGGGGTGGTATGAAACTGTCTTATCCCGACCCTATGCTTTTAATTTACCCACACAATATGGTATTTTAGAGAGGATCATAGGTCTTTTTAAATTAAAGGAAAGAACACCTGAGGAGCTTAAAAACAGTAAACTTTTAATCAAAAGCTTAAGAGATGAGGAAGTTTTAACGCGTGTTGGGCATTTTAATGATGAACAAAGCCGATACATCTACAAAATGGTAAATCTTCCCTCTCTTTTTAATCAGCAGATGGACCTGGCCTGGAGTAGTGTACACGGATGTCTTCCATGCCGAGCCTTCCAGCATAGAAGAGGAATCGCGAGGTCCGCAGTCTGCCCGAGGGAGGGCTGCCAGGCAGATGAGACTGTTCAACACCTATTCTGGGACTGTGAATTTGCAAAACAAGTTTGGATAAAGATACTCCCTCTGGTCACAAAGATGGCGGGCCTCAGGACACTAACGCGAGATATGATTTTATATGGACTTTTCAACTGCATGCTGGTGGGCCAGAAAACCATGGCTTGGAAGACAATGAACTGCGTCAAAGTGGCACTATGGAAGGCCAGGAACATCGCGCTTTTTAAAAAGGATGTTTTAGCCGTTGATGATGTCTTAGGGATTGCTTTTAGTGAGATGTACTTGTACTTTTTACTTGACCAAAAAGCGAAATCCCCACTTTTAAGAAAATGGTTTGTGCGTGAATAGAATTCTAATATATGAGGCCACCATGTCCCTGATTTATAAGTATTGTTTTATCACTCTCAATTGAACCCCGTCCCTTTTTGTACATAAGTTGAATTTTATGTGTTTTATTGAGTTGTAATGTGAAATATGTTCAATAAAGCAACACCCTTGCAGTGTTTTCAACTTTAAAAAAATCTGTTCTCATGGACTTTTGCTGCCGGATCCGAGCCGAAAGGTGTCCCGGGTACCCTCTGCACGGCCTTGTCAGTTGGTTGGGTTCATAGCCTGACCGGCTGGCTTGCTGCTATAGGGCAAGAGGCTTAGTCCCAGGACAACGGGAGGCGATCGCACCTGGCGCTGCTAACACGGTGACAGGGTGTTTTTGTGCGTTGCGACAAATCTAAGGATTTGGTGTCGGATCCCCAGAACTCCCAAAACCAAGCAGTCCCTGCGCCGGAGTGGGCAGGGGGTGCCTCTGGTGAAGGAAGGGAGCGAAGGGAGAGCTTATCAAAGCTGGTGACCACGACAGTGGTACCAAAGCTGTGGTGCATGCCGAATCAGTTGCGTGGCAAGGCCAAGAAAGTTTGAGGTCCGGAGCCCCAAACCAAGCAGCGAGTGAGCCAAGTCGGTCACTCAGCAAGAAGCTTTGGTGAAGGAAGGGGCAGGACAGTGGAGCGAGATCTTGGATTTAAGCTGGTAAAGAAATCCAAGTAGTGGTGGGTAGACTGAGGTGTAAGTCTCCCCCACTAAAAGTTGCGTGGCAAGTTACAGAGGTTGGGTCCCTAAAATTCCTCAAAACTAAGAGAGCTCCGTGCTGGTCGGCGGAGCCCCAAAAAGGGTATAAGGAGGAAATAGGGGAGAGCACCCAACAGAAGCGCACGATGCCTTTCAAAGTTAGTCGGTTAAAAGAGAGGAAAGATTTCCTCAGACAATAAAAGTCGTGGAGCTTGATGCGCCAGATGGCATCAGACAGACATTGACCCTTAAACACCTCGCACGGAAGGTTTTTCCGTGGTTGGAAATAGAAAGAATGTACTTTGCATCAAGGAGACCAAGAAATATTTTATGGTCTCGTTTGAGAACAAGGCGGCATATGACAATGTATGGCAAGTACTGAGCGAAACAGACCAGACTGACGCAGTTCTGGATGGACTGGAATTCATATTTATGGGCGACAACAGTCACGCAACTTTGACTGTAGTCATGTACAGCCCTTTTGTGCTGAAAGAGGAGATCTGCACCTTCCTACAGAGATATTGTTATGTGCGAGAAGTGGGCAATAAGGTGCTAGACGAGGAAAATTACTGGTGCGGGAAATACACCTTTAAGGTCCAGTTTATGAGCGCAGGTGTTGGGGAAGTGGGGGCAGGAGGCTACCGCTACCCCCCTCAATCATTCTCCCTTGGGAGAAGGCGCGGATATATGTATTGGCCTCAGATGCCACGTTATTGCCGCAATTGCGGACGATATGGACACCTGGCGAGTGACTGCACTGCCCCTAGGTGCAGAAAGTGCGATGGCCTAGGGCACAGGGCCAATGCGTGTACTGCCCCACAAAAGTGTGATGCGTGTGGCAAAGAAGGGCACAAGTTTATGGAGTGCCCAGACTTGGCTGTAGCTCGTCAAAGTAGTGCTAAAAGCTGGAGAAGCAGGAGGGCAAGTCAAACTGCTCCACCACCACAAGAGCAGGACCCTGGCTCGAGCCAGCGAACTGAGCCAGGGGAGGGGACAAGTAGATCTGCTCCAGACAAGCCAGCCAGCTTCAAGGAGCCTGCCAAACCAACAGGCCTGTCTAGAAAGAAAAAAGCCGCAGACCTTGGTGACAAGGAGTGGCATAGTGTGACTCTGACGCAAGAGTACACTGGTGCGTCTGTTACTCGGGAGGAGAAGGGGGAGGACCCGCCGAGACAGGGTGGACCCCCAGATCCCATAATGGAGCCGGTTGTTGTGGAGCAGGGGGAGGACCCGACGAGACAGGGTGGACCCCCCAATCTCACAACTGAGGCAGTTACTGTGCAGTGCGACCCAGACGAACTCGGTGGGGAGGCTGCTAAAGAAGTCAATCCAGAAGAACAGACGGACTTCGGAGAAATGGAGGATCTCAGCCGAGGCGACGCGGAACCAGGTCCCTCTACAGAGTGTCCGGGAGAAGCAGCCGAGGTTGTCGTGGAGGAGCCGCTGATGGACGTAAGCCAGTCAGCTAAATGTCAGTTTTAAATCTCCAGGGTGAAAAAAGAACAGGTAGCGGCCCATGGAGGTTGAATACGTCATTACTTCAGGACGCTACGGTACGTGAAGATTTTCAATGTTTTACGAAGATTTACAGACTCAGAGGGGTACAGGTGGTACAATGCTAGAATAGTGGGAGGGGGCCAAAGTTAAAATTAAAGTTTTTTTTATTAAAGAGGGAAAAAAGAAGGCCAGGGAGAAGAGGGCTTTCTTTTATGTCCTAAATAAAAAGCTGCAAGTTCTCTATCAATTCCGTAGGGTGGAGGTGGATGTAGAGGAGGAAATACTGGAATTGAAGGGAGAAATAAGTAAGATACTACAAGATAGCGGGAGGCAGATAATTTATAATGCGAAAGTTCAGCAGCTGGAGGAAGATGAAAAGTGCTCCCGATTCTTTTTTAAAAAGGTTTTAAATAAAAAAGAGATAATTACTAATCTAGAAGGGAAAGGGGATGTGAAAGGAATGCTAGAGGAAGCTTTTAAATTTTATAGCGACCTTTTTAGCAGAAAGCAGATAGACCCCTCCTTTTTAGAGTTTTTTATTGATAGTTTAGAATTAAAGTTAGACCCTTTTGATCAGGAGATTTTATCCAGGGATTTGACGCAGCAGGAATTGTTAGATACTTTTAGGAGTTTTTCTGCGGGTAAAGCCCCTGGATCTGATGGGTTGGGGGTAGAATTTTACTTAACCTTCTGGGAAATTTTAAAAGATGACATGGTTTTACTTTTTAAGGAGGTTTTTAATGCAGAAATTTTACCCCCCTCTTGGAGGAAAGGGATTGTGTCTTTAATTTTTAAAAAAGGTGAACGGAACTTGCTGAAAAATTGGCGACCTATAACACTTTTAAATGTAGATTATAAGGTTTTAGCCAAGATTTTAGCGAACCGTCATAAACCTTTTATTCATAAAATTATTAATCCCGACCAGGTATGTGGGGTACCTGGTCGGAGTATTGCTGAAACCCTAAATGTTTTAAGAGATGCTATGTGGTACGCGAAGGATCGAGGTAGGAGTCTGGCCATACTATCTATGGATTTCGAAAAGGCCTTCGACCGCGTGTCACACGAGTATTTATTTACAGTTTTAAACAAAATGGGAATCCCAGGTTTTATTCTTTCTAAAATAATGCTTTTATACAAGTCCTGTTTTAGTCACATTTCAGTCAATGTTTTTTTTTACTGCGGGTGTACCCCTTTTATCCGGGGTCAAACAAGGTTGCCCCCTCACCCCCCTCTTGTTTATATGCGCAATGGAGCCTCTATTAACCATCCTGAGGAAAGACAAGGTGATAAGAGGGGTAGAGATACCGGGAGGTGGGGGGTTACAAACCAAGGTTTTAAGTTATATGGACGATGTCACGGTTTTATGTTCAGATTCACCATCTCTGAGGAGGACCGTGAGGAGTACACAATTCTTTTGTATGGCCTCTGGGTTTAAATTAAATATTGATAAATGTGACTGTTTTTATTTTGGAGAGTGGGACTCCTCCATTACTCCGGGGATTCAAATGCAACGGGACAGTATTAAAATTTTAGGCATTATTTTTAATGAAAGAAATGATGGAATTTTAAACTGGGATCTGGTTATTTTAAAAATGGAGAGGAAAATTTTAATGTGGAAAATGAGAAGTCTCACAATGGAGGGAAACATTTTAATTGTAAAAGCAGTTTTAATTCCTATTGTGCTGTATGTAGCAATGGTTTTTCCCCCATCCATTTTGTATATTAAGAGATTAACAAAAATAATTTTTCAGTTCCTGTGGGGTTCCAAAATGGAGAAGTTAAAGAGACAGATAATGTACAAATGTAAAGACAATGGTGGTAGAAGCGTTCCAGATTTATTTTCCTTCTTTTATATAAAATTTTTCTGTTTTTGTTTTAACTGTTTTCAATTGCAGGGGTTTTTTAGCTACTTTTTAAAATATGCGGTGGGCATGGTTTTTAGAAGATGGTTCAAAATTTCTTTAAGCAGCCCCACACTATTAAACCCCCCGAAACACTATGTTATTTTAGAAAAAACAGTTAGATTACTGAAACTACAGGAAATAGAACCGGAAATTTTAAAAAGACCATCGCAAAATTACAAAATGGCGTAAGCGAGATGAAGTTACAGAGTCCGTGTCCAATCTTAGCGAGGTAAGGTCTAAAACAGTGTGGCGAAACGTATTCGGGAAATTCCTGGCGAATAGCCATGTAGACCTTGCCTGGGCAGTGGTCCACCAATGCCTCCCAGTAAGAGAGTTCCAGCACAGGAGAGGGTTGGTGGCTACTTCAAAATGCCCGAGGGCTAAGAGTAACGGGAGCGAATCAGTTCTGCATCTGATGTGGAATTGTTCATATGCATAGGAGATATGGATCAAATTGGGGCCCGTTTCTAAAAAAGTATGTGGACTACGAGATTTTAATCACTATTATGTTTTATATGGTCTTTTTAACTGTTCCAGTTTTAACAAGCAGATGGTATGCTGGTGTTTTATTAACTTTGTTAAAAATGCATTGTGGAAGGTCAGAAATGTCTTACTTTTTAAACGCGAAACGATTCCTATAGATGAATGCATTAAAATAGCACTAAGTGAGGTCTTTATTTCTTAAGAGATGTCAAAAAATTGGGTAATGCTTCTGCCAGGGAAAAATGGAGTCCTGATCAATGGAATAAACTGGCTTTTAACTAGGTTATTTTGAGTTATATATTTGTAAGGTATAATTTTGGGGTATAAAATAATGTGAAAAATGGAAATATAGAAGTATGTGTAAATAATTGTATTGAGAAAAGTGGTTTGTACAAAGAGTTTGTAAAAGACTGTATATTTAAAGTGTCAAAAATAATTGTAAATACTTTAATGTGAAACTCTTAATGGCATAAATAAGCTGTATTTACATGTACTGTGCTTTATTTGAATAAAGTTTATGTTTTAAAACCTATCGCTTCTCGGCCTTATGGCTCAGACCAAGTGCAGTTTTTGTCGGATTGTGCTTGGTTAGACGTCTTGAGGTGGTGAAGGGGTACCCGCCACTCGGCCTTGGGGGATCGCCTGGGAGTACTGCCCAGGCTAAACCTCCTTGTTGCTATTGGGTTGGTGGACTAGTCCCCAGAGCCATAGAGTTGCGATCGCACTAGGGAAGGCTTAGGCCCGACCGGGTGTACATTGAGCGGAAGTAGCGATTTTGGGTTGCATGACTTGGAATCGGTGCGGACAAGCCTCGCTTGGGGGATTCCCTGCTGCGGAAAAGGACTAGACCTCAGCTGTCCTTCGGGATAGGTCCAGACCTAGGGGTCGGTGGTTGGCGGAAGGCGACCACTTTCCCTTCGTTGGTCAAAGAGACCCTAGAAAATCTCCTCTCCGGAGGGGGAAAAGATCCAAAAGCTGAAACATGGTCTATATTGTGCTAAACCACGGGGAACCCCCTCTGAAGCAATCCATCCGGATTGTGGTAGTGAATCAGAGTTTGGTATCCAAAGACCTCCAGTATATCTACCGTGAGATATCACTGAAAAGGCTCGGGGTACGGAAGGAGGAGAGTCTGTGCCTTAAGAGCACTAAAGATGGAGGCATTGTTTCTTTCCACAAAAAATGCACTTACGATAGTGTATGGAAGGCCTAGGAGGAGGCCAGAGAGGACGATGAAACCCTGAGGGGTTTTGTCTTCAAATTCCTGGGCGACTACGAAAAGGCAGAAATAGTGGTAAATATGTATAGCCCATTCCTGGACGTGTCAGAGGTTGTTACGTTCCTGCGGAGGTACTGCAGTGAGGTGGCAGGCCCGATGCGGGTGGCCAACGTCCCGGGGGTGGAGGCTTGGTCCGGGAAATACAAATTTGACGTGAAATTCCGACCTACCCCTAGCGGAGAAGGGGGAGTCGGTGGATACATACACCCGCCCCAAGTGTTCTATATTGGGCGCGAAAGGGGATCACTCTTTTTTAACGGTATGGAGGTCCTCTTCTGCCGAAGATGCAAAAGATATGGGCATCTTAAAGACCAATGCGAGGCAAAAATATGTAATAAATGTGGCGGCATTGACCATGAAGGGCCAGAATGTAAAAATGGTTGGCGATGCAATATGTGCGGAGAACTTGGGCATAAGTTCTTCGAGTGCGGAAAACGGTCAAAAAAGGCTGGGCCTTCTGGCGATGGTGGTAAAGATGGCTCTGGTGGTAGTGGCGCGGTGCCCACCACAAGTAAGGGAGGTAGTGAGGCCTCGTCCAGAGGCGCGCAAGGGAGTAAAAAACAGACCCCCAAATCCGCTGCCCCGGCGGCAGCCGGAGCTAAGGCCACTGAGCCTGCTAAAACAGGAAAGCCCGCAACCACACAAGGCAGTACTTTCAAGGCTCCCACAGCCGTGGGGAGCGGGGCTAAGCCCCCTGAGCCAATTAGCAAAAACGCTGGCTCAAAAAGTGTCCCCTCCTCGAAGGGAGGTGTGGTGAAAGGCGATAAAGCAGGGGGTGCGTCTGGGGATACCCCCCAGAAAGGGGATCCCGCGGAGCGCCCGCCTGATAAGCACTGCATTGCTGGTAAAGAGTCTACGCCTGCTGTTGTGCCAGAGACTCCCGTGGCTGGAACAAAAGACCCGAGGCCTGGGACGGTGACGGAGGAGGAAATGGACTCTACACAAACTGCCAAAAAAGGTCGAGCTTCATCTGGGTCCATGGACGGAGAGGAGGAGGGACCAAGTCCGCGACTCTCGAAACTACTTATCCGGCGTGCTTCAAGAACCCCATCTTGCTCTGGTTCTGACGTAGAGACTCCTAGATTGGATCCCGATTGGTCAGCGGAGAGAGATGGCGGAGGAACCCAACACATATCTGAGTTTTCCGGAGATTCTGAGACCTGATGGGGATCCCGATTACAGTCGCCTCACTAAATGTGAGATCTTTAAAGGGCCCCATCAGACGGGCCGCTTTATTTGAGTACTTAGAGACTGTTTCATTTGACTTTTGCCTACTTCAGGAGTGTAATGTTCAGAATGGTATGGACTATGGCCATCTTGAGAAATCTTGGAAACATGGACCCTCAGCCTGGTCGGGGGGTAATGACTGTAAATCCTCCGGCGTCGGAATCTTATGCAGAGGGACTTATGTGGACATTACGTCAGTTGAAGAAGTTGTACCTGGTAGAATGTTTTTTTTTTGTAACTCAAATTTTTATTGAAAATTTTTCCTGTTTTATACAATAAGAAAAGACAATTACAAGAAACAAGGCGAACATCCGCCCTGCGAACAAAAAAGCACACAGTGCAACACAAGAAAAAATAAAAACAAAGAAAGCAACATAGAGAAAAAACAAAACAAAAAGGGGGGGGGAGGAGGAGGGAGTGGGTTAGTGGGACAGGTGGGTGGGGGAGAGGACTAAACATAGAGGGTGAAAGGGTAGGTAGGGGTGAGTGTGAGCAGTCAGGAAACCAGCGAGAGCGCTCGTCAGGTCAACCATACCACAGCCAGTTAGGAAGGGCTCGGGAGCAACCACCGGTCAAATACTTGAAATGAACAACAAGAGTATCAATCAGAGGAGGGGTCAGAGCCCAGGAGCGTCCGGTACTCTGCAGACTGTTGAAACCTGAACCAGTAGAACCAGGTTTTGATGTACGCCTCAGTCGTACCATGCAGGAAAGACGTGAGATTTTCCATGTGCATTATCTCGTTGACCTTCGAAATCCAGAGGGAGAGAGGAGGAGGATCCACTCGTTTCCAAAAAAGGGGGATACAAGCCCGGGCAGCGAGGATCAGGAATCTAAGCAGGGAACGCTTAAAGACCTTTACAGAAGACTCACAATGATTAAGGAGGAACAAGGCAGGGCCCAAATGGTGAGAAGTTTCAGTAAGCTGGAGGGTTATCCGTTTGACCCCCTCCCAGAAGGACAAAAGGGCAGGACAGGACCAAAAAATGTGTAGCAACGTGCCTTCCTCGTCGCCACAGCGCCAACATAATGGGGAGACCTGAGGGAACATAGCATGGAGTCTCGTAGGAACCCTATACCATCGGGACAAGATTTTGTAGCTGGCCTCCTGGTGGCGAGAGCTGATGGAGGCAGTATGAGAAAGGCAAAAAATACGCCTACGCTGTTCCTGAGAGAGGGAAAGGGATAAGTCAGATTCCCATTTCAGCAAGAACGGTGGAACAAAGTCCTCCGGAGGTTCAACCAGGATCTGGTAAGTGAGCGAGAGGGAGTGGCGGAGGGGGCCAGCGCCAACACAAATCTTCTCCAAGGGGGTAGGTTCGACACGGAACTCAGTAGGAGCAGGGAGAGAATGCAAAAAGTGACGAAGTTGCATCCCCCGCCAAGCATCCAAAGGGGGCAACTCAGGAGGGGCCTGGGAGTTCAGAAGTGTATTCCATCCCCCTGCGTCCTGGAAGTGACAGGCACGAAAAATCCCATGACGGCGCCAATTACGGAAAACTCGATCAAACATTCCAGGTGGAAAGGCAGGATTGCCCAGCACTGGGAAGAAAGCGGAATCCTTAGGGAGGAGAGTGGAGCGAACAAGGCCCCTGGAGCAAATCCGAAGCGTGGGACCAAGGGTAGGGTGAGAAAAGAGAGATGACAATGAGGAGGAGTCCAACCATGGGGCAACCTGCAAAGGGATAGGAGAGAATGCCTGTTCGATGTAGACCCAAGGTTTAGAAACAGCATGCCTACACCAGTCCACGACACGAGTCAGGTGGGTAGCCAAATAATAGGACTTCAGGTCCGGAAGCGATAAACCACCACATCTCTTGGGACGAAAGAGAAAAGCCTTACTCACTCGGGCGGGTCTGCCCGACCAGATGAACTTCAGTTGGATGGAAGTGAGGGATCTAAGAAAAGACAGAGGAATGTGAATGGGAAGCGTCTGCATCAAGTAGAGAAGACGAGGGAGAATGTTCATTTTAAAAATCGCGCATCTCCCGAACCAGGTAAAGGCTCCAGTGGACCATCGAGTACAATCAGCCCTGATAGACGCCAGAAGTGGGGGGAAGTTGCAACGAAAGAGATCTTTCGGATCCGGAGTAAGATAAACCCCCAAATACTTGAGAGAAGTGGGGGCCCAATGAAAAGGGAAAGATTGACACCTGGTAGAATGTTACTTATAAATGTGTTGTTTAAGGGTAAAAAATTACAAATTGTTAATATATATTGTTCTCCTAACAAACAGGAGCGGGTAGAGTTACTGGGTGTGTTGCCTTTCTTTTGTCTGGCTTCCTCTCCCCTCATTGTCGGGGGGGATTTTAATTGTTTTTGTATGGGGGAGCGCAGGAGTGGAGGGAGGGCTAACACCAAAGACCGCTCATCAGGTATTTTATCCAATTTTGTGTCTGATTTTAATCTTGTAGATTGTTGGCGGAAACTTCAACCTGGAGACCCTGGGCTAACCTGGACCAGTAGGGGGATTTCATCCAGGATTGATTTTATATTTGTGTTAAAGAATTTTTTACCTGTAGCTTTTACCCTTCATGATAATGTGTTCTCTGATCATAAGCTATTATTTTCTTCCCTGGAACTCGAAGGAGAGCCAAAAACGCAAAGAGGGCCGTGGAGACTAAACGTATCCTTGTTGCAGGACCCTGGGGTAAGAACCGCATTTATACAAATGTACAAACACTGGCAGGGACAGCGAGGTGCAAATAATAACATGCTAGAATGGTGGGAACAAGTAAAAGTCAGAATGAGAGCCTTTTTTGCTATGATAGGGAAAAAGAAGGCAGCTGAAAAGAGAAATAGTTTTTTTTATACTTAAAAGACTACAGGTACTGCTCAAACTTAAGGAGATAGGAGTAGATGTTAAAGGGGACATCCTCTGTTTAAGAACAGAAATAGACAGGGTAATCGAAGACAGAGGGAAACAGATCATACACAATGCTCGGGTAAGGGACTTGGAGGAGGGGGAAAAATGTTCGATATTTTTTTAAAAAAGCCAATGAGAGGAAAGATATAATAAATAGTTTAGAAGGGAAAGAGTCAATTGGGGAAATGCTAGAGGTAACCTTTGATTTTTATAAAAACTTATTTGACACAAAGGTGATAGATAGCTCTAGTAAAGAATCTTTAAGTGATCTTATAACACGTAAGCTAGATCACCATGATCAGGATAGGCTAAAGGTGGATGTAACGCAGGAAGAACTACTGCAAGTAATAAAAAGTTTCTCAACAGGGAAGGTTCCTGGGACTGATGGGATCCCCATAGAATTTTATCTACAGTTTTGGGACATTTTAAAAAATGACCTGTTGGCAATTTTTAAAGAGGTTTTTAACGCTGAAATTTTACCCCCCTCCTGGAGAGAGGGGTTAGTGTCTTTGCTTTTTAAAAAGAAGGGTGAGAGGGGGCTTTTAAAAAACTGGCGCCCGATCACACTTTTAAATGTAGACTATAAAATTTTAGCAAAGATTTTAGTATCACGTTTAAAGCCTTTTATCGCTAAATTAATTCATCCAAGCCAAGTCTGTGGTGTTCCCGGCAGAAGTATAGCAGAATCGCTAAATTTATTAAGAGACTTAATATGGTATCAAAAAGAAAGAGGTCAGGGCTTAGCTATTATGTCATTGGACTTTGAAAAAGCCTTTGACCGGGTGTCGCACGAATATCTTTTTAGCATTTTATCTGCGATGAATATCCCTGATTTTATCCTGTCTAAAGTGAAACTTTTATACCGTTCCTGTTTTAGCAAAGTGTCTGTTAATGGGTTTTTAACTAGGGGGGTTCCTTTATTTTCAGGCGTGAAACAGGGGTGTCCACTGTCCCCGTTTTTATTCATTTGCGCCATAGAGCCCCTACTAATACTCCTCAGGAAGGATAAAATAATACGGGGTGTGCCTATCCCCGGGGGAAAGATGTAAAAGTATTGGCCTATATGGATGACGTGACCATCACATGTATAGAGTCCCCATCATTGAGGAGGGCATTAATAAATACGCAGATATTTTGTACAGGATCCGGTTTTAAATTAAATGTGGAAAAATTCGATTGTTTTTATTTTGACCCCTGGGACTCTTCAGAAGTCCATGGTATCACTATGCAGAGAAGTCATATAAAAGTGTTGGGTATAATTTTTAACTATATTAATGATGGTAATTTAAGTTGGGACGCAGTAATTGCCAGAGCAGAAAAGAAAATTTTATTTTGGGGATTGAGGAAACTCACTATGGAAGGGAAAATCTTGATTGTAAAAAGTGTAATTATTCCAATGCTCCTGTATGTAGCGATGGTTCCCCCCCCCCCCTCAATTGTTTATAAAAAGATTACTAAAATGTGCTTTTATTTTATATGGGGATCAAAGATGGAAAAGTTAAGAAGAGTAATAATGTATAAAAGTAAAGAAATTGGGGGTAGAGATGTCCCCGATTTTTTTTAAATTCTTTTATATAAAGTATCTTAGCTTCTGCTTTAAATGTTTTAATACAGATAGTGCTTTTAGTTCCTTTCTCAAATATGCATGCGGAATGGTTTTTAAAAGGTGGGCCAGGATTCTTCTGAGCTCCCCAGTTTTATTGTGCCCACCTAAGCACTATGTGGTATTAGAAAAGACAATAAGACTTTTAAAGCTTCAAAAGATTGACCCCAGTATTTTAAAAGACCAAAAAAAACTAACAGTCTTTTGTAGAAGTGAAGAAACCTGTGAAAAAATAAGTGGGTTTACAGAAGCCAGGACCCGAAAGGTATGGACAAATGTCTTCGGGAAATTCCTGGCGAATAGCCATAGGGACCTAGCTTGGTCAGTGGTACACCAGTGCCTCCCTACGAGAGAATTTCAATGTAGGAGGGGCCTGGTAGCATCAGCTAGATGCATAAGATGTGGGAACGATGAATCCGTGCTGCATACTATGTGGAACTGTGGGTTTGCGCAGGAGGTATGGAGGAAGGCGGGGCCCATTCTTAGAGAAGTATGCGGCCTTAAGGATCTTAATTACTCATATGTGTTTTATGGCTTATTTAATTGTACTGATACTGTCAAATATGAAATATGTTGGTCTTTTATCTGTTGTTTTAAAAGTGCACTGTGGAAAACAAGAAACATTTTACTTTTCAATAGAGAAAAAATTGATGTGGAAAATTGTTGTAATCTTGCTTTGAGTGAAGCTTATGTGTATTATTTAAGGGATGTGAAGCGTTTTGACAAGAGGGAGGCCGTATCTCGATGGAGGCCTTCCTCCTGGAACTCTCTTTGGTAAATTCAACTGTCTATGTATGTTGTAAATAATGCCGTGTATGTATTTGTCAATTTATAATTTTGTAAAAAATTCTTTACGGTCTTTTATGTTGTGTATGTGATATATTTCAATAAAGTAGATTATTAAACCGTATCGCCTCTCGGCCTTTTGGCTAAGATCAAGTGGCTCTGTCTGATCAGTGGCAGTTTCATTTGTCCCTTAGTCAAAGCTACAGGTTCCCTTGGGTACCCTCCCCCTCGGCCTGGTGGGATCGCCCGGGTTTATAGCCCGGGCTTCACCCACCTGCTGCTATTGGGGGGAGGCCTAGTCCCTTGGGAAACGAGGATCGATCCCCCAGGAGTTCTCTACCTAGTCCCTAGGGCGGTAGAGGAACATTTGTACGAGACAAGCCAGCAAGTGTTGCGGAAAAAGTCTCGGTGAACCGCCATACTTAAGATGGCGGACCTGCCTTATGTCCCCGAGTGGGCAAGGCTAAAAAACACACTAAGGGTTTCCCTTAGGTGTGAGGACAAGCGTAATAACGTCAAGTACGTTATTGAGGAGATTGTGGCGAAAAGGATTGGTACCCAGAAAGGCTGCCTTCTAGCAGTTCAAGATTACCCCAAACGGGGTAACTATGATATTACATTCAGAGATAATGAGTTGTACAAGGCAGCCTTTAATAGGGTCAAAAGAATATACCGGGATTTAGCTAAAGACAACATTATCATCAAAAAGCATATGGATGATAAAGAATTACTCATTGTAAAAATTTATTCCCCTTATATTTTAGATGCTGAAGTGGATGCCTTCGTCCGATACTTTTTTAACGATGTGGAACCCAGAGGAAAGATCGATAATGTGTGCGGTGGCTGGACCTGCAAGCGGAAATACCTGGTTGGAGTTCACAAGGACGAGTATGACAGACCGATCCTGCCTCCAGCCCGTTTCAGGCTCGGAACCGCGAATGGCGACTTCTTTTATAATGGGATGCCAGACTTCTGCAGGAGGTGCGGCAAATATGGACACAGGGCAGACAACTGTAACAGTAAGTGCCGGAACTGTGGTAGCCCCCATCATGACTTCAAAGGTTGTCCACTTCCGAAAAAATGTAATTTCTGCCAGAAGAAAGATCATACTTACAGAGATTGCAAAGCCCGCAGAGGTGCTGGAGATGAAGAAGAACAATATGCAGGATGCGACTATGATGACCGGGAACAGGAGTACCAGGAAGGCCCTGAACAGGATGATGACGTCCTCTCGCAGTCCACGTCAAGGGTTGGAGATTACGACTTGGATACTACTTCCGGTGAAGGTGAGGAGACGGGGATGGAGGTTGAGATGGATACAGAGGGAGAGGCAGGGACGCTGGGAGAGGTCCCTATGGGATTCCAACGGGTGGCTTCCCAAACGGAGAAAAGGTGAGCGAAAAGGTTGCGAAAGGCAAAAGAAGCCAGGGCTGCGGAAAATCTCGGCAAAGTTGCGGACAAGGGACAAGAGGAAAGGCAAAGGAGAGAGCGTCCGAAAAGGGCAAAATAGGATGGGTCAGGGTACGGGTCGGGGGGAAAGGCTCCCGAGGAGGTAGTGGTGTCGGAGGTGGCATCTGCTTCCGGGGGGGCTGGACCCTCTGACTTATCTGAGGATATACCCTGCGGTCAGCCGCCTCCTGAGGAGGGTTCTTTAGTGAGCCTGGAGGAGGCGGTGGGGGCCCTGGATGCTCTCTCTGGAGCCATAGACCCCGGTGGGGGTGACCCGAGTCTGAATGCAGACATGAACGCCCAGTGGCAGCTGCCTATCTCCCCTCTCCCTTTTAGCTCCCCTGCGAGTGAAAGTTACTATCCAAACATGATGACCCGTATGGGGGTCGTCTACGATCAATACTCCGCCCCTCTCGGCTTGAGCAACGAGTCTCCAATCCGCCCAGGGGAGGACCAAGCTCTCACATCTGGGAGCGAGAATTTGTGAGTACCCTGGCGTGAGGTAAGGACATTCAAGTGATGTTTTTGGAATTTCTTCTTTATCCTTCAAGATGATGCGCTGTTTTTAACTATTTATCCTGTATCGCTGCTTCGGTATACTTCCTGCAGGAGTGTGGTATCCTGCACCAGTCCGGCTTCACGCAATATGAGCTGGGCTAGGTGCACGGACCATCAATATGGTCAGGGTCGAACGAAACAAGATCCTCCGGAGTCGCCATTCTTTTAAAGGGAAATGTTTTAGTGGATTCTATTAATGAAATTTTACCAGGACGCATTTTATTAGTTAAAGCTTTTATCGATGGAACCAGATGGCAGCTTTTAAACTTTTATGCCTCCCCAGACAAGAACGAAAGGGCGAGGATGCTGGAAGTACTACAACTGCACATATCAACATCAGATCCACTCATCCTCGTCGGGGATTTTAACTGTGTCCTCAGAGGTGAGCGCTGGCTGTCTGTGAGTAAAAGCAAAAACTATGATAAAACTTCTGGTATGTTAAAGAACTTAATTACAGATATGAGACTGAGAGACGTGTATAAACTGTGTAACAGCAACATGCCAGAGGCAGCCGGCGCCACATGGAGCAATTCCACCTGCAGCTCCCGTATTGATTTTATTTTCTGCTCTGAGGACATACTGCCATCTAGGTGTGATGTTTTAACTAATGTTTTATCTGACCATAATGCACTTCATTTTACTCTTGAGTTTTATGCTAATCAGTTTTATGGTCATAAGCCCTGGCGTTTAAACATTTCCCTTTTAGACGATCCACAGGTCTTAGAAGATTTTAAAACCTTTTATGCCGCACGCAGACGGGTAAGGCACCCCAGGGCTCCCATCAGTAAATGGTGGGAGGGTTTTAAAAAACAGATACGTTCTTATTTTATCTGCCTGGGGAAACGTAAAGCTGAGGAAAAAAGAAAACATTATAATGATTTGAGTACCCGTCTGCAGACCCTGTACAGGCTGAGAGCGCATGGGTGGAGGTGGGAAACAAGATTTTAAATTTAAAAGAGAAAATAACCAAGTACCTGGAGCAGAAGGGCAAAGACATTATTTATCGTGCCAAAGTTAAACATGTAGAACAAAATGAAACCTGCTCCAGGTATTTTTTTAAAAAAGCGGCAAGTAAAAAGATGGTGATGGAATGTGTGAATGGGGAGACAGCTGGACAGGGTATTTTAAACCAAGTACATGACTTTTATTCTTCCCTTTTTAGCTCTAGACCTATGGATCAGTATTTTATGGAGGACTCACTGAAGGAGGTAACGGCTGTTTTAACCCCTGCCTCTCAGCAGTTTTTATCTCGTCCTATTACTGAGCAGGAGGTTTTAGAGACAATTCGGAGTTTTAAAGCAGGTAAAGTGTCCTGGCCGGACGGTATCCCCTGGGAATTTTATATTCGGTTTTATGACATTTTAAAAGATGATTTACTTGTCTTATTCTCGAACATTTTTAACTCTAAAACAATGCCTCCGTCCTGGGGCGAGGGTGAAGTCTCCCTTATACATAAAAAGGGAGACAAGGCGGATCTTAAAAACTGGCGGCCTATCACCCTTTTAAACACAGACTATAGGATTTTAGCAAAGTTATGTGCAAATCGTTTTAAATTAGTGGCGCACGAGATAATACATGCAAACCAGGTATGCGCCATCCCAGGACGGAGTGTGTGGGACAGCCTGATTTTAATCCGAGATATTATTGAAAGCGCAAAAGAAAGAAAAAGCCAGTTAACAATTTTATCCTTGGACTTTGAAAAAGCCTTTGATAGGGTGTCCCACTTATTTGTTTAAGGTTTTAACGAAGATGGGGATACCGGAAGGTTTTTTATTGTCTCTTAAAATGTTTTATAAAAACTGCACCAGCCGTATTTTAGTGAATGGTTTTAAGACACGGGAAGTAGTTTTAAATTCAGGGGTTAAACAGGGGTGTCCCTTGTCCCCACTGCTTTTTATATGTGCCCTCGAACCGTTTTTATGTTGTATTCGTAATGATAAAGTCATCAGAGGAGTCCCCCTCCCTGGTGGAGGGGGACTAGAGGCAAAAGCAGTGGGGTACATGGATGACATAGCAATTTTCTGCAGGGACACCCCTTCAATTCATCGTACCTTAAGACAACTGGATTTTTATTGCTGTGCCTCCGGCTTCAAAGTGAACTTAAATAAAAGTAATATTTTAAATTTCGGAGGCATGGATTTTACTGACGTTCCCGTGTCTACCTCTGATGCAATTACCATTTTAGGAGTCTCCTTCAGTGAGTCCAATGACGGTCTTAACAGTTGGAACGCAGTGGCTGATAAGGTAAATAAGAAATTTTGCATGTGGAACCTGAGGAAATTGACAATGGAGGGGAAGGTTTTAATTTAGAAAATGATAATTTTACCGATATTACTGTATTTAAGTATTGTCTTCCCTCCCCCTACAGTGCTTTTAAGAAAGATAAATAAAGCTTGTTTTACCTTCTTCTGGGGATCCCGAGCGGAAAAATTAAAAAGAAGTGGTGGTAAGGGGGAAGAAGAGGGGAGGGAAGGACTTCCCCGACATTCCCTTTTTATAAACCACTTTTGCTATGGTGTTAACACGCTTTTTAAAGACAACTTTTTATCGTATTTTACCCGCCATAGCTTAGGTTTTTTTATGAGGCGTTTTAAATGGTATGAAATAAATTTACGCTTTTAAATTACCTAGGCACTATGTTATTTATGATAAAATTGTTAGTCTTTTTAATCTAAAAACAAGAAGTGTGACAGAATTAAGAAATAGCAAAAAATTAATTAAAGCGATGAGACAGAGGGAGATAACCAGTAAAGTTAGTAATTTTAACGAGCAAAAAAGTTTAACTGTCTGGCATTTTATTAATGGTCCGTTTCTTTTTAATACGCAGAAAGACCTGGCCTGGAGCAGCGTCCATGGGTGCCTTCCATGCCGTGCATTCCAATACCGGAGGGGCTACACGAGGTCCGCCGCCTGTCCGAGGGGCTGCCATGCGGATGAGACTGTGGAACACCTATTTCTGGACTGCATCTTCGCTAAGATTATATGGAGCAAAATCATGCCATTATTAAGGAAGGTGGCGGACCTCAAAGGACTGAATAAGGATGCAATACTTTATGGACTTTACAGTAGCCCCTCCCGAGAACAACACGCAATGGCATGGAAGACCATAAATTGCGTAAAGGACGCGCTCTGGAAGGCCAGGAATATTTTAGTATACAAGAAGGACCTTTTATCTCCTGAAGATGTTTTAAGTGTCGCTTTTAGTCAATTGTATATATATTACCTTTTAGATAAGAATGCAAACTCGCCGCTTTTAAAGAAATGGTTTCAGACGGAGTGGAATTCGTGTATCTAACAGCCACTGCATTGCTACTTTTATGTTTTTAAAATGTTTTTAACCCAATGTATCTGTTTAATATGTAAAATGAATCTATGTATATAAATTTTGTTTAATAAAAATCCCCCGTATTAGGGGAAGTGATTAAAAAAAAAATCTGTTCTTACGGACTTTTGCTGCCAGATCCGAGCCGAAAGGTGCCCCGGGTACCCTCTGCTCGGCCTTGTCAGTCGGCTAGGTTTATTGCCTGGCCGGCTGGCTTGCTGCTATAGGGTAAGAGGCCTAGTCCCGGGGCAAAGGGAGGCGATCGCACCCGGAACTGTGGATACGGTGACGGGGTGTTTGGTGCGTCACAGCGAACCAAAGAATTGGTGTTGACTCCCAGGGCTCCCAAACCAAGCAGCCTCTGCGCCGGAGTGGGTGGTGGGTGCCTCTGGTGAGAAAAGGGAGGATAGGGAGAGTCTATCAAGGCTAGTGACCACGGTAGTGGCACTGGGCCAGTGGTGCATGCCTAAATAGGTTGCGTGACAAGGCCGGGAAAATTTGAGGTCCAGAACCCCAAACCAAGCCGTGAGTGGGCCAAGCTAGACGCTCAGTAGAGGCTTTGGTGAAGGAAGGGGGCTGGACAGCGGATAAAGATTCCGGTAAAAACCGGTAAAAGAATTTAAAAGAGCGGAAAGCAAACTGAGGTGCAAGTTGCCCCGCTAAGTGGCGTGACAAGCTGCAAAGGGAGTTGGGACCCTTAAGAAGCCTCGGAACCTGGGAGAGCACCGTGCTGGTTGACGGTGCCCAAAAAAAAGGGTGACAAAAAGAGGATTAAAAAGGGAGGAGCGCCCAACGGAAATAAACGATGCCTTTTTGGATTTATCAAGCAATGGGGAAGGAAACCCTCAAGCAATCGATAAAAATCGAGAATTATGAAGTGCCAGAGGGAGCCAAATCAAAGCTAACCCTCCATTACCTCGTACATCAGGTTTTCCCAAAACTGGAGGTGAAGAGGGCGGAAGTTCTCTGTATTAAAGAGACTAAGAGATATTTTATAGTATCTTTTATTAATAAGGCGGCATACGACAACATGTGGCTGGTGCTGCACCAGACAGATCAGTCCTGCTCAATACTAGATGGGCTGGATTTCACGTTCCTAGGTGATATCTTGGAAGAGGAAATCCGCCTCTTCTTAATGAGATATTGTCATAGTGTGGGAGTATGCAAACGGGTGCCAGATAAAGAAAACTATTGGACTGGAAAGTATACCTTCCAAGTCCAATTCATGAGCGCAGAACCCGGTGAGGCGGGGGCTGGAGGCTTCCGTTATCCCTGCAATCATTTTTTCTTGGGAGGAACAGCGGCTACATGTTTTGGCCACAGATGCCGCAGTTCTGCCGCAAATGCGGACGGTATGGGCATCTGCAGGATGATTTGCACTGTCCAGGGGTGCAAAAATTGTGAAGGCTTAGGACATGAGACCCGGAATTGCACTGCACCGCAAAAATGTAGTGCGTGTGGCAAGGAAGGACACCCCTTTGCCAGGTGTCCGGACTTGGTCGGAGTTCGTAAAAACAGAGCTAAATACCAAAGCGGCAGGAGGGCAAGTCAACCCGCTCCTCCACCACAGGTGCGGGGCCCTGGTCTGAGTCGGAGTGATGGACCAGAGGAAGGGGCAAGCGGTTCGGAAAGACCTGCCCCAGACTTGCCAGCCGATTTTAAGACGCCTGCTACGCCGGCAGAGCCGTCTAAGTCAAAAAAAGCCTCGGGCCATGGCCGTAGGACGCAGCATAGGTCCAGTGTGGCTTTGGCGCAAGAATCAGCCAGTGCGTCTGTTGCTCAAGAGGAGCAGGGGGAGGACCCGTTGAGTCAGGGTGGACCCCCTAATCCTGTAGCTGAACCGGTCGCTGTACGACACTGCCCAGACGAACCCGGAGGGGGTGCCGTTGGTGAAACCGAGAAAGAAGAACAGACGGAACAAGGAGAAAAAGAGGAGTCCAACCAAGGCGATGTGGAACCAGGTCCCTCATCCGAGTGCCCGGGAGAAGCAGCTGAGGTTGTCGTGGAGGAGCCGCTGATGGATATGAGCCAGTCAGCTAAAAGAGCCAGATCGGAGGAGGAGGACCCGCAGGAGGAGGATGAAGGTCCCATGGTGAGGCATCCCGCCAAAGCCCCTTCTGTGTCCGGCTCGGATGTAGAAAACATTCAGGAGTTCACGTCCCTGGAATCAAGGATCGGAAGCTCGCAGGTGATCTCAGAGCTTTCCAGTGACAGTGACTCCTTGTAGTGACTTTTTGTAATGGTTGTGTCGCTGAATATAGCCTCATTCAACGTGAGGTCGATAAAAGGACCAATACGAAGGACTATGTTATTTGACTTTTTGTCTACAGGACTGTTTGATATCTGCCTGCTGCAGGAATGCGGTATTAGCAGCGAAGTAGATTACAAAGATTACAAGAATGGTTGGACTTATGGACACTCGACGTGGTCTGGCGGTAATGACTGCCGTGCAACGGGGGTAGGGATTGTATGTAAAGGTAATGCGATATCCATTAAAAGCGTTACGGAAATATCCCCGGGCAGGGCCATGTTGGCGACCATCACCTACCAAGGGTATGACTTACAAATTTTAAATGTGTATGCTTTACCTAACAAGGTAGAGAGAATTGAATTATTAGAAATATTGCCTTTGTTTTGTGTAACCTCCACCCCTCTAATAGTGGGTGGAGACTTCAATTGTACTCTTCTAGGTGAGAAACGCATTGGAGGAGAAGGACGCCGAAGAGATAGGTCCTCCGCGCTGTTACAAAATCTGGTGGTAGATTTTAAGCTAAGTGACTGTTGGAGGAGGCTCTCGCCAGAGGATCCAGGCCCTACCTGGTCCAACGGGAGAGTCTCCTCCAGGATTGATTTTATTTTTGTGTCCTCAGATATAACACCTACTAACATAACACTAACCTCAAATGTGATCTCAGACCATAAAATGTTGTGTGCAGTTTTAAATCTTCAGGGGGAGAAAAGAATGGGTAGCGGTCCGTGGAGACTGAATATATCGCTATTGCAGGATGCTAAAGTATGTGCGGATTTTAAACTGTTTTATGAACACCTACATGTACAGAGGGACACAAGTGGTTCAATGATTGAATGGTGGGAGGAGACCGGCCAGGGAGAAAAGGGCTTTTTTTTTATGTTTTAAACAAAAGATTGCAAGTGCTCTATCAATTCCGTAGGGTAGGAGTGGAGGTGGAGGATGAGATACTGGAATTGAAGGGAGAAATAAACAAGGTACTGCAGGACAGAGGGAGACAGATAATTTACAATGCAAAGGTCCAGCAGCTAGAGGAGGGTGAAAAGTGCTCCCGTTTCTTTTTCAAAAAAGTCCTAAGTAAAAAAGAAGTAATTACCAACTTAGAAGGGAAGGAGAAGGTGAGCGAAATGCTAGAGGAAGCTTTTAATTTTTATAGCAACCTTTTTAGCTAAAAGCAAATAGATCCTTCCTTTTTAGACTTTTTTATAGATAATTTAGAATTAAAGTTAGATCCCTTAGAACAGGAAGTTTTATCCAGAGACCTGACACAGCAAGAATTACTAGACACTTTTAAGAGTTTTTCTACGGGTAAAGCCCCTGGGTCTGATGGGTTAGGGGTAGAATTTTATCTAACCTTCTGGGAAGTTTTAAAAGACGATATGTTTTTTCTTTTTAAGGAGGTTTTTAACGCAGAGATTTTACCACCCTCCTGGAGGAAAGGGATCGTTTCTTTAATTTTTAAAAAAGGTGAGCGGAACTTGTTGAAAAATTGGCGGCCTATAACGCTTTTAATTATGGACTATAAGGTTTTAGCTAAAATTTTAGCGAACCGCCTCAAGCCTTTTATTTACAAAAGTAATTCATCCCAGCCAGGTATGTGGGGTACCTGGCCGGAGTATTGCCGAATATTTAAATATTTTAAGAGACGTCATGTGGTACGTAAAGGACCGAGGCAAGAGTCTGGCCATACTTTCTATGGATTTTGAAAAGGCCTTCGACCGCGTGTCACATGAGTATTTATTTGCTGTTTTAAACAAAATGGGAATCCCAGGAGCTATGAGGAGTACATAGCCCACATTAGGTCAGAATAGGAGAGCAGTAATATCTATTTTATGCCAAATCCATATACCCTTTCCTTTTGTGTTTAATTAATCACAGGGGTTTAGAGTGACTGTTATAACCAGTACAGGTTAGGGTGCTATATATATGGATGACTGAGGGGCAGTGGCTCATGGCTCTCCTATCTACATTCTCCTAATTGGGTCACTATCCTTCTATACAGTGACTACAGTTATGTATTGAGGAATTTATTAACGCACACGGACACCATCATTCCGTATAGTGTGTATCATTTCTCAATTTTTAGCGCACATTGGGGCTTTTTTTTGTTTGTTTTTGTTTTTTACCTTAAAAATTAAAAGTTATGTTTTAAATTTAACTCTTTCTGTGACAAAATGGGAATCCCAGGTTTTATTCTTTCTAAAATAATGCTTTTATACAAGTCCTGTTTTAGTCATGTTTCTGTTAATGGATTTTTTTTACTGCGGGCGTGCCCCTTTTATCCGGGGTCAAACAAGGCTGCCCCTTCTCACCCCTTTTATTTATTTGTGCAATAGAGCCTTTATTAACTATTTTAAGGAAAGATAAGGTTATAAGAGGAGTGGAAATACCGGGAGGTGGAGGACTGCAAGTCAAAGTTTTAAGCTATATGGATGACGTCACTGTTTTATGTTCAGATTCACCATCTATGAGGAGAGCCGTGAGGAATACAAAGTTTTTTTGTATGGCCTCTGGTTTTAAATTTAACATAGACAAAAGTGACTGTTTTTACTTTGGTGAATGGGACTTCTCCATCACTCCAGAAATTCAAATGCAGCAGGACAGAATAAAAATTTTAGGCATTATTTTTAACGAAAGGAATGATGGAATTTTAAACTGGGATTTAGTAATTTTAAAAATGAAAAAAAAAGATTTTAATGTGGAAAATGAGATGTGTTACAATGGAGGAAAAATTTTTAATTATAAAAGCAGTGTTAATACCTATTATGTTGTATGTAGCGATTGTTATGGTTTGCTGGGTTTATTAAAAAAAAAAAAACAAATGAAACCCTAAGGAGCCCGCTGGGCTCTGGACCACAGAAGCGCCCTGGTGTGAACAGGGTCTGACAGTTAGACGTCAATGCCAGCCCTCTACACACCCTAGTTCATTCTGTTCAATCACAGCGGCCTGTGTAGATCAGAGCAGCCGCACCAGGACTCAGTCTAGACAGCACTCCTGTGCTAGACTGCCCACAATTAGCTAGTGTGCACACAGTGGCTTCCTGAGGCACACCAAGCAGCTACCAACTTAAAGTTTTTTAGAAATAGAGTTCTACCTGAACTACAATTTCTGCCTAACAAAATTTCTAACTAGCTAGCTAGCCTAAGCACACACAGTGCATTTGAGAATTGACATTAGGGCAGCGGGCTGAGGAACCTCCCTCTTTATAAAGGGAAAGGGCGGTCCACTTTCGGCCCAGCCAGCTGCCCAAGGCGGAGGTGATTGGTCGACACGACTGTCAGTCACAGCCTGACCACACCCTCCGGCTGCAAGAGGGTTAACCCTTGCTAAACCTGACTGCCGGCACAAGGAGGGAGTGACAGGCGGCAATGCGCTACCGCAGAGAGACGGCTGCGACCCGACCCCTCGGCTGCAGTTGCCACACAGTCCTAACAGTGATGGTTTTCCCCCCATCCATTTTATACATTAAGAGACTAACTAAAATAATTTCCAATTTTTATGGGGCTCCAAGATGGAGAAATTAAAGAGACAGATCATGTATAAAGATAAAGATAATGGTGGCAGAAATGTTCCTGACTTATTTACATTCTTTAATATTAAATTTTTGTTTGCTTCTGTTTTAACTGTTTTCAGTCACAGGGGGTTTTTAGCTACTTTTTAAAATATGCAGTGGGGATGGTTTTTAGAAGATGGTATAAAATTTCTTTAAACAGCCCTACGCTGCTGAATCCCCCGAAACATTATGTTGTTTTAGAAAAAACTATTAGACTATTAAAACTGCAGGAAATTTTAAAAGACCAGCGTAAACTGACCAAATGGAGAAAACAAGAGGAGGTAATGGAGTCTGTATCTAATTTTAGTGGGGTGAGGTCTAAGACAGTTTGGAGAAATGTCTTTGGCAAGTTTTTAGCTATAGCCATGTAGACCTCGCCTGGGCAGTGGTCCATCAATGCCTCCCAGTAAGAGAGTTCCAACATAGGAGAGGGTTGGTGGCCACTTCTAAATGCTCAAGGGATAGGTGCAATGGATGCGAGTCAGTCCTGCACCTAATGTGGAATTGCGCATATGCACAAGAGGTATGGAGAAAAGTGGGGCCTGTTTTTAAAAAAGTATGTGCATTGCAGGATTTTAACCATTACTATGTTTTATATGGTCTTTTTAAGTGTTCCAATTTTAACAGACAGATGACATGCTGGTGTCTTATTAACTGTTTTAAAAATGCACTGTGGAAAGCTAGGAATGTTTTATTTTTTAAATGTGAAGCTATCCCTGTAGATGAATGCATTAAAATGGCACTGAGTGAAGCGTTTATTTATTTTTTAAGGGACGTAAAAAATCTGGGCAACGCCGCCGCTAGAGGCAAATGGTGCCCAGACCATTGGAGTAAATAGATTTTTGGAGCTGTGTAAAATTTTAATTGTGCATGTACTTGTAAAGTATAAAATTAATAAGGGTTATAACAAAGGTTAAAAGTTTTACTGTGCATATTTAATAGTGTAAATAATTTTAATCTTGTGTGATGAAATAATACTGTGAAACTTGTGATATGTATGCATAATAATTGTATCTGCAAAATGTGTTTTATCATAAAAGTCTATGAAATACCGTGTATACCTAACGTGTGAAAACAACTGTAATATCCTAATAGAAGCTTTTATGACATAAATGTATTTATGTATGTATGCTGATCTTTCACTCGAATAAAGTTGATGTTTAAACCCTCTCTCTCTCACTCTCTCTCTCTCTCCTCACCATATACACTGTATATATGCCTACAATAGTTATCCTGTGGGTTCTTGCATCTGCGCTGCTTTTTTATTTCAAGGGCCTACTTTTTTAGCAGTGACTCTCTATGTGGAACCCTACCCTATGACTATGTTTTCAGACGGGACACTTTACCCATCTTGTTTTTCCATGCAACTTTGGATAACCGTGCATACACACAACCTTGTTTTTTGCTGTCATGCATGAGTATACATCTAGAAGGAGCCATTCAACTGTTACGGCAGCCATACGAGATAGGGCTGTTGCAATAAGCTTGCATAGCCCTTAGGTTTGTTGCTGAAATACTAGCTGGCAGCCCCACAGAAAAGTAAGATTAATTTGCATATGTTGGAACACTGAGCAGCATCACAGTAAAGTTACCTAGCAACCAGCGGGCTGGCAGCAGAAATCTACTAAGGCATCTCCCAGAGTTAAAGTCAGTTTTATTGTGACACTCTCAGTCTTCTACCTATGCAATGTCGCCTCAATTTTCGCTGGGTAATGTTTCTTTATCTTAAAATTTGGGTTTCTGTTCATCCAATTGGGGAGGAAAGAAGGATTCCAGGTATTTTTCCACTTTCATAGAGGTTTTTTTGAGTGTGGAAAGTGTGTAGTTGATAGGCTGTGATGGTGGGGTAAATCTGTGACTTGGGCTTGTTAGATGCCCCCAGACATGCTTCCCCTGCTGTCCCAGTTGCATTGCAGAGGTGTTGGCATCATTTCCTGAGGTGTCATAATCATAATTGTGGGTTCCCCTGAAACAAAGCATTTTTCCCCATAGACTATAATGGGGTTCGATATTCATTCGAATAGTCGAATATTGAACGGCTATTCGAAATGAATATCGAATATTTCACTGTTTCCTTATCTCTAGTTTTGAACCCTTTCTTTTTCCATGATGGTTTTCTGAACATTTCAGCTATTCACATATAGTAATGTTGGCCTATGCTGTAAACAATCTTACACCCGAGTGAGTATATTTATAGGGCAGTGTATGTTTTACATTATCAGGGGTGGTCTCAATGGGATCACTTAAGTATATTTGATGATAGATTCAGAGATAAAGACTTGAGTCAGTGATGGTTTCAACACGGAGCCAAATTGAATCTGGGCAGAAGCAGAGTTTATTATGCAAGTTACACCTTTTTATAGCCACTGAAGTTGGAGTTCATATTTGAACAAACATTTCAATGCGTATTTTCAGTTCATATGCATCAAACAATAATTTGCAAACAGATGATTTCCCCAACACCTGGCAGCTGAAGTCATCTTGCTACACAAATCAAAGTCATGATGATTTCCCAATTGAACTCATCTGGGTCATATTATTTTTATTATTCAGACTTTATTATTTTGTTATGTTAGCGGTCCCAGGCAAATGTTGATTAAACAATAAAATATTGAAGACGGGTCAGAGTGACCTGTCTTGGCCAGGAGGGAATGTATGTGAACAGAGCAAGAAGTATTGCTAAAAATATGTATACACCTATCAACATGCAGGATCGCTTTAGCCATAGGGCTAATGGTGCACTTGAATCAGGGCCTCCTTGAGAGAGCAGACAGTCCTGCATTTGCTATTGCAGGCTGCCTAAACTTCCGCTCACCAGTGTCCAACTATCTGCTCCATAGTTCACTATTTTCCTGGGAGCTGCAGGTGAAATATGATAACATGATTAGAGGTGAGCAAACAGCGTTTGATCGAGTACATGTTCGATTGGATATCAGGCTGTTCGAGATGTTCGATTTAAGTCGAACACCAGGTGGAAAACTCACTAAAAATTCGATTCCCCTCCCACCTTCCCATGCACTTTTTTTGCACCAATAACTGCGTAGGGGAGGTGGAGCAGAAACTACAACAATGGAGGCATCGAAAAAAATCGGAAAAAGTAATTGGCTGGCTAAATCAGATGACCTCCAATTTATACGAATAGTGGATTTAATATCCGGTTCATATGAGACTGTGGACTATGTGATTGTGAGACAGGGACAGATGTACTGGCAGGGTTACCTTTATTTAGGTGGGAATGTCACTCACCCAGCTCTTTGGGGCTCTATCTGATTGGGATCCCTGTCGGTTTGCAATATGCGCAATCTGACTATTTCCCATAGGAATACAGAGTACAGCATTCGGCCAATCAACGCTGGTTCTGCTGGAGGAGGCGGAGTCTAAGATCAGTGCACAGCAGTCTCCATTCTGGTCCGATCTTAGACTCCGCCTCCTCACGGACGAGCCTCCGGCAGAACCAGTGTTGATTGGCCGAATGCTGTACTCTGTATGGCATTCGGCCAATCAACGCTGGTCAATGCATTCCTATGGGAAAAAGTCAGCTTGCGCATATTGCAAGCTGACAGGGATCCCGACGTAATACAGTGACTTGGGCATGTTAGATCTCCCCAGACATGCTTCCCCTGCTGTCCCAGTTGCATTCCAGGGTGTTGGCATCATTTCCTGGGGTGTCATAGTGGACTTGGTGACTCTCCTGAGTCGAATAGTGTTTTCCCCCTAAACCAGTATTTATTTCCCATAGACTATAATGGGGTTCGATGTTCCATCGAACAGTGAGTATTGAGCGGCTACTCGAATCGAACTTCGAACATTTCACTGTTCGCTCATCTCTAAACATGATGTGATGATTACATTGTGCCGGCAACTCACTAAAGACTCTGGACCAGAACAGCAAGGGAGTGAAAAAAGGTGACTATTACTTGTTTTTGTTTGATAGGAAAGGGACAAATTGTGGAGCCAACTGCAAGGGGACTTTAAACTGTGGTGGGGGACATTAAACAGGGGGCAGCTGCAGGGGGACATTGGGTGCACTTGGAGGGGTATATTATGCTGTGAGGGCAGGTGGATAGAGGCATTATGCTGTGTGGTCCGCTAAGTGGACGTTATAGTTTGTGCAGGTCAGGTGTTTCTAAGTGGTGGGGGGGGCACATATGAAAATTTTGCACTGGGCGCAATGTGTTAAAATGGCCCGGTGTACATGGTATATCAATGCAGACAAAAGAATAATGTGAATGCCCTGTAACCCATTGCAAAATCTGTAAATCTGGGCCCAATATACCTTTTAGAATAGTTTTATTTTATGGCACAGTGGGATCTTCAGGAACCAGAGACCGATAGCAACTGTTGCTTCTGCACCTCCTATTGCTATGCCCCTGAATGTAGATGATAACAGCTGCAATAGCACAGAGATATATCCAGCAGTAGGTGCATATACCATCATCCCCATAGTGCTGACTGGCCTCAGAGAAGCTGCTTCTAGCTCAAAAACATGCATCAGTGGTTGTTCATTCACCATGGAAAAAATTAAAAAATGATAATATTTTATAAAATGTTTATTTTTGTTTGAAGTACAACTTTAAGTTGCAATTTTTTTTTTAAACTTGCTTTAGTCAATGATAAATTTGCAATTTACATACATAGAAATTAATGTATGTAACTTGAAATTAACAAAAATCATCAATATGTCCTACACGCCGAATATCTTGACTTTTAGAGGGGACTTTATGAGAAATAGTCTTTTGTCTCTCTCTAAAGTCATGGCAGTTGTAGAATATATTTAGCCTTATACTCTTGTACACAATGAAATGTTTCCCTGGTCCTCATTTACTGTATCTTTGGCTGGATCCTTTTGACCAGAAGCTGTAAATCCTTTGAAAACTGGACATATAGGTAGCCATTTGAAGAACTTTACTTTCTTGACTAATTTCATGCCACATGGAAAATCATAAGTGTTTAGGTCTGCGCATGTGTCACTGCTGGCATGTGCTCCCTGCTTCCATTGCACCAGCCCCCGCTCCTTTTCTGTACCTGGAAAAAGTATTCACAAAATATTAGTAAGTGGAATACGGTACAGTACAGTAACATTTCTTTTAGTCTGTTATCTCATGGGATTATGAAATGTTTAAAGGTACCCAGTCAGTAGATGAATGTCATTTGACCATCTACTATATTTGGAGGTGTCCCTTGTAACCCCCCCCCCCCCCCCCATTCTCTCTGGGTTGATTTAAAGGGGCTCTATCACTAGGAAAAGTCATTTTTAACTAATCACATCCTTGCATAGTCTTTAGAATGGCTATTCCACACCTACCTTTAGTATGTAAATTACCTCAGTGGTTTCTGAATAAGTCCGTTTTCATTCATTTACTAATGAACTTCCAGCCAGCACAGGAAGTTCCCCGCAGCACTCATCTCTGCTATTATCTCCTATATGTGTGTGCAAACAGGAAGCTGAGTTATCATCAGCAGTAGCCTCCCATAGGAAACAATAGCAAAGGGGGTGCACGATGCATCGTGCACCAGTATAATTAGCATATGAATAAAACCAGACTTATTCAGAAACCACTGAGGCAATGTACATACTAAAGGTATGTGTGAAGTAGCATTTCTAAAGACTATGCAAGGATGTGATTAGTTAAAAATGACTTTTCCCAATGATAGAGCCCCATTAATGTCCGTATCTGTTCTGGCTTCTGCGCTATCCTCCAGCCATATGATACAGCACAGGGTGTGTGCCCGGCTATGATTTTATGCTTTTCTGTTTCTTCTTGTATCTGTCTGAACACAGCTCTATTCCCTCACCTTTGCTATTTATCCTGCACGACACTCATCTGTTTGCTTCCATCTGCTCCTCAAACAGTTAACCTCAGCTTTGCTTATGTGATTGACATCCTTCCTTTCCAATCATGCCTGGGTCGGATTCCTGACATCCTATATATAGTTTTCTAACCCACATCTGAGTGCTTGCTATTAGTTTCTCTGGACATGGTAGCAGTTTTCTCCTGTATCTCTGATCTTGTTTTTCCTCAGCTCTGCTTTCTGCAGACTTGTATATTTTTCCAATTCTATTTTTTTTGTTCCTGCTGCCTGCTATTTTCCTACCTGTTCTCCTTTGTTTATCTTTTCTGCGTTTTGTGTTTGCACTTGTGACATAGGAAAGGACCGTCGCCCAGTTGTCATCTACTACTTAGGGTAGCTGAGGTAAGCAGGTAGGGACTTTGGGGTGGGTCTAGTATCACTGTCTAGTATCACTATCCTTGTCTTTCTTTGTTCTTCTGGGATGTTGGCAGCAGATGAAACCTAACAGGTTTCGTAACAGTTAAGGCCTAGATGAATGCAATTCATACACGTTAACATTTCACTGTATGTATATTAATGATGCACATTACCTGGTATTGTATTATCAAGGAAAAATGCTATACATCCTCCAACAAACATTTCTGTAGTTAGAAGCACGGTCAATATTTGATCCAATTCTGGTAAACCTGTAAAATCCCAATAATTAGCATTAGAGAAGCCGCACAATCTTACATCATGAGACTTGTTGTTCTAGTTTATTTGTCCTGTACTCTATTAATTTTACAACACAGACTGTATGTCTGCAGACTGCTGGATTGCAGAAAGTGAACAGAGAAAACATATTCTTCTTTCCAGACGAAGATCAAGGCTATTTCAGGATATATATATATATATATATATATATATATATATATATATATATATATATATATACAGTCCTATGAAAAAGTTTGGGCACCCCTATTAATCTTAATCATTTTTAGTTCTAAATATTTTGGTATTTGCAACAGCCATTTCAGTTTGATATATCTAATAACTGATGGACACAGTAATATTTCAGGATTGAAATGAGGTTTATTGTACTAACAGAAAATGTGCAATATGCATTAAACCAAAATTTGACCGGTGCAAAAGTATGGGCACCTCAACAGAAAAGTGACATGAATATTTAGTAGATCCTCCTTTTGCAAAGATAACAGCCTCTAGTCGCTTCCTGTAGCTTTTAATCAGTTCCTGGATCCTGGATAAAGGTATTTTGGACAAACAATTCAAGTTCAGTTAAGTTAGATGGTCGCCGAGCATGGACAGCCCGCTTCAAATCATCCCACAGATGTTGAATGATATTCAGGTCTGGGGACTGGGATGGCCATTCCAGAACATTGTAATTGTTCCTCTGCATGAATACCTGAGGATTTGGAGCGGTGTTTTGGATCATTGTCTTGCTGAAATATCCATCCCCGGCGTAACTTCAACTTCATCACTGATTCTTGAACATTATTCTCAAGAATCTGCTGATACTGAGTGGAATCCATGCGACTCTCAACTTTAACAAGATTCCCGGTGCCGGCATTGGCCACACAGCCCCAAAGCATGATGGAACCTCCACCAAATTTTACAGTGGGTAGCATGTGTTTTTCTTGGAATGCTGTTTCTTTTTGGACGCCATGCATAACGCCTTTTTTTATAACCAAACAACTCAATTTTTGTTTCCAAAATGAAGCTGCCTTGTCCAAATGTGCTTTTTCATACCTCAGGCAACTCTATTTGTGGCGTACGTGTAGAAATGGCTTCTTTCTCATCACTCTCCCATACAGCTTCTATTTGTGCAAAGTGCGCTGTATAGTTGACCGATGCACAGTGACACCATCTGCAGCAAGATGATGCTACAGCTCTTTGGAGGTGGTCTGTGGATTGTCCTTGACTGTTCTCACCATTCTTCTTCTCTGCCTTTCTGATATTTTTCTTGGCCTGCCACTTCTGGGCTTAACAAGAACTGTCCCTGTGGTCTTCCATTTCCTTACTATGTTCCTCACAGTGGAAACTGACAGGTTAAATCTCTGAGACAACTTTTTGTATCCTTCCCCTGAACAACTATGTTGAACAATCTTTGTTTTCAGATCATTTGAGAGCGGGCTGTCCATGTTCGGCGACCATCAAACTTAACTGAACTTGAATTGTTTTGTAGAAAGAAATGGTCCAAAATACCTTCATCCAGGATCCAGGAACTGATTAAAAGCTACAGGAAGCGACTAGAGGCTGTTATCTTTGCAAAAGGAGGATGTACTAAATATTAATGTCACTTTTCTGTTGAGGTGCCCATATTTTTGCACCGGTCAAATTTTGGTTTAATGCATATTGCGCATTTTCTGTTAGTACAATAAACCTCATTTCAATCCTGAAATATTACTGTGTCCATCAGTTATTAGATATATCAAACTGAAATGGCTGTTGCAAACACCAAAATATTTAGAACTAAAAATGATTAAGATTAATAGGGATGCCCAAACTTTTTCATAGGACTGTATATATATATACGTGGAGGGTCACCAAGTCCACTATGACACCCCAGGAAATGATGCCAACACCTCTGGAATGACACTGGGACAGCAGGGGAAGCATGTCTGGGGGCATCTAACACACCAAAGACCCTCTATTACCCCAACATCACAGCCTAACAACTACACACTTTACACACTCAATACCACCTCTCTGACAGTAGGAAAACACCTTGAAACATGTGTATTTGGCACTTGCAGTGAGGAGAGCTTGTCACCAGCAGTGAATTTGGCCCTTGTAGTAAGTTGAGGTTGGCACCAACATTTGTTTTGAAAATCAGGGTGGATTGAGCCTCTAACCAGCAGAGTTTGGGCAAATTCATGGTGGAGGGAGCCTCTAAACACCCCAGTTTGGGCAAATTCATGGTGGAGGGAGCCTCTAAAACCCCCAGTTTGGACCAATTCATGGTGGAGGGAGCCTCTAACCAGCCCAGTTTGGGCAAATTCATGGTGGAGGGAGCCTCTAAAAAACCCAGTTTGGACCAATTCATGGTGGAGGGAGCCTCTAACCAGCCCAGTTTGGACCAATTAATGGTGGAGGGAGCCTCTAAACAGCCAAGTTTGGACCAATTCATGGTGGAGGGAGCCTCTAAAAAACCCAGTTTGGACCAATTCATGGTGGAGGGAGCCTCTAAAAAACCCAGTTTGGACCAATTCATGGTGGAGGGAGCCTCTAAACAGCCCAGTTTGGGCAAATTCATGGTGGAGGGAGCCTCTAACCCGCCCAGTTTGGACCAATTAATGGTGGAGGGAGCCTCTAAACAGCCAAGTTTTGGGAAATTCATGGTGGAGGGAGCCTCTAACCAGCCCAGTTTGGACCAATTCATGGTGGAGGGAGCCTCTAACCAGCCCAGTTTGGGCAAATTCATGGTGGAGGGAGCCTCTAAACAGCCCAGTTTGGACCAATTAATGGTGGAGGGAGCCTCTAACCAGCCCAGTTTGGACCAATTCATGGTGGAGGGAGCCTCTAACCAGCCCAGTTTGGACCAATTAATGGTGGAGAGAGCCTCTAACCAGCCCAGTTTGGGCAAATTCATGGTGGAGGGAGCCTCTAAAAAACCCAGTTTGGACCAATTCATGGTGGAGGGAGCCTCTAACCAGCCCAGTTTGGGCAAATTCATGGTGGAGGGAGCCTCTAAACAGCCCAGTTTGGGCAAATTCATGGTGGAGGGAGCCTCTAAACAGCCCAGTTTGGACCAATTCATGGTGGAGGGAGCCTCTAAACAGCCCAGTTTGGGCAAATTCATGGTGGAGGGAGCCTCTAAACAGCCCAGTTTGGGCAAATTCATGGTGGAGGGAGCCTCTAACCAGCCCAGTTTGGACCAATTAATGGTGGAGGGAGCCTCTAAACAGCCAAGTTTTGGGAAATTCATGGTGGAGGGAGCCCCTAAAAACCCCAGTTTGGACCAATTCATGGTGGAGGGAGCCTCTAACCAGCCCAGTTTGGGCAAATTCATGGTGGAGGGAGCCTCTAAACAGCCCAGTTTGGACCAATTAATGGTGGAGGGAGCCTCTAACCAGCCCAGTTTGGACCAATTCATGGTGGAGGGAGCCTCTAACCAGCCCAGTTTGGGCAAATTCATGGTGGAGGGAGCCTCTAAAAAACCCAGTTTGGACCAATTCATGGTGGAGGGAGCCTCTAACCAGCCCAGTTTGGGCAAATTCATGGTGGAGGGAGCCTCTAAACAGCCCAGTTTGGGCAAATTCATGGTGGAGGGAGCCTCTAAACAGCCCAGTTTGGACCAATTCATGGTGGAGGGAGCCTCTAAAAAACCCAGTTTGGACCAATTCATGGTGGAGGGAGCCTCTAAACAGCCCAGTTTGGGCAAATTCATGGTGGAGGGAGCCTCTAACCAGCCCAGTTTGGACCAATTAATGGTGGAGGGAGCCTCTAAACAGCCAAGTTTTGGGAAATTCATGGTGGAGGGAGCCCCTAAAAACCCCAGTTTGGACCAATTCATGGTGGAGGGAGCCTCTAAACAGCCCAGTTTGGGCAAATTCATGGTGGAGGGAGCCTCTAACCAGCCCAGTTTGGACCAATTAATGGTGGAGGGAGCCTCTAAACAGCCAAGTTTTGGGAAATTCATGGTGGAGGGAGCCTCTAACCAGCCCAGTTTGGACCAATTCATGGTGGAGGGAGCCTCTAACCAGCCCAGTTTGGGCAAATTCATGGTGGAGGGAGCCTCTAAACAGCCCAGTTTGGACCAATTAATGGTGGAGGGAGCCTCTAACCAGCCCAGTTTGGATCAATTCATGGTGGAGGGAGCCTCTAACCAGCCCAGTTTGGGCAAATTCATGGTGGAGGGAGCCTCTAAACAGCCCAGTTTGGGCAAATTCATGGTGGAGGGAGCCTCTAACCAGCCCAGTTTGGACCAATTAATGGTGGAGGGAGCCTCTAAACAGCCAAGTTTTGGGAAATTCATGGTGGAGGGAGCCTCTAACCAGCCCAGTTTGGACCAATTCATGGTGGAGGGAGCCTCTAACCAGCCCAGTTTGGGCAAATTCATGGTGGAGGGAGCCTCTAAAAAACCCAGTTTGGACCAATTCATGGTGGAGGGAGCCTCTAACCAGCCCAGTTTGGACCAATTAATGGTGGAGGGAGCCTCTAAACAGCCCAGTTTGGGCAAATTCATGGTGGAGGGAGCCTCTAAAAAACCCAGTTTGGGACCAATTCATGGTGGAGGGAGCCTCTAACCAGCCCAGTTTGGACCAATTAATGGTGGAGGGAGCCTCTAAACAGCCAAGTTTGGACCAATTCATGGTGGAGGGAGCCTCTAACCAGCCCAGTTTGGGCAAATTCATGGTGGAGGGAGCCTCTAAACAGCCCAGTTTGGGCAAATTCATGGTGGAGGGAGCCTCTAACCAGCCCAGTTTGGACCAATTAATGGTGGAGGGAGCCTCTAAACAGCCAAGTTTTGGGAAATTCATGGTGGAGGGAGCCCCTAAAAACCCCAGTTTGGACCAATTCATGGTGGAGGGAGCCTCTAAACAGCCCAGTTTGGGCAAATTCATGGTGGAGGGAGCCTCTAACCAGCCCAGTTTGGACCAATTAATGGTGAGGGAGCCTCTAAACAGCCAAGTTTTGGGAAATTCATGGTGGAGGGAGCCTCTAACCAGCCCAGTTTGGACCAATTCATGGTGGAGGGAGCCTCTAACCAGCCCAGTTTGGGCAAATTCATGGTGGAGGGAGCCTCTAAACAGCCCAGTTTGGGCAAATTCATGGTGGAGGGAGCCTCTAACCAGCCCAGTTTGGACCAATTAATGGTGGAGGGAGCCTCTAAACAGCCAAGTTTTGGGAAATTCATGGTGGAGGGAGCCTCTAACCAGCCCAGTTTGGACCAATTCATGGTGGAGGGAGCCTCTAACCAGCCCAGTTTGGGCAAATTCATGGTGGAGGGAGCCTCTAAACAGCCCAGTTTGGGCAAATTCATGGTGGAGGGAGCCTCTAACCAGCCCAGTTTGGACCAATTAATGGTGGAGGGAGCCTCTAAACAGCCAAGTTTTGGGAAATTCATGGTGGAGGGAGCCCCTAAAAACCCCAGTTTGGACCAATTCATGGTGGAGGGAGCCTCTAAACAGCCCAGTTTGGGCAAATTCATGGTGGAGGGAGCCTCTAACCAGCCCAGTTTGGACCAATTAATGGTGGAGGGAGCCTCTAAACAGCCAAGTTTGGGAAATTCATGGTGGAGGGAGCCTCTAACCAGCCCAGTTTGGACCAATTCATGGTGGAGGGAGCCTCTAACCAGCCCAGTTTGGGCAAATTCATGGTGGAGGGAGCCTCTAAACAGCCCAGTTTGGACCAATTAATGGTGGAGGGAGCCTCTAAACAGCCAAGTTTTGGGAAATTCATGGTGGAGGGAGCCTCTAACCAGCCCAGTTTGGACCAATTCATGGTGGAGGGAGCCTCTAAAAAACCCAGTTTGGACCAATTCATGGTGGAGGGAGCCTCTAAACAGCCCAGTTTGGGCAAATTCATGGTGGAGGGAGCCTCTAACCAGCCCAGTTTGGACCAATTAATGGTGGAGGGAGCCTCTAAACAGCCAAGTTTTGGGAAATTCATGGTGGAGGGAGCCTCTAAACAGCCCAGTTTGGACCAATTCATGGTGGAGGGAGCCTCTAAAAAACCCAGTTTGGACCAATTCATGGTGGAGGGAGCCTCTAAACAGCCCAGTTTGGGCAAATTCATGGTGGAGGGAGCCTCTAACCAGCCCAGTTTGGACCAATTAATGGTGGAGGGAGCCTCTAAACAGCCAAGTTTTGGGAAATTCATGGTGGAGGGAGCCCCTAAAAACCCCAGTTTGGACCAATTCATGGTGGAGGGAGCCTCTAAACAGCCCAGTTTGGGCAAATTCATGGTGGAGGGAGCCTCTAAAAACCCCCAGTTTGGACCAATTCATGGTGGAGGGAGCCTCTAAAAACCCCAGTTTGGACCAATTCATGGTGGAGGGAGCCTCTAAAAACCCCAGTTTGGACCAATTCATGGTGGAGGGAGCCGCTAAACAGCCCAGTTTGGACCAATTCATGGTGGAGGGAGCCTCTAACCAGCAGAGTTGGTGGAAATCAGGGTGGAGGGAGCCTCTAACCAGCAGAGTTGGGGGAAATCAGGGTGGAGGGAGCCTAGTATTAGCAGAATTGTGCAACGCTTATGGTGGATGAGTATGAGGATGCGGAGGAATTGGAGAGGTTGAGTACAGACATGGAGTTTCATGTTGGGGTGCTTTACACAGGTGGGCACAAAAATGACGGCTCTACCCAGTGGTGGTTCATTTTTATCAAAGTGAGCCGGTCGGCACTCTCAGCTGACAGACGGGTGCGCTTGTCAGTGATGATGCCACCGGCTGCACTGAACACCCTCTCAGATAGGACGCTGGCGGCAGGACAGGACAGCACCTCCAAGGCATATAGGGCAAGTTCAAGCCACAGGTCCAACTTCGACACCCAATACGTGTAGGGCGCAGAGGGGTCGGAGAGGACAGGGCTGTGGTCGGAAAGGTATTCCCGCAACATGCGCCTATACTTCTCACGCCTGGTGACACTAGGACCCTCCGTGGCGGCACTTTGGCGAGGGGGTGCCATCAAGGTGTCCCAGACCTTAGACAGTGTGCCCCTCGTTTGTGTGGACCAGTGAGAACTTGGTTGCCTACTGGAGGAACTGCCCTCCCTGCCGCCAACGTCACATGCTGGAAACATCTCCATCATATTCTGCACCAATTGCCTGTGGCAAGCATTGATGCGATTGGCCCTCCCCTCTACCGGAATAAAAGACGAGATGTTGTTTTTATACCGGGGGTCAAGGATAGCAAAGATCCAGTACTGGTTGTCCTCCATGATTTTGACAATACGCTTGTCGGTTGTAAAGCACCCCAACATGAACTCAGCCATGTCTGCCACAGTGTTAGTTGGCATGACTCCTCTGGCCCCACCGGAAAGTTCAATCTCCATTTCCTCCTCATCCTCCATGTCTACCCATCCGCGCTGCAACAATGGGACGATTCGAAGTTGCCCGGAAGCCTCCTGTATCACCATCACATCATCGGACAACTCTTCTTCCTCCTCCTCCTCCTCCTCCTCCTCCTCCATTAAACGCAGTGAAGCGGACAGATGTGTGGACCTACTCTCCAGCTGTGACGGATCGGATGCTATCCCTAACTCCTCTGTGTGATCTGAGTTATCCCTGATGTCAATCAGGGATTCTCTCAGAACACACAAGAGCGGGATTGTAAGGCTCACCATCGCATCCTCAGAGCTCACCCTCCTTGTGGACTCCTCAAAGACCCGTAGGATGTCACAAAGGTCTCTCATCCATGGCCACTCATGGATGTGAAACTGAGGCAGCTGACTTTGTGGCACCCTAGGGTTTTGTAGCTGGTATTCCATCAAAGGTTTCTGCTGCTCAACCACTCTATTCAACATCTGAAACGTTGAGTTCCAGCGTGTGGGGACGTCGCACAAAAGCCGGTGTTGTGGCACATGCAGGCGTTGCTGGAGAGATTTTAAGCTAGCAGCGGCTACTGTCGACTTGCGAAAGTGGGCGCACATGCGCCGCACTTTCACCAGTAGCTCTGGAACATTGGGGTAGCTCTTTAGGAAACGTTGCACCACTAGGTTGAAGACGTGGGCCAGGCATGGAACATGTTGGAGTCCGGCAAGCTCCAGAGCTGCTACCAGGTTCCGGCCGTTATCACAAACGACCATGCCTGGGCCCAGGTGCAGCGGCTCAAACCATATTGCCGTCTCATCGAGGAGGGCATCCCTCACCTCGGAGGAAGTGTGCTGTCTGTCCCCCAAGCTGATCAGCTTCAGCACAGCCTGCTGACGTCTACCAACGCCAGTGCTGCAACGTTTCCAACTCGTAGCTGGGGTCAATCTAACAGCGGAGGAGGAGGCGGTGGCGGAGGAGGAGGCGGTGGCGGAGGAGGAGGCGGTAGAGGAGGAGGAGGAGGGGGGTGTTCTTCTCGTGTCCCTGCCAGGAATGTTAGGCGGGGAGACGAGGTACACCGGGCCAGTTTGGGAAGCAGTCCCAGCCTCAACTACATTCACCCAGTGTGCCGTCAGTGAAATGTAGCGTCCCTGTCCGCATGCACTTGTCCACGCGTCGGTGGTCAAGTGGACCTTTGTGCAAAGCGCGGAACTAAGGGCCCGCCTGATGTTGAGTGACACGTGCTGGTGCAAGGCGGGGACGGCACACCGGGAGAAGTAGTGACGGCTAGGGACGGCATAGCGAGGTGCCGCAGTTGCCATCAGGTCCAGGAAGGCGGGAGTTTCAACAAGCCGGAACGCCAACATCTCCTGGGCCAGCAGTTTAGCGATGTTGGCGTTCAAGGCTTGCGCGTGTGGGTGGTTAGCAGTGTATTTCTGCCGCCGCTCCAATGTCTGAGAGATGGTGGGTTGTTGTAAAGAAGCGCCTGATGGTGCCTTTGATGGTGCAGGAGAAGGAGATAAGACAGGAACAGGGGAGGATGAGGGAGAAGTCAACAAAGTGGCGGAGGCAGATGAAGTGGTGTCCTGGCTCGTCCTCTGGAGTGCATCGCCAGCACAGTCAGCAGTGGCAGTGGCAGAGGCAGAGGCAGTGGCAGAGGCAGTGGCAGTGGCGTGAACGGCAGGCGGCCTTTGTCCTGCCGTTGCTGCCTGCCACTGATTCCAGTGCTTGGATTCCAAATGACGGCGCATTGAAGTGGTGGACAGGTTGCTCTTCTCAGAGCCCCTAATCAATTTCGAGAGGCAAATTGTGCAGACAACACTATATCTGTCCTCGGCGCATTCCTTGAAAAAACTCCACACCTTCGAGAAACGTGCCCTCGAGGTGGGAGTTTTTCGGGGCTGGGTACGAACTGGAACATCTTGGGAGATTCCGGGTGTGGCCTGGCTTCGCCTAAGCTGCTGACCTCTGCCTCTGCCTCTAGCTACCCTTTTTGGTGCTGCACCTGCCTCAACATCCACACTACTTTCCCCGCTTGACATCCCCCCTGTCCAGGTCGGGTCAGTGTCCTCATCATCCACCACTTCCTCTTCCAACTCCTGTCTCATCTCCTCCTCCCGCAGAATGCGCCGGTCAACTGGATGCCCTGACGGCAACTGCGTCACATCATCGTCGATGAGGGTGGGTTGCTGGTCATCCACCACCAAATCGAACGGAGATGGAGGAGACTCTAGTGTTTGAGCATCTGGACACAGATGCTCCTCTGTTAGGTTCGTGGAATCGTGACGTGGAGAGGCAGGTTGAGGGACAATGAAAGGAGCGGAGAACAGCTCTGGGGAGCAGGGACAGTTTGGGTTATTGTTCTGTAAAGCTTCGGAATTTTGGGAGGAAGGAAGACAAGACTGTTGGGTAATAGGAGGAGAGGAGGCAGAGTCTGACTGGCTGCTGGACAATGTGCTGTAAGCGTTCTCTGACAGCCATTGCAAGACCTGTTCCTGGTTCTCGGGCCTACTAAGGTTTGTACCCTGCAGTTTAGTTAATGTGGCAAGCAACCCTGGCACTGTGGAGTGGCGCAATGCTTGCTGCCCCACAGGAGTAGGCACGGGACGCCCTGTGGCTTCACTGCTACCTTGCTCCCCAGAACCATTCCCCCGACCTCGCCCACGGCCTCGTCCACGTCCCTTTCCGGGAGCCTTGCGCATTTTGAATTCCTAGTTAGAAATTGGCACTGTATACCAGTAGTAAAAATTGTGGGTGCACGTAACCCCAATATATTCTTTGAATTACCAGTCAGAAACTGGCACTATATGGCAGTAGCAAGAAATGAGGGTATTTGTATTCCCAATATATTCTTTGAATTCCCAGTCAGACAATGACACTGTATACCAGTAGTAAAAATTGTGGGTGCACGTAACCCCAATATATTCTTTGAATTACCAGTCAGAAACTGGCACTATATGGCAGTAGCAAGAAATGAGGGTATTTATAACCCCAATATATTCTTTGAATTCCCAGTCAGACAATGGCACTGTATACCAGTAGTAAAAATTGTGGGTGCACGTAACCCCAATATATTCTTTGAATTACCAGTCAGAAACTGGCACTATATGGCAGTAGCAAGAAATGAGGGTATTTATAACCCCAATATATTCTTTGAATTCCCAGTCAGACAATGGCACTGTATACCAGTAGTAAAAATTGTGGGTGCACGTAACCCCAATATATTCTTTGAATTACCAGTCAGAAACTGGCACTATATGGCAGTAGCAAGAAATGAGGGTATTTGTATTCCCAATATATTCTTTGAATTCCCAGTCAGACAATGGCACTGTATACCCGTAGTAAAAATTGTGGGTGCACGTAACCCCAATATATTCTTTGAATTACCAGTCAGAAACTGGCACTATATGGCAGTAGCAAGAAATGAGGGTATTTATAACCCCAATATATTCTTTGAATTCCCAGTCAGACAATGGCACTGTATACCAGTAGTAAAAATTGTGGGTGCACGTAACCCCAATATATTCTTTGAATTCCCAGTCAGACAATGGCACTATATACCAGTAGCAAGAAATGAGGGTATTTATAACCCCAATATATTCTTTGAATTCCCAGTCAGACAATGGCACTGTATACCAGTAGTAAAAATTGTGGGTGCACGTAACCCCAATATATTCTTTGAATTACCAGTCAGAAACTGGCACTATATGGCAGTAGCAAGAAATGAGGGTATTTATAACCCCAATATATTCTTTGAATTCCCAGTCAGACAATGGCACTGTATACCAGTAGTAAAAATTGTGGGTGCACGTAACCCCAATATATTCTTTGAATTCCCAGTCAGACAATGGCACTATATACCAGTAGCAAGAAATGAGGGTATTTATAACCCCAATATATTCTTTGAATTCCCAGTCAGACAATGGCACTGTATACCAGTAGTAAAAATTGTGGGTGCACGTAACCCCAATATATTCTTTGAATTCCCAGTCAGACAATGGCACTATATACCAGTAGCAAGAAATGAGGGTATTTATAACCCCAATATATTCTTTGAATTCCCAGTCAGACAATGGCACTGTATACCAGTAGTAAAAATTGTGGGTGCACATAACCCCAATATATTCTTTGAATTACCAGTCAGAAACTGGCACTATATGGCAGTAGCAAGAAATGAGGGTATTTATAACCCCAATATATTCTTTGAATTCCCAGTCAGACAATGGCACTGTATACCAGTAGTAAAAATTGTGGGTGCACGTAACCCCAATATATTCTTTGAATTACCAGTCAGAAACTGGCACTATATGACAGTAGCAAGAAATGAGGGTATTTGTATTCCCAATATATTCTTTGAATTCCCAGTCAGACAATGGCACTGTATACCAGTAGTAAAAATTGTGGGTGCACGTAACCCCAATATATTCTTTGAATTACCAGTCAGAAACTGGCACTATATGGCAGTAGCAAGAAATGAGGGTATTTGTATTCCCAATATATTCTTTGAATTCCCAGTCAGACAATGGCACTGTATACCAGTAGTAAAAATTGTGGGTGCACGTAACCCCAATATATTCTTTGAATTACCAGTCAGAAACTGGCACTATATGGCAGTAGCAAGAAATGAGGGTATTTATAACCCCAATATATTCTTTGAATTCCCAGTCAGACAATGGCACTGTATACCAGTAGTAAAAATTGTGGGTGCACGTAACCCCAATATATTCTTTGAATTACCAGTCAGAAACTGGCACTATATGGCAGTAGCAAGAAATGAGGGTATTTGTATTCCCAATATATTCTTTGAATTCCCAGTCAGACAATGGCACTGTATACCAGTAGTAAAAATTGTGGGTGCACGTAACCCCAATATATTCTTTGAATTACCAGTCAGAAACTGGCACTTTATGGCAGTAGCAAGAAATGAGGGTATTTGTATTCCCAATATATTCTTTGAATTCCCAGTCAGACAATGGCACTGTATACCAGTAGTAAAAATTGTGGGTGCACGTAACCCCAATATATTCTTTGAATTACCAGTCAGAAACTGGCACTATATGGCAGTAGCAAGAAATGAGGGTATTTGTATTCCCAATATATTCTTTGAATTCCCAGTCAGACAATGGCACTGTATACCAGTAGTAAAAATTGTGGGTGCACGTAACCCCAATATATTCTTTGAATTACCAGTCAGAAACTGGCACTATATGGCAGTAGCAAGAAATGAGGGTATTTATAACCCCAATATATTCTTTGAATTCCCAGTCAGACAATGGCACTGTATACCAGTAGTAAAAATTGTGGGTGCACGTAACCCCAATATATTCTTTGAATTACCAGTCAGAAACTGGCACTATATGGCAGTAGCAAGAAATGAGGGTATTTATAACCCCAATATATTCTTTGAATTCCCAGTCAGACAATGGCACTGTATACCAGTAGTAAAAATTGTGGGTGCACGTAACCCCAATATATTCTTTGAATTCCCAGTCAGACAATGGCACTATATACCAGTAGCAAGAAATGAGGGTATTTATAACCCCAATATATTCTTTGAATTACCAGTCAGAAACTGGCACTATATGGCAGTAGCAAAAATAGTGGGTGTATATAGCCCCAATTCTATTGCTAGGGGACTTGCAGGGTATTTCTGGGGTGAAGGTGGGGGGGCACACCGTTGGAACGGGTATCGGGGGTATATATCGGGTATACGGGAATACACTGACAGTGTATTCCATTCAGGATCCTGGGAAAGCTGGGTTGCGGCGATTGAGCCCGTCAGTGCCACGTTACACTGACAAGCTTCTCCCTGGAATTTAGCTCTTACAAGAGCTGTTGTGGTTGTCTTCTCCTTCCTATCCTAGCCTGTCCCTGCCTACCCAGAATCTAAGCCCTAGCTAGCTGGACGGAAACCTCCGTCCTCGGTGAATTGCAAGCTCAGAATGACGCGAACCTGGGCGGCGCTGTCCTTTTAAATTAGAGGTCACATGTTTTCGGCAGCCAATGGGTTTTGCCTACTTTTTTCAACGTCACCGGTGTCGTAGTTCCTGTCCCACCTACCCTGCGCTGTTATTGGAGCAAAAAAGGCGCCAGGGAAGGTGGGAGGGGAATCGAGTAATGGCGCACTTTACCACGCGGTGTTCGATTCGATTCGAACATGCCGAACAGCCTAATATCCGATCGAACATGAGTTCGATAGAACACTGTTCGCTCATCTCTACTGAGAGCCCTAAGCTGAACCTCCTTCACCTTGGTTTCCCTCTGCTAATTGACAGCCTACCTTCCTATCAAGTCTGGGGCGGGTTCTTCCCTATTTATTGTTGGCTCACATTCACATTGGTGGTTGCTATTACCTTGTGTTTACTGGCTACCTACTCTTGCTGTTTTGTTACCTGTATTCTTATTCCTCATCTCTGGCTTTACTTTTGACTATTCTCATGGATTACAATTTTGTACTGCATTGCTCAACTTTTACTGACCCCTTGTCTAGCTGACCTCCCTTTGTTGTTGTTTGTCTTGTCTGCATTCTGTCATCACATAATGAATATCTAGGAAGGGCTTGTCGACCAGTTGCCGCCTGTCACTAGTGGTCATTTCTATCTGAAATTTCCCCACTGTGGGACTATTAAAGGATTATCTTATCTCATCTTGCATATGGGCAAAAAAGGGTTTTGTTATTACTGAGGGCAGAAAAGAGTATTATTACATCACTATATTAAAAGGAGTTTTCTAGCCACAAACTGATTTTTGATACTGATGACTTGTCCACAGGATAGGGCACTAGTATGTGATCTGTTGGGGTCTCATTGTTCTAGCAGCCTCCATGTGCTGATAGCTTATAGTGGACAGGATGCAGCACCGCTACTGTTCAAGTAATAGGACTGGCACAGGAGCGCCATCCTCTGTATAGTGGTAGCTCTGGGTAATTGCAGCATCATGCCTATTACTTGAATAGTAACGGTGCGGCATCCTGTCCACTAGCAGCGTCTGGCACCCGGAAGCTTCTATTCTAGTACAGCTGATCTGTGTGGGGTTCAGGCATTGAACCCTGACAGATTATATACTGAAATACTGATGAGCTGTCCTGTGGATTGATTATTGGTATAAAATAATCAATTTGGGGTCAGCAAACCCTTTAATTGATGTGATATTTTTTAGGCGAGAAGTCTGTGTAGTGCACAGCTATTGTCTTTTATTCACCATGCAATGTAATGGAGGTAGTCACAGTGTGGAGGTCATGTACTATCTGGTCCTTGTATATAGATGGTGTTGGTCTATACATGATGTGTTTTGTTTGGTAATTGTCTGTATAGTGGTAATAATTCTCCCCACCATAGTGGTACACACATAGCAGTTTCATAACTATATTTATCTTTACAATTTTTTTTGTATTCCTGATCTTTTGAGACTATATCAATGCCACTGGAAGTGCAGCCCTGACTTCTGAAATGACTGATTAAGATGGTGTTGGTATGTCAGGATATGGGGGCCCCGATTTTAGTTTTGCCTAGGGCCACACTTTGCCTAAAACCGGCCCTGTCCCCCAGATTTCTAATTTATGTATGGTAAGTGGGGTTAAAATAAAGGTAAATGTAACAAAACCTCAGCTGTGAGAAGTCTTTTTCTGTTAACCACTTCTTGTTCTACTAGGGAAGTCCTTCAAGCAAAGGTGGGAGCTTGGATTCATTAAAGGTTTATAAAGTGTTATTACTTCCTAAATCCTGAGCAGTTCCTGGGGAGAGATGAGGAACCTGAATTTATTTATTTTAAATGTAGATTGTGAGCCCCATATAGAGCTCACAATGTACATTTTCCCCTATCAGTATGTCTTTGGAGTATGGGAGGAAATCCACGCAAACACAGGGAGAACATACAAACTCCTTGTAGATGTTGTTCCTGGCAGGATTTGAACCCAGGACTCCAGCGCTGCAAGCCACCATGGCGCCCCAGGAACCTGAGTTCTGTCCCAACAATGTGAAGACTGGCAAAACTCCAGTGTGAACTACTGCCATTGTTTCGCTCTGTATATTGACTGTGTGGCTGAAGCTAGCCATCCGTACAGTTAGGGTATTCCTGTGTTTAAGCACAAAACAAGAGTCCACAGCTCAATGCATCTTATCTCATTGTACTCAGTTGCGGTTCTGTGTGCCCGAAAAAAACTTCCTCCGGTTAAGGTACACGATACAGAATCACAATAAAAAACTTTTTCAGCACAACAGAACTGATGTCTTATGTCCTTATTTTCTTTAAAAAATAACTTTTATTTCCAAATATTAAAACATCCAAAATGCCTTTGGTATAGCACCAGACACAAAACAAAAATAAGTGGTAAACACAGACCCAAAAAATAAAAAAAAACTTACGGCATATGTGTGTACGGCATTAGGAGCTAGCCTACGCGTTTCGGGACGCCTATCCCTTACTCATGGCCAAGGCTCCTAATGCCGTACACACATATGCCGTAAGTTTTTTTTTTATTTTCTGGGTCTGTGTTTACCACTTATTTTTGTTTTGTGTCTGGTGCTATACCAAAGGCATTTTGGATGTTTTAATATTTGGAAATAAAAGTTATTTTTTAAAGAAAATAAGGACATAAGACATCAGTTCTGTTGTGCTGAAAAAGTTTTTTATTGTGATTCTATTCCTGTGTTTAGTTAGTAGCTCAGATGAGCAGGTTTTTTGTTATTGTTTTGCCTGAAAGTTAAGGCTTATTTATTTTCTGCCAGTTTTTGAGAAATTAAACGCACAGGGTAAAATCTGTTGAAACCTGACCTGACTCATTCAAGTTCAGTATTTATTCCATTTGCGGTGCATAAATGGCCTTTGCAAAGGTACTAAAAAAAAAAAAAAATACTTGGCTGAGAATTATTACAAAAAACGTTCCCTGTCTGCCTGGCTGCCAGATTCTCACTCTGGTTACTTCAAACAGGTGGCACACAGTTACCTGGTTTGCAGGTCCAGCTACACAGATCAGTCTCTTCAGTGTAGTGCCACACCACCTAATACTGACACACAGCGTGTATCAGACCTTAATTAGTCACCTGACCTACATGCTGTGGGTTTTTACCAGACACCATTTAACTACCTGGCTGGAACATATCTGTTGTCCCAAACCAGACCCTTCACTTTCACTGTCTCTCTCTCTCTCTATGTATTTATTTATACAGTCTTATGCTTTATGCTTTCTATTAGTATCATATAATAACATCATTTTTATTTACCTGTTTTAATATAGTTGGGATTTGAGTCCAAAAAATTTGGGAGAACTAGTCCAAAAAACATTGAAAACCCCAAAACGAATAAATTTCTGGATGAATTCATATCAACAAATTGCAGATTAGACAGGCCAATAGCTGTAATCATGCCTAAAAAATAGTACAAATAAATTAATTATATGTATCAAACAACATTGCATCAAATCTAATTTATCCAAGTTCTTAGAGTTTTAGTAATTGTCTTCTTAAGGCTAAAGCCCCACACTGCGGTTTACAGTATCTGCAAAGTGAATGAGATTCTGGCGAATCCTAATTTATTGAACATCTAAACATTGCAAAAAAATAAAAATAAAAATCCACTATGGTAAAGTTGCATTTTTTTAAAAAAACACCCACATTTTTGAAAATTGCAGCATGTCAATGATACCAGTGGAAATGCTGGTGTTCTCCCTATAGGTTCAATAGGGGAAGAAAAACTCAGCAAAAATGCAAAATGAAAAATACTGCAGAAAAAAACTGTGATGTGTTTCTGCTGCTTCTTCTTCCGCAGCATTTTTTTAAACATTTTTTTCTATTAATAATATTTTTATTAAAGATATTTTTACAGAATAACAAATGTTACATATAATACAACGTTATGAGATAACAAGTGGTATAACAGAAAACACATGTCATGGAGAACAATCTTAAAGCAGTTCTGTTTTGTGTATGGAAACAAAATAGCCGTGGGGGCTGTCAGCCATCTGACACGACAAAGAAAAATGAGAATTTTTCAAAAACATACAAAACAGGAGTTGCAGCCAGGTTAGACTTTTATGATACTAGATTACTTGTCACTGAAATTGACATTCTCAGAGCTACAGTAAATCTTTTTTTCCACTTTAAATTTTTATTATTTTGGCATTTCACAAATTTTTTTTTTTTTTTTTTTACTAATTTGACATTTTTATTGATTTGAAATGTTCAATACATATTATGTAGTATAAACTATTATTTCTTGAACAATTTTTTTAATCAAAAATTTTAATTTATGCCCCTTACACAAACAATTTTAACAACATAGTGAAGCCCTTCCCCCTCCCTCCAGTATAATCAATAAGTAGTTCACGGACAAAAGAGTAACATTGGTTTACAGTTATACAACTATCTATTGTGGTGTTGTTTGGTACACAATGTTTCTGGTTTTACCTTCAGGTGCACACCTGTATATGAAAAGATTTTGGGGGTTACCCACTCTAGAGCAAGCAATGTACAATGGTCCATGTGAGAAATACAGACGCTCCAAATTAATGCAGGCTAGTTTAAGTGATTGACCTTGTGCTTTGTTTATAGTCATAGCAAATGCAAGTCGGATTGGTAGCAAAGGAATACGCGGAATGAAAACATTTGCTCCCTAGGGCTGGGGCCCCACGGACCAGAAACACCATTATTTTTCCCCCACGGGAAAAATCACGGTGTTTTACAGTACTTTCAAAGTGGATGGGATTCATGCGAATCCCATACCCACCTTGCGGAAAAAATCGCAGCGCAGGCACACTGCGATTTCCCAAATCGTTGCAGTTTTGAGAATCGCAGCATGTCAATTATATATACGGAAACGCCGGTAGCTTTACCGTAGATATAATTGTAAACAGAAAGTCCGCGGAGGACTTCATGAACTTTCCGTTCAAAGCTCTGCAGGAAGAACCGCGATGCGTTCATGCCCGTTGGGTCTAAGGGTGCATTCACATGGAGAGAAATGGAACCCATTGAAGTCAATGGGAAGCTTTTTTTCAGTGCTGAATCTGACACAAAATCCACACCCAATTCAGTGCCATTTTCCTCTGTGTAAATGTACCCTTAGAGTTTCCCATAGGAATAGTGGCATCAATAACATTGGGCATGAAGACTCTTAATGCACAATTTTGTGCCGTTACACTTTTTTAAAAAAAATTTTATGCAGATTGTAAGCCCCATATAGGGATCACAATGTACATTTTTTTTCCTATCAGTATGTCTTTGTAGAATGGAAGGAAATACACACAAACATGGGGAGAACATACAAACTCCTTGCAGATGTTGTTCCTAGCGGGGGATTCGAACCCAGGACTCCAGTAGTCCTGCAGTGCTAACCACTGAGCCACCATGTTGCCCCTTCTGTTACATATTTTTGGTTGGGCAAGGTTCCAAAGCAAAATTATTGGGGCTCCTATTTATAAAGTGAGTGTATGCGGTGGCATTCTAGGAGGCTCCAAAGAATCCAGGAACTCCAATGGATACATTATGGCTTGTTCACTCTCCATGAGTGAATCGATGGACATGTATGTGGTTGCTAGACCAGGCAGCCCCATTGCATATGTCGTATACGGTCATTTTCAGAACGTTCATCCTTTTGTTCAGAAGTTTCCATATTCCTTTGCTTCAGCCTGCCTTATCCTGTGCTTCTGAAGACAACATTCCCGTTGTTCTGATGTCTCAGCTGCCTTAGGGCCTATTCACACGGCGTAAACGTGCATTTATTTTGGCAAAATACACATGTAAAAATAAGACTCCCATTGACTTCAATGACATTTTTTTCATACGTGTAAAAAAACAGTTCAAAATACACATCAAAATACTCGTCAAAATACACGTTAAATGTCATTAAAGTCAATGGGAGTCTTAGGGTGCATTCACACGATGTCTTTTGGCACGTAATGTGCCACGTAGATGCCGCGGGATCTTTTGCAGGCCGTATATGCTCCCATTGTTTTCAATAGGAGCCGGTACGGTATACGTGGCGCTATTTTGCGGCCGTGATTTTGCGGCGGACGCAAAATAGCGCCGCGTATACGGTGCCGGCTCCCATTGAAAACAATAGGAGCGTATACGGCCCGCAAAAGATCCCGCGGCGCCTACGTGGCACATTACGTGCCAAAAGACATCGTGTGAATGCACCCTTATTTTTACACGTGTATTTTTTACACGTGTATTTTGTCACAATACTTGCGTGTTTACTCCGTGTGAACGGGCCCTGACACTGATAAGAGATGTAATAGGATGAATAGTAATACAGAGCGGCCCTCACAGTATTACTAGGACCTGACACTGATAAGAGATGTAATAGGATGAATAGTAATACAGAGCAGCCCTCACAGTATTACTAGGCCCTGACACTGATAAGAGATGTAATAGGATGAATAGTAATACAGAGCAGCCCTCACAGTATTACTAGGACCGGACACTGATAAGAGATGTAATAGGATGGATAGTAATACAGAGCAGCCCTCACAGTATTACTAGGACCTGACACTGATAAGAGATGTAATAGGATGAATAGTGATACAGAGCCGCCCTCACAGTATTACTAGGACCTGACACTGATAAGAGATGTAATAGGATGGATAGTGATACAGAGCAGCCCTCACAGTATTACTAGGACCTGACACTGATAAGAGATGTAATAGGATGAATAGTAATACAGAGCAGCCCTCACAGTATTACTAGGACCTGACACTGATAAGAGATGTAATAGGATGAATAGTAATACAGAGCAGCCCTCACAGTATTACTATGGCCTGACACTGATAAGAGATGTAATAGGATGAATAGTAATACAGAGCAGCCATCACAGTATTACTAGGACCTGACACTGATAAGAGATGTAATAGGATGAATAGTAATCCAGAGCCGCCCTCACAGTATTACTAGGACCTGACACTGATAAGAGATGTAATAGGATGAATAGTAATACAGAGCAGCCCTCACAGTACTTCTAGGCCCTGACACTGATAAGAGATGTAATAGGATGAATAGTAATACAGAGCAGCCCTCACAGTATTACTAGGACCTGACACTGATAAGAGATGTAATAGGATGAATAGTAATACAGAGCCGCCCTCACAGTATTACTAGGGCCTGACACTGATAAGAGATGTAATAGGATGAATAGTAATACAGAGCGGCCATCACAGTATTACTAGGCCCTGACACTGTTAAGAGATGTAATAGGATGAATAGTAATACAGAGCGTCCCTCACAGTATTACTAGGCCCTGACACTGATAAGAGATGTAATAGGATGAATAGTAATACAGAGCAGCCCTCACAGTATTACTAGGACCTGACACTGATAAGAGATGTAATAGGATGAATAGTAATACAGAGAAGCCCTCACAGTATTACTAGGCCCTGACACTGATAAGAGATGTAATAGCATTAATAGTAATACAGAGCAGCCCTCACAGTATTACTAGGACCTGACACTGATAAGAGATGTAATAGGATGAATAGTAATACAGAGCGGCCATCACAGTATTACTAGGACCTGACACTGATAAGAGATGTAATAGGATGAATAGTAATACAGAGCAGCCCTCACAGTATTACTAGGACCTGACACTGATAAGAGATGTAATAGGATGAATAGTAATACAGAGCGGCCATCACAGTATTACTAGGACCTGACACTGATAAGAGATGTAATAGGATGAATAGTAATACAGAGCAGCCCTCACAGTATTACTAGGACCTGACACTGATAAGAGATGTAATAGGATGAATAGTAATACAGAGCGGCCATCACAGTATTACTAGGCCCTGACACTGTTAAGAGATGTAATAGGATGAATAGTAATACAGAGCGGCCCTCACAGTATTACTAGGCCCTGACACTGATAAGAGATGTAATAGGATGAATAGTAATACAGAGCAGCCCTCACAGTATTACTAGGACCTGACACTGATAAGAGATGTAATAGGATGAATAGTAATACAGAGAAGCCCTCACAGTATTACTAGGCCCTGACACTGATAAGAGATGTAATAGCATTAATAGTAATACAGAGCAGCCCTCACAGTATTACTAGGACCTGACACTGATAAGAGATGTAATAGGATGAATAGTAATACAGAGCGGCCATCACAGTATTACTAGGACCTGACACTGATAAGAGATGTAATAGGATGAATAGTAATACAGAGCAGCCCTCACAGTATTACTAGGACCTGACACTGATAAGAGATGTAATAGGATGAATAGTAATACAGAGCGGCCATCACAGTATTACTAGGACCTGACACTGATAAGAGATGTAATAGGATGGATAGTAATACAGAGCAGCCCTCACAGTATTACTAGGACCTGACACTGATAAGAGATGTAATAGGATGAATAGTAATACAGAGCAGCCCTCACAGTATTACTAGGACCTGACACTGATAAGAGATGTAATAGGATGAATAGTAATACAGAGCAGCCCTCACAGTATTACTATGGCCTGACACTGATAAGAGATGTAATAGGATGAATAGTAATACAGAGCAGCCATCACAGTATTACTAGGACCTGACACTGATAAGGGATGTAATAGGATGAATAGTAATCCAGAGCCGCCCTCACAGTATTACTAGGACCTGACACTGATAAGAGATGTAATAGGATGAATAGTAATACAGAGCGGCCCTCACAGTATTACTAGGCTCTGACACTGATAAGAGATGTAATAGGATGAATAGTAATACAGAGCGGCCCTCACAGTATTACTAGGCCCTGACACTGATAAGAGATGTAATAGGATGAATAGTAATACAGAGCGGCCCTCACAGTATTACTAGGACCTGACACTGATAAGAGATGTAATAGGATGAATAGTAATACAGAGCCGCCCTCACAGTATTACTAGGCCCTGACACTGATAAGAGATGTAATAGGATGAATAGTAATACAGAGCGGCCATCACAGTATTACTAGGCCCTGACACTGATAAGAGATGTAATAGGATGAATAGTAATACAGAGCGGCCCTCACAGTATTACTAGGCCCTGACACTGATAAGAGATGTAACAGGATTAATAGTAATACAGAGCAGCCCTCACAGTATTACTAGGACCTGACACTGATAAGAGATGTAATAGGATGAATAGTAATACAGAGCAGCCTTCACAGTATTACTAGGACCTGACACTGATAAGAGATGTAATAGGATGAATAGTAATCCAGAGCCGCCCTCACAGTATTACTAGGGCCTGACACTGATAAGAGATGTAATAGGATGAATAGTAATACAGAGCGGCCCTCACAGTATTACTAGGATCTGACACTGATAAGAGATGTAATAGGATGAATAGTAATACAGAGCGGCCATCACAGTATTACTAGGACCTGACACTGATAAGAGATGTAATAGGATGAATAGTAATACAGAGCAGCCCTCACAGTATTACTAGGCCCTGACACTGATAAGAGATGTAATAGGATGAATAGTAATACAGAGCGGCCATCACAGTATTACTAGGCCCTGACACTGATAAGAGATGTAATAGGATGAATAGTAATACAGAGCGGCCCTCACAGTATTACTAGGCCCTGACACTGATAAGAGATGTAATAGCATTAATAGTAATACAGAGCAGCCCTCACAGTATTACTAGGACCTGACACTGATAAGAGATGTAATAGGATGAATAGTAATACAGAGCAGCCCTCACAGTATTACTAGGACCTGACACTGATAAGAGATGTAATAGGATGAATAGTAATACAGAGCGGCCATCACAGTATTACTAGGACCTGACACTGATAAGAGATGTAATAGGATGAATAGTAATACAGAGCAGCCCTCACAGTATTACTAGGACCTGACACTGATAAGAGATGTAATAGGATGAATAGTAATACAGAGCGGCCATCACAGTATTACTAGGACCTGACACTGATAAGAGATGTAATAGGATGGATAGTAATACAGAGCAGCCCTCACAGTATTACTAGGACCTGACACTGATAAGAGATGTAATAGGATGAATAGTAATACAGAGCAGCCTTCACAGTATTACTAGGACCTGACACTGATAAGAGATGTAATAGGATGAATATTAATACAGAGCCGCCCTCACAGTATTACTAGGACCTGACACTGATAAGAGATGTAATAGGATGAATAGTAATCCAGAGCCGCCCTCACAGTATTACTAGGACCTGACACTGATAAGAGATGTAATAGGATGAATAGTAATACAGAGCAGCCCTCACAGTATTACTAGGATCTGACAATGATAAGAGATGTAATAGGATGAATAGTAATACAGAGCAGCCCTCACAGTATTACTAGGACCTGACACTGATAAGAGATGTAATAGGATGAATAGTAATACAGAGAAGCCCTCACAGTATTACTAGGCCCTGACACTGATAAGAGATGTAATAGGATGAATAGTAATACAGAGCGGCCCTCACAGTATTACTAGGACCTGACACTGATAAGAGATGTAATAGGATGAATAGTAATACAGAGCGGCCCTCACAGTATTACTAGGACCTGAAACTGATAAGAGATGTAATAGGATGAATAGTAATACAGAGCGGCCCTCACAGTATTACTAGGACCTGACACTGATAAGAGATGTAATAGGATGAATAGTAATACAGAGCGGCCCTCACAGTATTACTAGGACCTGACACTGATAAGAGATGTGATAGGATGAATAGTAATACAGAGCGGCCCTCACAGTATTACTAGGACCTGACACTGATAAGAGATGTAATAGGATGAATAGTAATACAGAGCAGCCATCACAGTATTACTAGGACCTGACACTGATAAGAGATGTAATAGGATGAATAGTAATACAGAGCAGCCATCACAGTATTACTAGGACCTGACACTGATAAGAGATGTAATAGGATGAATAGTAATCCAGAGCCGCCCTCACAGTATTACTAGGACCTGACACTGATAAGAGATGTAATAGGATGAATAGTAATACAGAGCAGCCATCACAGTATTACTAGGACCTGACACTGATAAGAGATGTAATAGGATGAATAGTAATACAGAGCGGCCATCACAGTATTACTAGGACCTGACACTGATAAGAGATGTAATAGGATGAATAGTAATACAGAGCAGCCCTCACAGTATTACTAGGACCTGACACTGATAAGAGATGTAATAGGATGAATAGTAATACAGAGCGGCCATCACAGTATTACTAGGACCTGACACTGATAAGAGATGTAATAGGATGGATAGTAATACAGAGCAGCCCTCACAGTATTACTAGGACCTGACACTGATAAGAGATGTAATAGGATGAATAGTAATACAGAGCAGCCTTCACAGTATTACTAGGACCTGACACTGATAAGAGATGTAATAGGATGAATATTAATACAGAGCCGCCCTCACAGTATTACTAGGACCTGACACTGATAAGAGATGTAATAGGATGAATAGTAATCCAGAGCCGCCCTCACAGTATTACTAGGACCTGACACTGATAAGAGATGTAATAGGATGAATAGTAATACAGAGCAGCCCTCACAGTATTACTAGGACCTGACAATGATAAGAGATGTAATAGGATGAATAGTAATACAGAGCAGCCCTCACAGTATTACTAGGACCTGACACTGATAAGAGATGTAATAGGATGAATAGTAATACAGAGCAGCCCTCACAGTATTACTAGGCCCTGACACTGATAAGAGATGTAATAGGATGAATAGTAATACAGAGCGGCCCTCACAGTATTACTAGGACCTGACACTGATAAGAGATGTAATAAGATGAATAGTAATACAGAGCCGCCCTCACAGTATTACTAGGACCTGACACTGATAAGAGATGTAATAGGATGGATAGTAATACAGAGCAGCCCTCACAGTATTACTAGGACCTGACACTGATAAGAGATGTAATAGGATGAATAGTAATACAGAGCAGCCCTCACAGTATTACTAGGACCTGACACTGATAAGAGATGTAATAGGATGAATAGTAATACAGAGCAGCCCTCACAGTATTACTATGGCCTGACACTGATAAGAGATGTAATAGGATGAATAGTAATACAGAGCAGCCCTCACAGTATTACTAGGACCTGACACTGATAAGAGATGTAATAGGATGAATAATAATACAGAGCCGCCCTCACAGTATTACTAGGATCTGACACTGATAAGAGATGTAATAGGATGAATAGTAATACAGAGCAGCCCTCACAGTATTACTAGGACCTGACACTGATAAGAGATGTAATAGGATGAATAGTAATCCAGAGCCGCCCTCACAGTATTACTAGGACCTGACACTGATAAGAGATGTAATAGGATGAATAGTAATACAGAGCAGCCCTCACAGTATTACTAGGACCTGGCACTGATAAGAGATGTAATAGGATGAATAGTAATACAGAGCCGCCCTCACAGTATTACTAGGCCCTGACACTGATAAGAGATGTAATAGGATGAATAGTAATACAGAGCGGCCTCACAGTATTACTAGGCCCTGACACTGATAAGAGATGTAATAGGATGAATAGTAATACAGAGCGGCCCTCACAGTATTACTAGGACCTGAAACTGATAAGAGATGTAATAGGATGAATAGTAATACAGAGCGGCCCTCACAGTATTACTAGGACCTGACACTGATAAGAGATGTAATAGGATGAATAGTAATACAGAGCGGCCCTCACAGTATTACTAGGACCTGACACTGATAAGAGATGTAATAGGATGAATAGTAATACAGAGCGGCCCTCACAGTATTACTAGGACCTGACACTAATAAGAGATGTAATAGGATGAATAGTAATACAGAGCAGCCATCACAGTATTACTAGGACCTGACACTGATAAGAGATGTAATAGGATGAATAGTAATACAGAGCGGCCATCACAGTATTACTAGGACCTGACACTGATAAGAGATGTAATAGGATGAATAGTAATACAGAGCCGCCCTCACAGTATTACTAGGACCTGACACTGATAAGAGATGTAATAGGATAAATAGTAATACAGAGCAGCCCTCAGAGTATTACTAGGACCTGACACTGATAAGAGATGTAATAGGATGAATAGTAATACAGAGCCGCCATCACAGTATTACTAGGACCTGACACTGATAAGAGATGTAATAGGATGAATAGTAATACAGAGCCGCCCTCACAGTATTACTAGGACCTGACACTGATAAGAGATGTAATAGGATGAATAGTAATCCAGAGCCGCCCTCACAGTATTACTAGGACCTGACACTGATAAGAGATGTAATAGGATGAATAGTAATACAGAGCGGCCTCACAGTATTACTAGGCCCTGACACTGATAAGAGATGTAATAGGATGAATAGTAATACAGAGCGGCCCTCACAGTATTACTAGGACCTGAAACTGATAAGAGATGTAATAGGATGAATAGTAATACAGAGCGTCCCTCACAGTATTACTAGGACCTGACACTGATAAGAGATGTAATAGGATGAATAGTAATACAGAGCAGCCCTCACAGTATTACTAGGACCTGACACTGATAAGAGATGTAATAAGATGAATAGTAATACAGAGCGGCCTCACAGTATTACTAGGCCCTGACACTGATAAGAGATGTAATAGGATGAATAGTAATACAGAGCGGCCCTCACAGTATTACTAGGACCTGAAACTGATAAGAGATGTAATAGGATGAATAGTAATACAGAGCGGCCCTCACAGTATTACTAGGACCTGACACTGATAAGAGATGTAATAGGATGAATAGTAATACAGAGCGGCCCTCACAGTATTGCTAGGATCTGACACTAATAAGAGATGTAATAGGATGAATTGTAATACAGAGCAGCCATCACAGTATTACTAGGACCTGACACTGATAAGAGATGTAATAGGATGAATAGTAATACAGAGCAGCCATCACAGTATTACTAGGACCTGACACTGAGAAGAGATGTAATAGGATGAATAGTAATACAGAGCGGCCATCACAGTATTACTAGGACCTGACACTGATAAGAGATGTAATAGGATGAATAGTAATACAGAGCCGCCCTCACAGTATTACTAGGACCTGACACTGATAAGAGATGTAATAGGATAAATAGTAATACAGAGCAGCCCTCACAGTATTACTAGGAACTGACACTGATAAGAGATGTAATAGGATGAATAGTAATACAGAGCCGCCATCACAGTATTACTAGGACCTGACACTGATAAGAGATGTAATAGGATGAATAGTAATACAGAGCCGCCCTCACAGTATTACTAGGACCTGACACTGATAAGAGATGTAATAGGATGAATAGTAATACAGAGCGGCCCTCACAGTATTACTAGGACCTGACACTGATAAGAGATGTAATAGGATGAATAGTAATACAGAGCAGCTCTCACAGTATTACTAGGACCTGACACTGATAAGAGATGTAATAGGATGAATAGTAATACAGAGCCGCCCTCACAGTATTACTAGGACCTGACACTGATAAGAGATGTAATAGGATGAATAGTAATACAGAGCAGCCCTCACAGTATTATTAGGCCCTGACACTGATAAGAGATGTAATAGGATGAATAGTAATACAGAGCAGCCCTCACAGTATTACTAGGACCTGACACTGATAAGAGATGTAATAGGATGAATAGTAATACAGAGCAGCCCTCACAGTATTACTAGGACCTGACACTGATAAGAGATGTAATAGGATGAATAGTAATACAGAGCCGCCCTCACAGTATTACTAGGACCTGACACTGATAAGAGATGTAATAAGATGAATAGTAATACAGAGCGGCCCTCACAGTATTACTAGGACCTGACACTGATAAGAGATGTAATAGGATGAATAGTAATACAGAGCAGCCTTCACAGTATTACTAGGACCTGACACTGATAAGAGATGTAATAGGATGAATAGTAATACAGAGCAGCCTTCACAGTATTACTAGGACCTGACACTGATAAGAGATGTAATAGGATGAATAGTAATACAGAGCCGCCCTCACAGTATTACTAGGACCTGACACTGATAAGAGATGTAATAAGATGAATAGTAATACAGAGCGGCCCTCACAGTATTACTAGGCCCTGACACTGATAAGAGATGTAATAGGATGAATAGTAATACAGAGCAGCCCTCACAGTATTACTAGGACCTGACACTGATAAGAGATGTAATAGGATGAATAGTAATACAGAGCCGCCCTCACAGTATTACCAGGCCCTGACACTGATAAGAGATGTAATAGGATGAATAGTAATACAGAGCCGCCCTCACAGTATTACTAGGACCTGACACTGATAAGAGATGTAATAGGATGAATAGTAATACAGAGCCGCCCTCACAGTATTACTAGGACCTGACACTGATAAGAGATGTAATAGGATGAATAGTAATACAGAGCGGCCCTCACAGTATTACTAGGACCTGACACTGATAAGAGATGTAATAGGATGAATAGTAATACAGAGCCGCCATCACAGTATTACTAGGCCCTGACACTGATAAGAGATGTAATAGGATGAATAGTAATACAGAGCAGCCCTCACAGTATTACTAGGACCTGACACTGATAAGAGATGTAATAGGATGAATAGTAATACAGAGCGGCCCTCACAGTATTACTAGGACCTGACACTGATAAGAGATGTAATAGGATGAATAGTAATACAGAGCAGCCCTCACAGTATTACTATGTTCTGACACTGATAAGAGATGTAATAGGATGAATAGTAATACAGAGCGGCCCTCACAGTATTACTAGGACCTGACACTGATAAGAGATGTAATAAGATGAATAGTAATACAGAGCGGCCCTCACAGTATTACTAGGACCTGACACTGATAAGAGATGTAATAGGATGAATAGTAATACAGAGCCGCCCTCACAGTATTACTAGGACCTGACTCTGATAAGAGATGTAATAGGATGAATAGTAATACAGAGCCGCCCTCACAGTATTACTAGGACCTGACACTGATAAGAGATGTAATAGGATGAATAGTAATACAGAGCAGCCCTCACAGTATTACTAGGACCTGACTCTGATAAGAGATGTAATAGGATGAATAGTAATACAGAGCCGCCCTCACAGTATTACTAGGACCTGACTCTGATAAGAGATGTAATAGGATGAATAGTAATACAGAGCGGCCCTCACAGTATTACTAGGCCCTGACACTGATAAGAGATGTAATAGGATGAATAGTAATACAGAGCCGCCCTCACAGTATTACTAGGACCTGACACTGATAAGAGATGTAATAGGATGAATAGTAATACAGAGCGGCCCTCACAGTATTACTAGGACCTGACACTGATAAGAGATGTAATAGGATGAATAGTAATACAGAGCAGCCCTCACAGTATTACTAGGACCTGACACTGATAAGAGATGTAATAGGATGAATAGTAATACAGAGCGGCCCTCACAGTATTACTATGTCCTGACACTGTTAAGAGATGTAATAGGATGAATAGTAATACAGAGCAGCCCTCACAGTATACTAGGCCCTGACACTGATAAAAGATGTAATAGGATGAATAGTAATACAGAGCAGCGCTCACAGTATTACTAGGACCTGACACTGATAAGAGATGTAATAGGATGAATAGTAATACAGAGCAGCCCTCACAGTATTACTAGGACCTGACACTGATAAGAGATGTAATAGGATGAATAGTAATACAGAGCGGCCCTCACAGTATTACTATATCCTGACACTGTTAAGAGATGTAATAGGATGAATAGTAATACAGAGCAGCCCTCACAGTATTACTAGGCCCTGACACTGATAAGAGATGTAATAGGATGAATAGTAATACAGAGCGGCCCTCACAGTATTACTATGTCCTGACACTGATAAGAGATGTAATAGGATGAATAGTAATACAGAGCAGCCCTCACAGTATTACTAGGACCTGACACTGATAAGAGATGTAACAGGATGAATAGTAATACAGAGCCGCCCTCACAGTATTACTAGGCCCTGACACTGATAAGAGATGTAATAGGATGAATAGTAATACAGAGCCGCCCTCACAGTATTACTAGGCCCTGACACTGATAAGAGATGTAATAGGATGAATAGTAATACAGAGCGGCCCTCACAGTATTACTATGTCCTGACACTGTTAAGAGATGTAATAGGATGAATAGTAATACAGAGCAGCCCTCACAATATTACTAGGCCCTGACACTGATAAGAGATGTAATAGGATGAATAGTAATACAGAGCAGCCCTCACAGTATTACTAGGACCTGACACTGATAAGAGATGTAATAGGATGAATAGTAATACAGAGCAGCCCTCACAGTATTACTAGGCCCTGACACTGATAAGAGATGTAACAGGATGAATAGTAATACAGAGCAGCCCTCACAGTATTAGTAGGACCTGACACTGATAAGAGATGTAATAGGATGAATAGTAATACAGAGCGGCCCTCACAGTATTACTATGTCCTGACACTGTTAAGAGATGTAATAGGATGAATAGTAATACAGAGCAGCCCTCACAGTATTACTAGGCCCTGACACTGATAAGAGATGTAATAGGATGAATAGTAATACAGAGCGGCCCTCACAGTATTACTAGGCCCTGACACTGATAAGAGATGTAATAGGATGAATAGTAATACAGAGCGGCCATCACAGTATTACTAGGCCCTGACACTGATAAGAGATGTAATAGGATGAATAGTAATACAGAGCGCCCTTACAGTATTACTAGGACCTGACACTGATAAGAGATGTAATAGGATGAATAGTAATACAGAGCAGCCCTCACAGTATTACTAGGACCTGACACTGATAAGAGATGTAATAGGATGAATAGTAATACAGAGCGGCCCTCACAGTATTACTAGGACCTGACACTGATAAGAGATGTAGTAGGATGAATAGTAATACAGAGCGCCCTCACAGTATTACTAGGACCTGACACTGATAAGAGATGTAATAGGATGAATAGTAATACAGAGCCGCCCTCACAGTATTACTAGGACCTGACACTGATAAGAGATGTAATAGGATGAATAGTAATACAGAGCAGCCCTCACAGTATTACTAGGACCTGACACTGATAAGAGATGTAATAGGATGAATAGTAATACAGAGCCGCCATCACAGTATTACTAGGACCTGACACTGATAAGAGATGTAATAGGATGAATAGTAATACAGAGCCGCCCTCACAGTATTACTAGGACCTGACACTGATAAGAGATGTAATAGGATGAATAGTAATACAGAGCGGCCCTCACAGTATTACTAGGACCTGACACTGATAAGAGATGTAATAGGATGAATAGTAATACAGAGCAGCTCTCACAGCATTACTAGGACCTGACACTGATAAGAGATGTAATAGGATGAATAGTAATACAGAGCCGCCCTCACAGTATTACTAGGACCTGACACTGATAAGAGATGTAATAGGATGAATAGTAATACAGAGCAGCCCTCACAGTATTACTAGGACCTGACACTGATAAGAGATGTAATAGGATGAATAGTAATACAGAGCCGCCATCACAGTATTACTAGGACCTGACACTGATAAGAGATGTAATAGGATGAATAGTAATACAGAGCCGCCATCACAGTATTACTAGGTCCTGACACTGATAAGAGATGTAATAGGATGAATCGTAATACAGAGCGGCCCTCACAGTATTACTAGGACCTGACACTGATAAGAGATGTAATAGGATGAATAGTAATACAGAGCGGCCCTCACAGTATTACTATGTTCTGACACTGATAAGAGATGTAATAGGATGAATAGTAATACAGAGCCGCCCTCACAGTATTACTAGGACCTGACACTGATAAGAGATGTAATAGGATGAATAGTAATACAGAGCCGCCCTCACAGTATTACTAGGACCTGACACTGATAAGAGATGTAATAGGATGAATAGTAATACAGAGCAGCCCTCACAGTATTACTAGGACCTGACACTGATAAGAGATGTAATAGGATGAATAGTAATACAGAGCCGCCCTCACAGTATTACTAGGACCTGACACTGATAAGAGATGTAATAGGATGAATAGTAATACAGAGCAGCCCTCACAGTATAACTAGGACCTGACACTGATAAGAGATGTAATAGGATGAATAGTAATACAGAGCAGCCCTCACAGTATTACTAGGACCTGACACTGATAAGAGATGTAATAGGATGAATAGTAATACAGAGCCGCCCTCACAGTATTACTATGTCCTGACACTGATAAGAGATGTAATAGGATGAATAGTAATACAGAGCCGCCCTCACAGTATTACTAGGACCTGACACTGATAAGAGATGTAATAGGATGAATAGTAATACAGAGCCGCCATCACAGTATTACTAGGACCTGACACTGATAAGAGATGTAATAGGATGAATAGTAATACAGAGCGGCCCTCACAGTATTACTAGGACCTGACACTGATAAGAGATGTAATAGGATGAATAGTAATACAGAGCGCCCTCACAGTATTACTAGGACCTGACACTGATAAGAGATGTAATAGGATGAATAGTAATACAGAGCAGCCCTCACAGTATTACTAGGACCTGACACTGATAAGAGATGTAATAGGATGAATAGTAATACAGAGCGGCCCTCACAGTATTACTAGGACCTGACACTGATAAGAGATGTAGTAGGATGAATAGTAATACAGAGCGCCCTCACAGTATTACTAGGACCTGACACTGATAAGAGATGTAATAGGATGAATAGTAATACAGAGCAGCCCTCACAGTATTACTAGGACCTGACACTGACAAGAGATGTAATAGGATGAATAGTAATACAGAGCAGCCCTCACAGTATTACTAGGACCTGACACTGATAAGAGATGTAATAGGATGAATAGTAATACAGAGCAGCCTTCACAGTATTACTAGGACCTGACACTGATAAGAGATGTAATAGGATGAATATTAATACAGAGCCGCCCTCACAGTATTACTAGGACCTGACACTGATAAGAGATGTAATAGGATGAATAGTAATCCAGAGCCGCCCTCACAGTATTACTAGGACCTGACACTGATAAGAGATGTAATAGGATGAATAGTAATACAGAGCAGCCCTCACAGTATTACTAGGACCTGACAATGATAAGAGATGTAATAGGATGAATAGTAATACAGAGCAGCCCTCACAGTATTACTAGGACCTGACACTGATAAGAGATGTAATAGGATGAATAGTAATACAGAGCAGCCCTCACAGTATTACTAGGCCCTGACACTGATAAGAGATGTAATAGGATGAATAGTAATACAGAGCGGCCCTCACAGTATTACTAGGACCTGACACTGATAAGAGATGTAATAAGATGAATAGTAATACAGAGCAGCCCTCACAGTATTACTAGGACCTGACACTGATAAGAGATGTAATAGGATGAATAGTAATACAGAGCAGCCCTCACAGTATTACTATGGCCTGACACTGATAAGAGATGTAATAGGATGAATAGTAATACAGAGCAGCCCTCACAGTATTACTAGGACCTGACACTGATAAGAGATGTAATAGGATGAATAATAATACAGAGCCGCCCTCACAGTATTACTAGGATCTGACACTGATAAGAGATGTAATAGGATGAATAGTAATACAGAGCAGCCCTCACAGTATTACTAGGACCTGACACTGATAAGAGATGTAATAGGATGAATAGTAATCCAGAGCCGCCCTCACAGTATTACTAGGACCTGACACTGATAAGAGATGTAATAGGATGAATAGTAATACAGAGCAGCCCTCACAGTATTACTAGGACCTGGCACTGATAAGAGATGTAATAGGATGAATAGTAATACAGAGCCGCCCTCACAGTATTACTAGGCCCTGACACTGATAAGAGATGTAATAGGATGAATAGTAATACAGAGCGGCCCTCACAGTATTACTAGGACCTGACACTGATAAGAGATGTAATAGGATGAATAGTAATACAGAGAAGCCCTCACAGTATTACTAGGACCTGACACTGATAAGAGATGTAATAGGATGAATAGTAATACAGAGCGGCCCTCACAGTATTACTAGGACCTGACACTGATAAGAGATGTAATAGGATGAATAGTAATACAGAGCGGCCCTCACAGTATTACTAGGACCTGAAACTGGTAAGAGATGTAATAGGATGAATAGTAATACAGAGCGGCCCTCACAGTATTACTAGGACCTGACACTGATAAGAGATGTAATAGGATGAATAGTAATACAGAGCGGCCCTCACAGTATTACTAGGACCTGACACTGATAAGAGATGTGATAGGATGAATAGTAATACAGAGCGGCCCTCACAGTATTACTAGGACCTGACACTGATAAGAGATGTAATAGGATGAATAGTAATACAGAGCAGCCATCACAGTATTACTAGGACCTGACACTGATAAGAGATGTAATAGGATGAATAGTAATACAGAGCAGCCATCACAGTATTACTAGGACCTGACACTGATAAGAGATGTAATAGGATGAATAGTAATCCAGAGCCGCCCTCACAGTATTACTAGGACCTGACACTGATAAGAGATGTAATAGGATGAATAGTAATACAGAGCAGCCATCACAGTATTACTAGGACCTGACACTGATAAGAGATGTAATAGGATGAATAGTAATACAGAGCGGCCCTCACAGTATTTCTAGGACCTGACACTGATAAGAGATCTAATAGGATGAATAGTAATACAGAGTGGCCTCACAGTATTACTAGGATCTGAAACTGATAAGAGATGTAATAGGATGAATAGTAATACAGAGCCGCCCTCACAGTATTACTAGGACCTGACACTGATAAGGGATGTAATAGGATGAATAGTAATACAGAGCCGCCCTCACAGTATTACTAGGACCTGACACTGATAAGAGATGTAATAGGATGAATAGTAATACAGAGCAGCTCTCACAGTATTACTAGGACCTGACACTGATAAGAGATGTAATAGGATGAATAGTAATACAGAGCAGCCCTCACAGTATTACTAGGACCTGACACTGATAAGAGATGTAATAGGATGAATAGTAATACAGAGCGGCCATCACAGTATTACTAGGACCTGACACTGATAAGAGATGTAATAGGATGGATAGTAATACAGAGCAGCCCTCACAGTATTACTAGGACCTGACACTGATAAGAGATGTAATAGGATGAATAGTAATACAGAGCAGCCTTCACAGTATTACTAGGACCTGACACTGATAAGAGATGTAATAGGATGAATATTAATACAGAGCCGCCCTCACAGTATTACTAGGACCTGACACTGATAAGAGATGTAATAGGATGAATAGTAATCCAGAGCCGCCCTCACAGTATTACTAGGACCTGACACTGATAAGAGATGTAATAGGATGAATAGTAATACAGAGCAGCCCTCACAGTATTACTAGGATCTGACAATGATAAGAGATGTAATAGGATGAATAGTAATACAGAGCAGCCCTCACAGTATTACTAGGACCTGACACTGATAAGAGATGTAATAGGATGAATAGTAATACAGAGAAGCCCTCACAGTATTACTAGGCCCTGACACTGATAAGAGATGTAATAGGATGAATAGTAATACAGAGCGGCCCTCACAGTATTACTAGGACCTGACACTGATAAGAGATGTAATAGGATGAATAGTAATACAGAGCAGCCCTCACAGTATTACTAGGACCTGACACTGATAAGAGATGTAATAGGATGGATAGTAATACAGAGCAGCCCTCACAGTATTACTAGGACCTGACACTGATAAGAGATGTAATAGGATGAATAGTAATACAGAGCAGCCCTCACAGTATTACTAGGACCTGACACTGATAAGAGATGTAATAGGATGAATAGTAATACAGAGCAGCCCTCACAGTATTACTATGGCCTGACACTGATAAGAGATGTAATAGGATGAATAGTAATACAGAGCAGCCCTCACAGTATTACTAGGACCTGACACTGATGAGAGATGTAATAGGATCAATAATAATACAGAGCCGCCCTCACAGTATTACTAGGATCTGACACTGATAAGAGATGTAATAGGATGAATAGTAATACAGAGCAGCCCTCACAGTATTACTAGGACCTGACACTGATAAGAGATGTAATAGGATGAATAGTAATCCAGAGCCGCCCTCACAGTATTACTAGGACCTGACACTGATAAGAGATGTAATAGGATGAATAGTAATACAGAGCAGCCCTCACAGTATTACTAGGACCTGACACTGATAAGAGATGTAATAGGATGAATAGTAATACAGAGCCGCCCTCACAGTATTACTAGGCCTTGACACTGATAACAGATGTAATAGGATGAATAGTAATACAGAGCGGCCCTCACAGTATTACTAGGACCTGACACTGATAAGAGATGTAATAGGATGAATAGTAATACAGAGAAGCCCTCACAGTATTACTAGGACCTGACACTGATAAGAGATGTAATAGGATGAATAGTAATACAGAGCGGCCCTCACAGTATTACTAGGACCTGACACTGATAAGAGATGTAATAGGATGAATAGTAATACAGAGCGGCCCTCACAGTATTACTAGGACCTGAAACTGATAAGAGATGTAATAGGATGAATAGTAATACAGAGCGGCCCTCACAGTATTACTAGGACCTGACACTGATAAGAGATGTAATAGGATGAATAGTAATACAGAGCGGCCCTCACAGTATTACTAGGACCTGACACTGATAAGAGATGTGATAGGATGAATAGTAATACAGAGCGGCCCTCACAGTATTACTAGGACCTGACACTGATAAGAGATGTAATAGGATGAATAGTAATACAGAGCAGCCATCACAGTATTACTAGGACCTGACACTGATAAGAGATGTAATAGGATGAATAGTAATACAGAGCAGCCATCACAGTATTACTAGGACCTGACACTGATAAGAGATGTAATAGGATGAATAGTAATCCAGAGCCGCCCTCACAGTATTACTAGGACCTGACACTGATAAGAGATGTAATAGGATGAATAGTAATACAGAGCAGCCATCACAGTATTACTAGGACCTGACACTGATAAGAGATGTAATAGGATGAATAGTAATACAGAGCGGCCATCACAGTATTACTAGGACCTGACACTGATAAGAGATGTAATAGGATGAATAGTAATACAGAGCAGCCCTCACAGTATTACTAGGACCTGACACTGATAAGAGATGTAATAGGATGAATAGTAATACAGAGCGGCCATCACAGTATTACTAGGACCTGACACTGATAAGAGATGTAATAGGATGGATAGTAATACAGAGCAGCCCTCACAGTATTACTAGGACCTGACACTGATAAGAGATGTAATAGGATGAATAGTAATACAGAGCAGCCTTCACAGTATTACTAGGACCTGACACTGATAAGAGATGTAATAGGATGAATATTAATACAGAGCCGCCCTCACAGTATTACTAGGACCTGACACTGATAAGAGATGTAATAGGATGAATAGTAATCCAGAGCCGCCCTCACAGTATTACTAGGACCTGACACTGATAAGAGATGTAATAGGATGAATAGTAATACAGAGCAGCCCTCACAGTATTACTAGGACCTGACAATGATAAGAGATGTAATAGGATGAATAGTAATACAGAGCAGCCCTCACAGTATTACTAGGACCTGACACTGATAAGAGATGTAATAGGATGAATAGTAATACAGAGCGGCCCTCACAGTATTACTAGGCCCTGACACTGATAAGAGATGTAAGAGGATGAATAGTAATACAGAGCGGCCCTCACAGTATTACTAGGACCTGACACTGAAAAGAGATGTAATAAGATGAATAGTAATACAGAGCAGCCCTCACAGTATTACTAGGACCTGACACTGATAAGAGATGTAATAGGATGGATAGTAATACAGAGCAGCCCTCACAGTATTACTAGGACCTGACACTGATAAGAGATGTAATAGGATGAATAGTAATACAGAGCAGCCCTCACAGTATTACTAGGACCTGACACTGATAAGAGATGTAATAGGATGAATAGTAATACAGAGCAGCCCTCACAGTATTACTATGGCCTGACACTGATAAGAGATGTAATAGGATGAATAGTAATACAGAGCAGCCCTCACAGTATTACTAGGACCTGACACTGATAAGAGATGTAATAGGATGAATAATAATACAGAGCCGCCCTCACAGTATTACTAGGATCTGACACTGATAAGAGATGTAATAGGATGAATAGTAATACAGAGCAGCCCTCACAGTATTACTAGGACCTGACACTGATAAGAGATGTAATAGGATGAATAGTAATCCAGAGCCGCCCTCACAGTATTACTAGGACCTGACACTGATAAGAGATGTAATAGGATGAATAGTAATACAGAGCAGCCCTCACAGTATTACTAGGACCTGACACTGATAAGAGATGTAATAGGATGAATAGTAATACAGAGCCGCCCTCACAGTATTACTAGGCCCTGACACTGATAAGAGATGTAATAGGATGAATAGTAATACAGAGCGGCCCTCACAGTATTACTAGGACCTGACACTGATAAGAGATGTAATAGGATGAATAGTAATACAGAGAAGCCCTCACAGTATTACTAGGACCTGACACTGATAAGAGATGTAATAGGATGAATAGTAATACAGAGCGGCCCTCACAGTATTACTAGGACCTGACACTGATAAGAGATGTAATAGGATGAATAGTAATACAGAGCGGCCCTCACAGTATTACTAGGACCTGAAACTGATAAGAGATGTAATAGGATGAATAGTAATACAGAGCGGCCCTCACAGTATTACTAGGACCTGACACTGATAAGAGATGTAATAGGATGAATAGTAATACAGAGCGGCCCTCACAGTATTACTAGGACCTGACACTGATAAGAGATGTGATAGGATGAATAGTAATACAGAGCGGCCCTCACAGTATTACTAGGACCTGACACTGATAAGAGATGTAATAGGATGAATAGTAATACAGAGCAGCCATCACAGTATTACTAGGACCTGACACTGATAAGAGATGTAATAGGATGAATAGTAATACAGAGCAGCCATCACAGTATTACTAGGACCTGACACTGATAAGAGATGTAATAGGATGAATAGTAATCCAGAGCCGCCCTCACAGTATTACTAGGACCTGACACTGATAAGAGATGTAATAGGATGAATAGTAATACAGAGCAGCCATCACAGTATTACTAGGACCTGACACTGATAAGAGATGTAATAGGATGAATAGTAATACAGAGCGGCCCTCACAGTATTCCTAGGACCTGACACTGATAAGAGATCTAATAGGATGAATAGTAATACAGAGTGGCCTCACAGTATTACTAGGATCTGAAACTGATAAGAGATGTAATAGGATGAATAGTAATACAGAGCCGCCCTCACAGTATTACTAGGACCTGACACTGATAAGAGATGTAATAGGATGAATAGTAATACAGAGCCGCCCTCACAGTATTACTAGGACCTGACACTGATAAGAGATGTAATAGGATGAATAGTAATACAGAGCAGCTCTCACAGTATTACTAGGACCTGACACTGATAAGAGATGTAATAGGATGAATAGTAATACAGAGCAGCCATCACAGTATTACTAGGACCTGACACTGATAAGAGATGTAATAGGATGAATAGTAATCCAGAGCCGCCCTCACAGTATTACTAGGACCTGACACTGATAAGAGATGTAATAGGATGAATAGTAATACAGAGCAGCCATCACAGTATTACTAGGACCTGACACTGATAAGAGATGTAATAGGATGAATAGTAATACAGAGCGGCCCTCACAGTATTACTAGGACCTGACACTGATAAGAGATCTAATAGGATGAATAGTAATACTGAGTGGCCTCACAGTATTACTAGGATCTGAAACTGATAAGAGATGTAATAGGATGAATAGTAATACAGAGCCGCCCTCACAGTATTACTAGGACCTGACACTGATAAGAGATGTAATAGGATGAATAGTAATACAGAGCAGCCATCACAGTATTACTAGGACCTGACACTGATAAGAGATGTAATAGGATGAATAGTAATACAGAGCGGCCCTCACAGTATTTCTAGGACCTGACACTGATAAGAGATCTAATAGGATGAATAGTAATACAGAGTGGCCTCACAGTATTACTAGGATCTGAAACTGATAAGAGATGTAATAGGATGAATAGTAATACAGAGCCGCCCTCACAGTATTACTAGGACCTGACACTGATAAGAGATGTAATAGGATGAATAGTAATACAGAGCCGCCCTCACAGTATTACTAGGACCTGACACTGATAAGAGATGTAATAGGATGAATAGTAATACAGAGCAGCTCTCACAGTATTACTAGGACCTGACACTGATAAGAGATGTAATAGGATGAATAGTAATACAGAGCAGCCCTCACAGTATTACTAGGACCTGACACTGATAAGAGATGTAATAGGATGAATAGTAATACAGAGCGGCCATCACAGTATTACTAGGACCTGACACTGATAAGAGATGTAATAGGATGGATAGTAATACAGAGCAGCCCTCACAGTATTACTAGGACCTGACACTGATAAGAGATGTAATAGGATGAATAGTAATACAGAGCAGCCTTCACAGTATTACTAGGACCTGACACTGATAAGAGATGTAATAGGATGAATATTAATACAGAGCCGCCCTCACAGTATTACTAGGACCTGACACTGATAAGAGATGTAATAGGATGAATAGTAATCCAGAGCCGCCCTCACAGTATTACTAGGACCTGACACTGATAAGAGATGTAATAGGATGAATAGTAATACAGAGCAGCCCTCACAGTATTACTAGGATCTGACAATGATAAGAGATGTAATAGGATGAATAGTAATACAGAGCAGCCCTCACAGTATTACTAGGACCTGACACTGATAAGAGATGTAATAGGATGAATAGTAATACAGAGAAGCCCTCACAGTATTACTAGGCCCTGACACTGATAAGAGATGTAATAGGATGAATAGTAATACAGAGCGGCCCTCACAGTATTACTAGGACCTGACACTGATAAGAGATGTAATAGGATGAATAGTAATACAGAGCAGCCCTCACAGTATTACTAGGACCTGACACTGATAAGAGATGTAATAGGATGGATAGTAATACAGAGCAGCCCTCACAGTATTACTAGGACCTGACACTGATAAGAGATGTAATAGGATGAATAGTAATACAGAGCAGCCCTCACAGTATTACTAGGACCTGACACTGATAAGAGATGTAATAGGATGAATAGTAATACAGAGCAGCCCTCACAGTATTACTATGGCCTGACACTGATAAGAGATGTAATAGGATGAATAGTAATACAGAGCAGCCCTCACAGTATTACTAGGACCTGACACTGATGAGAGATGTAATAGGATCAATAATAATACAGAGCCGCCCTCACAGTATTACTAGGATCTGACACTGATAAGAGATGTAATAGGATGAATAGTAATACAGAGCAGCCCTCACAGTATTACTAGGACCTGACACTGATAAGAGATGTAATAGGATGAATAGTAATCCAGAGCCGCCCTCACAGTATTACTAGGACCTGACACTGATAAGAGATGTAATAGGATGAATAGTAATACAGAGCAGCCCTCACAGTATTACTAGGACCTGACACTGATAAGAGATGTAATAGGATGAATAGTAATACAGAGCCGCCCTCACAGTATTACTAGGCCTTGACACTGATAACAGATGTAATAGGATGAATAGTAATACAGAGCGGCCCTCACAGTATTACTAGGACCTGACACTGATAAGAGATGTAATAGGATGAATAGTAATACAGAGAAGCCCTCACAGTATTACTAGGACCTGACACTGATAAGAGATGTAATAGGATGAATAGTAATACAGAGCGGCCCTCACAGTATTACTAGGACCTGACACTGATAAGAGATGTAATAGGATGAATAGTAATACAGAGCGGCCCTCACAGTATTACTAGGACCTGAAACTGATAAGAGATGTAATAGGATGAATAGTAATACAGAGCGGCCCTCACAGTATTACTAGGACCTGACACTGATAAGAGATGTAATAGGATGAATAGTAATACAGAGCGGCCCTCACAGTATTACTAGGACCTGACACTGATAAGAGATGTGATAGGATGAATAGTAATACAGAGCGGCCCTCACAGTATTACTAGGACCTGACACTGATAAGAGATGTAATAGGATGAATAGTAATACAGAGCAGCCATCACAGTATTACTAGGACCTGACACTGATAAGAGATGTAATAGGATGAATAGTAATACAGAGCAGCCATCACAGTATTACTAGGACCTGACACTGATAAGAGATGTAATAGGATGAATAGTAATCCAGAGCCGCCCTCACAGTATTACTAGGACCTGACACTGATAAGAGATGTAATAGGATGAATAGTAATACAGAGCAGCCATCACAGTATTACTAGGACCTGACACTGATAAGAGATGTAATAGGATGAATAGTAATACAGAGCGGCCATCACAGTATTACTAGGACCTGACACTGATAAGAGATGTAATAGGATGAATAGTAATACAGAGCAGCCCTCACAGTATTACTAGGACCTGACACTGATAAGAGATGTAATAGGATGAATAGTAATACAGAGCGGCCATCACAGTATTACTAGGACCTGACACTGATAAGAGATGTAATAGGATGGATAGTAATACAGAGCAGCCCTCACAGTATTACTAGGACCTGACACTGATAAGAGATGTAATAGGATGAATAGTAATACAGAGCAGCCTTCACAGTATTACTAGGACCTGACACTGATAAGAGATGTAATAGGATGAATATTAATACAGAGCCGCCCTCACAGTATTACTAGGACCTGACACTGATAAGAGATGTAATAGGATGAATAGTAATCCAGAGCCGCCCTCACAGTATTACTAGGACCTGACACTGATAAGAGATGTAATAGGATGAATAGTAATACAGAGCAGCCCTCACAGTATTACTAGGACCTGACAATGATAAGAGATGTAATAGGATGAATAGTAATACAGAGCAGCCCTCACAGTATTACTAGGACCTGACACTGATAAGAGATGTAATAGGATGAATAGTAATACAGAGCGGCCCTCACAGTATTACTAGGCCCTGACACTGATAAGAGATGTAAGAGGATGAATAGTAATACAGAGCGGCCCTCACAGTATTACTAGGACCTGACACTGAAAAGAGATGTAATAAGATGAATAGTAATACAGAGCAGCCCTCACAGTATTACTAGGACCTGACACTGATAAGAGATGTAATAGGATGGATAGTAATACAGAGCAGCCCTCACAGTATTACTAGGACCTGACACTGATAAGAGATGTAATAGGATGAATAGTAATACAGAGCAGCCCTCACAGTATTACTAGGACCTGACACTGATAAGAGATGTAATAGGATGAATAGTAATACAGAGCAGCCCTCACAGTATTACTATGGCCTGACACTGATAAGAGATGTAATAGGATGAATAGTAATACAGAGCAGCCCTCACAGTATTACTAGGACCTGACACTGATAAGAGATGTAATAGGATGAATAATAATACAGAGCCGCCCTCACAGTATTACTAGGATCTGACACTGATAAGAGATGTAATAGGATGAATAGTAATACAGAGCAGCCCTCACAGTATTACTAGGACCTGACACTGATAAGAGATGTAATAGGATGAATAGTAATCCAGAGCCGCCCTCACAGTATTACTAGGACCTGACACTGATAAGAGATGTAATAGGATGAATAGTAATACAGAGCAGCCCTCACAGTATTACTAGGACCTGACACTGATAAGAGATGTAATAGGATGAATAGTAATACAGAGCCGCCCTCACAGTATTACTAGGCCCTGACACTGATAAGAGATGTAATAGGATGAATAGTAATACAGAGCGGCCCTCACAGTATTACTAGGACCTGACACTGATAAGAGATGTAATAGGATGAATAGTAATACAGAGAAGCCCTCACAGTATTACTAGGACCTGACACTGATAAGAGATGTAATAGGATGAATAGTAATACAGAGCGGCCCTCACAGTATTACTAGGACCTGACACTGATAAGAGATGTAATAGGATGAATAGTAATACAGAGCGGCCCTCACAGTATTACTAGGACCTGAAACTGATAAGAGATGTAATAGGATGAATAGTAATACAGAGCGGCCCTCACAGTATTACTAGGACCTGACACTGATAAGAGATGTAATAGGATGAATAGTAATACAGAGCGGCCCTCACAGTATTACTAGGACCTGACACTGATAAGAGATGTGATAGGATGAATAGTAATACAGAGCGGCCCTCACAGTATTACTAGGACCTGACACTGATAAGAGATGTAATAGGATGAATAGTAATACAGAGCAGCCATCACAGTATTACTAGGACCTGACACTGATAAGAGATGTAATAGGATGAATAGTAATACAGAGCAGCCATCACAGTATTACTAGGACCTGACACTGATAAGAGATGTAATAGGATGAATAGTAATCCAGAGCCGCCCTCACAGTATTACTAGGACCTGACACTGATAAGAGATGTAATAGGATGAATAGTAATACAGAGCAGCCATCACAGTATTACTAGGACCTGACACTGATAAGAGATGTAATAGGATGAATAGTAATACAGAGCGGCCCTCACAGTATTCCTAGGACCTGACACTGATAAGAGATCTAATAGGATGAATAGTAATACAGAGTGGCCTCACAGTATTACTAGGATCTGAAACTGATAAGAGATGTAATAGGATGAATAGTAATACAGAGCCGCCCTCACAGTATTACTAGGACCTGACACTGATAAGAGATGTAATAGGATGAATAGTAATACAGAGCCGCCCTCACAGTATTACTAGGACCTGACACTGATAAGAGATGTAATAGGATGAATAGTAATACAGAGCAGCTCTCACAGTATTACTAGGACCTGACACTGATAAGAGATGTAATAGGATGAATAGTAATACAGAGCAGCCATCACAGTATTACTAGGACCTGACACTGATAAGAGATGTAATAGGATGAATAGTAATCCAGAGCCGCCCTCACAGTATTACTAGGACCTGACACTGATAAGAGATGTAATAGGATGAATAGTAATACAGAGCAGCCATCACAGTATTACTAGGACCTGACACTGATAAGAGATGTAATAGGATGAATAGTAATACAGAGCGGCCCTCACAGTATTACTAGGACCTGACACTGATAAGAGATCTAATAGGATGAATAGTAATACTGAGTGGCCTCACAGTATTACTAGGATCTGAAACTGATAAGAGATGTAATAGGATGAATAGTAATACAGAGCCGCCCTCACAGTATTACTAGGACCTGACACTGATAAGAGATGTAATAGGATGAATAGTAATACAGAGCCGCCCTCACAGTATTACTAGGACCTGACACTGATAAGAGATGTAATAGGATGAATAGTAAGACAGAGCAGCTCTCACAGTATTACTAGGACCTGACACTGATAAGAGATGTAATAGGATGAATAGTAATACAGAGCAGCCCTCACAGTATTACTAGGACCTGACACTGATAAGAGATGTAATAGGATGAATAGTAATACAGAGCCGCCATCACAGTATTACTAGGACCTGACACTGATAAGAGATGTAATAAGATGAATAGTAATACAGAGCCGCCATCACAGTATTACTAGGACCTGACACTGATAAGAGATGTAATAGGATGAATAGTAATACAGAGCGGCCCTCACAGTATTACTAGGACCTGACACTGATAAGAGATGTAATAGGATGAATAGTAATACAGAGCGGCCCTCACAGTTTTACTATGTCCTGACACTGATAAGAGATGTAATAGGATGAATAGTAATACAGAGCCGCCCTCACAGTATTACTAGGACCTGACACTGATAAGAGATGTAATAGGATGAATAATAATACAGAGCCGCCCTCACAGTATTACTAGGATCTGACACTGATAAGAGATGTAATAGGATGAATAGTAATACAGAGCAGCCCTCACAGTATTACTAGGACCTGACACTGATAAGAGATGTAATAGGATGAATAGTAATCCAGAGCCGCCCTCACAGTATTACTAGGACCTGACACTGATAAGAGATGTAATAGGATGAATAGTAACACAGAGCAGCCCTCACAGTATTACTAGGACCTGACACTGATAAGAGATGTAATAGGATGAATAGTAATACAGAGCGGCCTCACAGTATTACTAGGCCCTGACACTGATAAGAGATGTAATAGGATGAATAGTAATACAGAGCGGCCCTCACAGTATTACTAGGACCTGAAACTGATAAGAGATGTAATAGGATGAATAGTAATACAGAGCGGCCCTCACAGTATTACTAGGACCTGACACTGATAAGAGATGTAATAGGATGAATAGTAATACAGAGCGGCCCTCACAGTATTACTAGGACCTGACACTGATAAGAGATGTAATAGGATGAATAGTAATACAGAGCGGCCCTCACAGTATTACTAGGACCTGACACTAATAAGAGATGTAATAGGATGAATAGTAATACAGAGCAGCCATCACAGTATTACTAGGACCTGACACTGATAAGAGATGTAATAGGATGAATAGTAATACAGAGCGGCCATCACAGTATTACTAGGACCTGACACTGATAAGAGATGTAATAGGATGAATAGTAATACAGAGCCGCCCTCACAGTATTACTAGGACCTGACACTGATAAGAGATGTAATAGGATAAATAGTAATACAGAGCAGCCCTCAGAGTATTACTAGGACCTGACACTGATAAGAGATGTAATAGGATGAATAGTAATACAGAGCCGCCATCACAGTATTACTAGGACCTGACACTGATAAGAGATGTAATAGGATGAATAGTAATACAGAGCCGCCCTCACAGTATTACTAGGACCTGACACTGATAAGAGATGTAATAGGATGAATAGTAATCCAGAGCCGCCCTCACAGTATTACTAGGACCTGACACTGATAAGAGATGTAATAGGATGAATAGTAATACAGAGCAGCCCTCACAGTATTACTAGGACCTGACACTGATAAGAGATGTAATAGGATGAATAGTAATACAGAGCGGCCTCACAGTATTACTAGGCCCTGACACTGATAAGAGATGTAATAGGATGAATAGTAATACAGAGCGGCCCTCACAGTATTACTAGGACCTGAAACTGATAAGAGATGTAATAGGATGAATAGTAATACAGAGCGTCCCTCACAGTATTACTAGGACCTGACACTGATAAGAGATGTAATAGGATGAATAGTAATACAGAGCAGCCCTCACAGTATTACTAGGACCTGACACTGATAAGAGATGTAATAGGATGAATAGTAATACAGAGCGGCCTCACAGTATTACTAGGCCCTGACACTGATAAGAGATGTAATAGGATGAATAGTAATACAGAGCGGCCCTCACAGTATTACTAGGACCTGAAACTGATAAGAGATGTAATAGGATGAATAGTAATACAGAGCGGCCCTCACAGTATTACTAGGACCTGACACTGATAAGAGATGTAATAGGATGAATAGTAATACAGAGCGGCCCTCACAGTATTGCTAGGATCTGACACTAATAAGAGATGTAATAGGATGAATTGTAATACAGAGCAGCCATCACAGTATTACTAGGACCTGACACTGATAAGAGATGTAATAGGATGAATAGTAATACAGAGCCGCCCTCACAGTATTACTAGGACCTTACACTGATAAGAGATGTAATAGGATGAATAGTAATACAGAGCAGCCCTCACAGTATTATTAGGCCCTGACACTGATAAGAGATGTAATAGGATGAATAGTAATACAGAGCAGCCCTCACAGTATTACTAGGACCTGACACTGATAAGAGATGTAATAGGATGAATAGTAATACAGAGCAGCCCTCACAGTATTACTAGGACCTGACACTGATAAGAGATGTAATAGGATGAATAGTAATACAGAGCCGCCCTCACAGTATTACTAGGACCTGACACTGATAAGAGATGTAATAAGATGAATAGTAATACAGAGCGGCCCTCACAGTATTACTAGGACCTGACACTGATAAGAGATGTAATAGGATGAATAGTAATACAGAGCAGCCTTCACAGTATTACTAGGACCTGACACTGATAAGAGATGTAATAGGATGAATAGTAATACAGAGCAGCCTTCACAGTATTACTAGGACCTGACACTGATAAGAGATGTAATAGGATGAATAGTAATACAGAGCCGCCCTCACAGTATTACTAGGACCTGACACTGATAAGAGATGTAATAAGATGAATAGTAATACAGAGCGGCCCTCACAGTATTACTAGGCCCTGACACTGATAAGAGATGTAATAGGATGAATAGTAATACAGAGCAGCCCTCACAGTATTACTAGGACCTGACACTGATAAGAGATGTAATAGGATGAATAGTAATACAGAGCCGCCCTCACAGTATTACCAGGCCCTGACACTGATAAGAGATGTAATAGGATGAATAGTAATACAGAGCCGCCCTCACAGTATTACTAGGACCTGACACTGATAAGAGATGTAATAGGATGAATAGTAATACAGAGCCGCCCTCACAGTATTACTAGGACCTGACACTGATAAGAGATGTAATAGGATGAATAGTAATACAGAGCGGCCCTCACAGTATTACTAGGACCTGACACTGATAAGAGATGTAATAGGATGAATAGTAATACAGAGCCGCCATCACAGTATTACTAGGCCCTGACACTGATAAGAGATGTAATAGGATGAATAGTAATACAGAGCAGCCCTCACAGTATTACTAGGACCTGACACTGATAAGAGATGTAATAGGATGAATAGTAATACAGAGCGGCCCTCACAGTATTACTAGGACCTGACACTGATAAGAGATGTAATAGGATGAATAGTAATACAGAGCAGCCCTCACAGTATTACTATGTTCTGACACTGATAAGAGATGTAATAGGATGAATAGTAATACAGAGCGGCCCTCACAGTATTACTAGGACCTGACACTGATAAGAGATGTAATAAGATGAATAGTAATACAGAGCGGCCCTCACAGTATTACTAGGACCTGACACTGATAAGAGATGTAATAGGATGAATAGTAATACAGAGCCGCCCTCACAGTATTACTAGGACCTGACTCTGATAAGAGATGTAATAGGATGAATAGTAATACAGAGCCGCCCTCACAGTATTACTAGGACCTGACACTGATAAGAGATGTAATAGGATGAATAGTAATACAGAGCAGCCCTCACAGTATTACTAGGACCTGACTCTGATAAGAGATGTAATAGGATGAATAGTAATACAGAGCCGCCCTCACAGTATTACTAGGACCTGACTCTGATAAGAGATGTAATAGGATGAATAGTAATACAGAGCGGCCCTCACAGTATTACTAGGCCCTGACACTGATAAGAGATGTAATAGGATGAATAGTAATACAGAGCCGCCCTCACAGTATTACTAGGACCTGACACTGATAAGAGATGTAATAGGATGAATAGTAATACAGAGCGGCCCTCACAGTATTACTAGGACCTGACACTGATAAGAGATGTAATAGGATGAATAGTAATACAGAGCAGCCCTCACAGTATTACTAGGACCTGACACTGATAAGAGATGTAATAGGATGAATAGTAATACAGAGCGGCCCTCACAGTATTACTATGTCCTGACACTGTTAAGAGATGTAATAGGATGAATAGTAATACAGAGCAGCCCTCACAGTATACTAGGCCCTGACACTGATAAGAGATGTAATAGGATGAATAGTAATACAGAGCAGCGCTCACAGTATTACTAGGACCTGACACTGATAAGAGATGTAATAGGATGAATAGTAATACAGAGCAGCCCTCACAGTATTACTAGGACCTGACACTGATAAGAGATGTAATAGGATGAATAGTAATACAGAGCGGCCCTCACAGTATTACTATGTCCTGACACTGTTAAGAGATGTAATAGGATGAATAGTAATACAGAGCAGCCCTCACAGTATTACTAGGCCCTGACACTGATAAGAGATGTAATAGGATGAATAGTAATACAGAGCGGCCCTCACAGTATTACTATGTCCTGACACTGATAAGAGATGTAATAGGATGAATAGTAATACAGAGCAGCCCTCACAGTATTACTAGGACCTGACACTGATAAGAGATGTAACAGGATGAATAGTAATACAGAGCCGCCCTCACAGTATTACTAGGCCCTGACACTGATAAGAGATGTAATAGGATGAATAGTAATACAGAGCCGCCCTCACAGTATTACTAGGCCCTGACACTGATAAGAGATGTAATAGGATGAATAGTAATACAGAGCGGCCCTCACAGTATTACTATGTCCTGACACTGTTAAGAGATGTAATAGGATGAATAGTAATACAGAGCAGCCCTCACAATATTACTAGGCCCTGACACTGATAAGAGATGTAATAGGATGAATAGTAATACAGAGCAGCCCTCACAGTATTACTAGGACCTGACACTGATAAGAGATGTAATAGGATGAATAGTAATACAGAGCAGCCCTCACAGTATTACTAGGCCCTGACACTGATAAGAGATGTAACAGGATGAATAGTAATACAGAGCAGCCCTCACAGTATTAGTAGGACCTGACACTGATAAGAGATGTAATAGGATGAATAGTAATACAGAGCGGCCCTCACAGTATTACTATGTCCTGACACTGTTAAGAGATGTAATAGGATGAATAGTAATACAGAGCAGCCCTCACAGTATTACTAGGCCCTGACACTGATAAGAGATGTAATAGGATGAATAGTAATACAGAGCGGCCCTCACAGTATTACTAGGCCCTGACACTGATAAGAGATGTAATAGGATGAATAGTAATACAGAGCGGCCATCACAGTATTACTAGGCCCTGACACTGATAAGAGATGTAATAGGATGAATAGTAATACAGAGCGCCCTTACAGTATTACTAGGACCTGACACTGATAAGAGATGTAATAGGATGAATAGTAATACAGAGCAGCCCTCACAGTATTACTAGGACCTGACACTGATAAGAGATGTAATAGGATGAATAGTAATACAGAGCGGCCCTCACAGTATTACTAGGACCTGACACTGATAAGAGATGTAGTAGGATGAATAGTAATACAGAGCGCCCTCACAGTATTACTAGGACCTGACACTGATAAGAGATGTAATAGGATGAATAGTAATACAGAGCCGCCCTCACAGTATTACTAGGACCTGACACTGATAAGAGATGTAATAGGATGAATAGTAATACAGAGCAGCCCTCACAGTATTACTAGGACCTGACACTGATAAGAGATGTAATAGGATGAATAGTAATACAGAGCCGCCATCACAGTATTACTAGGACCTGACACTGATAAGAGATGTAATAGGATGAATAGTAATACAGAGCCGCCCTCACAGTATTACTAGGACCTGACACTGATAAGAGATGTAATAGGATGAATAGTAATACAGAGCGGCCCTCACAGTATTACTAGGACCTGACACTGATAAGAGATGTAATAGGATGAATAGTAATACAGAGCAGCTCTCACAGCATTACTAGGACCTGACACTGATAAGAGATGTAATAGGATGAATAGTAATACAGAGCCGCCCTCACAGTATTACTAGGACCTGACACTGATAAGAGATGTAATAGGATGAATAGTAATACAGAGCAGCCCTCACAGTATTACTAGGACCTGACACTGATAAGAGATGTAATAGGATGAATAGTAATACAGAGCCGCCATCACAGTATTACTAGGACCTGACACTGATAAGAGATGTAATAGGATGAATAGTAATACAGAGCCGCCATCACAGTATTACTAGGTCCTGACACTGATAAGAGATGTAATAGGATGAATCGTAATACAGAGCGGCCCTCACAGTATTACTAGGACCTGACACTGATAAGAGATGTAATAGGATGAATAGTAATACAGAGCGGCCCTCACAGTATTACTATGTTCTGACACTGATAAGAGATGTAATAGGATGAATAGTAATACAGAGCCGCCCTCACAGTATTACTAGGACCTGACACTGATAAGAGATGTAATAGGATGAATAGTAATACAGAGCCGCCCTCACAGTATTACTAGGACCTGACACTGATAAGAGATGTAATAGGATGAATAGTAATACAGAGCAGCCCTCACAGTATTACTAGGACCTGACACTGATAAGAGATGTAATAGGATGAATAGTAATACAGAGCCGCCCTCACAGTATTACTAGGACCTGACACTGATAAGAGATGTAATAGGATGAATAGTAATACAGAGCAGCCCTCACAGTATTACTAGGACCTGACACTGATAAGAGATGTAATAGGATGAATAGTAATACAGAGCAGCCCTCACAGTATTACTAGGACCTGACACTGATAAGAGATGTAATAGGATGAATAGTAATACAGAGCCGCCCTCACAGTATTACTATGTCCTGACACTGATAAGAGATGTAATAGGATGAATAGTAATACAGAGCCGCCCTCACAGTATTACTAGGACCTGACACTGATAAGAGATGTAATAGGATGAATAGTAATACAGAGCCGCCCTCACAGTATTACTAGGACCTGACACTGATAAGAGATGTAATAGGATGAATAGTAATACAGAGCGGCCCTCACAGTATTACTAGGACCTGACACTGATAAGAGATGTAATAGGATGAATAGTAATACAGAGCGCCCTCACAGTATTACTAGGACCTGACACTGATAAGAGATGTAATAGGATGAATAGTAATACAGAGCAGCCCTCACAGTATTACTAGGACCTGACACTGATAAGAGATGTAATAGGATGAATAGTAATACAGAGCGGCCCTCACAGTATTACTAGGACCTGACACTGATAAGAGATGTAGTAGGATGAATAGTAATACAGAGCGCCCTCACAGTATTACTAGGACCTGACACTGATAAGAGATGTAATAGGATGAATAGTAATACAGAGCAGCCCTCACAGTATTACTAGGACCTGACACTGACAAGAGATGTAATAGGATGAATAGTAATACAGAGCAGCCCTCACAGTATTACTAGGACCTGACACTGATAAGAGATGTAATAGGATGAATAGTAATACAGAGCAGCCCTCACAGTATTACTAGGACCTGACTCTGATAAGAGATGTAATAGGATGAATAGTAATACAGAGCGGCCCTCACAGTATTACTAGGCCCTGACACTGATAAGAGATGTAATAGGATGAATAGTAATACAGAGCCGCCCTCACAGTATTACTAGGACCTGACACTGATAAGAGATGTAATAGGATGAATAGTAATACAGAGCGGCCCTCACAGTATTACTAGGACCTGACACTGATAAGAGATGTAATAGGATGAATAGTAATACAGAGCAGCCCTCACAGTATTACTAGGACCTGACACTGATAAGAGATGTAATAGGATGAATAGTAATACAGAGCGGCCCTCACAGTATTACTATGTCCTGACACTGTTAAGAGATGTAATAGGATGAATAGTAATACAGAGCAGCCCTCACAGTATACTAGGCCCTGACACTGATAAGAGATGTAATAGGATGAATAGTAATACAGAGCAGCGCTCACAGTATTACTAGGACCTGACACTGATAAGAGATGTAATAGGATGAATAGTAATACAGAGCAGCCCTCACAGTATTACTAGGACCTGACACTGATAAGAGATGTAATAGGATGAATAGTAATACAGAGCGGCCCTCACAGTATTACTATGTCCTGACACTGTTAAGAGATGTAATAGGATGAATAGTAATACAGAGCAGCCCTCACAGTATTACTAGGCCCTGACACTGATAAGAGATGTAATAGGATGAATAGTAATACAGAGCGGCCCTCACAGTATTACTATGTCCTGACACTGATAAGAGATGTAATAGGATGAATAGTAATACAGAGCGGCCCTCACAGTATTACTATGTCCTGACACTGTTAAGAGATGTAATAGGATGAATAGTAATACAGAGCAGCCCTCACAATATTACTAGGCCCTGACACTGATAAGAGATGTAATAGGATGAATAGTAATACAGAGCAGCCCTCACAGTATTACTAGGACCTGACACTGATAAGAGATGTAATAGGATGAATAGTAATACAGAGCAGCCCTCACAGTATTACTAGGCCCTGACACTGATAAGAGATGTAACAGGATGAATAGTAATACAGAGCAGCCCTCACAGTATTAGTAGGACCTGACACTGATAAGAGATGTAATAGGATGAATAGTAATACAGAGCGGCCCTCCCAGTATTACTATGTCCTGACACTGTTAAGAGATGTAATAGGATGAATAGTAATACAGAGCAGCCCTCACAGTATTACTAGGCCCTGACACTGATAAGAGATGTAATAGGATGAATAGTAATACAGAGCGGCCCTCACAGTATTACTAGGCCCTGACACTGATAAGAGATGTAATAGGATGAATAGTAATACAGAGCGGCCATCACAGTATTACTAGGCCCTGACACTGATAAGAGATGTAATAGGATGAATAGTAATACAGAGCGCCCTTACAGTATTACTAGGACCTGACACTGATAAGAGATGTAATAGGATGAATAGTAATACAGAGCAGCCCTCACAGTATTACTAGGACCTGACACTGATAAGAGATGTAATAGGATGAATAGTAATACAGAGCGGCCCTCACAGTATTACTAGGACCTGACACTGATAAGAGATGTAGTAGGATGAATAGTAATACAGAGCGCCCTCACAGTATTACTAGGACCTGACACTGATAAGAGATGTAATAGGATGAATAGTAATACAGAGCAGCCCTCACAGTATTACTAGGACCTGACACTGATAAGAGATGTAATAGGATGAATAGTAATACAGAGCAGCCCTCACAGTATTACTAGGACCTGACACTGATAAGAGATGTAATAGGATGAATAGTAATACAGAGCCGCCATCACAGTATTACTAGGACCTGACACTGATAAGAGATGTAATAGGATGAATAGTAATACAGAGCCGCCCTCACAGTATTACTAGGACCTGAAACTGATAAGAGATGTAATAGGATGAATAGTAATACAGAGCGGCCCTCACAGTATTACTAGGACCTGACACTGATAAGAGATGTAATAGGATGAATAGTAATACAGAGCAGCTCTCACAGCATTACTAGGACCTGACACTGATAAGAGATGTAATAGGATGAATAGTAATACAGAGCCGCCCTCACAGTATTACTAGGACCTGACACTGATAAGAGATGTAATAGGATGAATAGTAATACAGAGCAGCCCTCACAGTATTACTAGGACCTGACACTGATAAGAGATGTAATAGGATGAATAGTAATACAGAGCCGCCATCACAGTATTACTAGGACCTGACACTGATAAGAGATGTAATAGGATGAATAGTAATACAGAGCCGCCATCACAGTATTACTAGGACCTGACACTGATAAGAGATGTAATAGGATGAATCGTAATACAGAGCGGCCCTCACAGTATTACTAGGACCTGACACTGATAAGAGATGTAATAGGATGAATAGTAATACAGAGCGGCCCTCACAGTATTACTATGTTCTGACACTGATAAGAGATGTAATAGGATGAATAGTAATACAGAGCCGCCCTCACAGTATTACTAGGACCTGACACTGATAAGAGATGTAATAGGATGAATAGTAATACAGAGCCGCCCTCACAGTATTACTAGGACCTGACACTGATAAGAGATGTAATAGGATGAATAGTAATACAGAGCAGCCCTCACAGTATTACTAGGACCTGACACTGATAAGAGATGTAATAGGATGAATAGTAATACAGAGCCGCCCTCACAGTATTACTAGGACCTGACACTGATAAGAGATGTAATAGGATGAATAGTAATACAGAGCAGCCCTCACAGTATTACTAGGACCTGACACTGATAAGAGATGTAATAGGATGAATAGTAATACAGAGCAGCCCTCACAGTATTACTAGGACCTGACACTGATAAGAGATGTAATAGGATGAATAGTAATACAGAGCCGCCCTCACAGTATTACTAGGACCTGACAATGATAAGAGATGTAATAGGATGAATAGTAATACAGAGCGGCCATCACAGTATTACTAGGCCCTGACACTGATAAGAGATGTAATAGGATGAATAGTAATACAGAGCGCCCTTACAGTATTACTAGGACCTGACACTGATAAGAGATGTAATAGGATGAATAGTAATACAGAGCAGCCCTCACAGTATTACTAGGACCTGACACTGATAAGAGATGTAATAGGATGAATAGTAATACAGAGCGGCCCTCACAGTATTACTAGGACCTGACACTGATAAGAGATGTAGTAGGATGAATAGTAATACAGAGCGCCCTCACAGTATTACTAGGACCTGACACTGATAAGAGATGTAATAGGATGAATAGTAATACAGAGCAGCCCTCACAGTATTACTAGGACCTGACACTGATAAGAGATGTAATAGGATGAATAGTAATACAGAGCAGCCCTCACAGTATTACTAGGACCTGACACTGATAAGAGATGTAATAGGATGAATAGTAATACAGAGCCGCCATCACAGTATTACTAGGACCTGACACTGATAAGAGATGTAATAGGATGAATAGTAATACAGAGCCGCCCTCACAGTATTACTAGGACCTGACACTGATAAGAGATGTAATAGGATGAATAGTAATACAGAGCGGCCCTCACAGTATTACTAGGACCTGACACTGATAAGAGATGTAATAGGATGAATAGTAATACAGAGCAGCTCTCACAGCATTACTAGGACCTGACACTGATAAGAGATGTAATAGGATGAATAGTAATACAGAGCCGCCCTCACAGTATTACTAGGACCTGACACTGATAAGAGATGTAATAGGATGAATAGTAATACAGAGCAGCCGTCACAGTATTACTAGGACCTGACACTGATAAGAGATGTAATAGGATGAATAGTAATACAGAGCCGCCATCACAGTATTACTAGGACCTGACACTGATAAGAGATGTAATAGGATGAATAGTAATACAGAGCCGCCATCACAGTATTACTAGGACCTGACACTGATAAGAGATGTAATAGGATGAATCGTAATACAGAGCGGCCCTCACAGTATTACTAGGACCTGACACTGATAAGAGATGTAATAGGATGAATAGTAATACAGAGCGGCCCTCACAGTATTACTATGTTCTGACACTGATAAGAGATGTAATAGGATGAATAGTAATACAGAGCCGCCCTCACAGTATTACTAGGACCTGACACTGATAAGAGATGTAATAGGATGAATAGTAATACAGAGCCGCCCTCACAGTATTACTAGGACCTGACACTGATAAGAGATGTAATAGGATGAATAGTAATACAGAGCAGCCCTCACAGTATTACTAGGACCTGACACTGATAAGAGATGTAATAGGATGAATAGTAATACAGAGCGGCCCTCACAGTATTACTAGGACCTGACACTGATAAGAGATGTAATAGGATGAATAGTAATACAGAGCGGCCCTCACAGTTTTACTATGTCCTGACACTGATAAGAGATGTAATAGGATGAATAGTAATACAGAGCCGCCCTCACAGTATTACTAGGACCTGACACTGATAAGAGATGTAATAGGATGAATAATAATACAGAGCCGCCCTCACAGTATTACTAGGATCTGACACTGATAAGAGATGTAATAGGATGAATAGTAATACAGAGCAGCCCTCACAGTATTACTAGGACCTGACACTGATAAGAGATGTAATAGGATGAATAGTAATCCAGAGCCGCCCTCACAGTATTACTAGGACCTGACACTGATAAGAGATGTAATAGGATGAATAGTAACACAGAGCAGCCCTCACAGTATTACTAGGACCTGACACTGATAAGAGATGTAATAGGATGAATAGTAATACAGAGCGCCTCACAGTATTACTAGGCCCTGACACTGATAAGAGATGTAATAGGATGAATAGTAATACAGAGCGGCCCTCACAGTATTACTAGGACCTGAAACTGATAAGAGATGTAATAGGATGAATAGTAATACAGAGCGGCCCTCACAGTATTACTAGGACCTGACACTGATAAGAGATGTAATAGGATGAATAGTAATACAGAGCGGCCCTCACAGTATTACTAGGACCTGACACTGATAAGAGATGTAATAGGATGAATAGTAATACAGAGCGGCCCTCACAGTATTACTAGGACCTGACACTAATAAGAGATGTAATAGGATGAATAGTAATACAGAGCAGCCATCACAGTATTACTAGGACCTGACACTGATAAGAGATGTAATAGGATGAATAGTAATACAGAGCGGCCATCACAGTATTACTAGGACCTGACACTGATAAGAGATGTAATAGGATGAATAGTAATACAGAGCCGCCCTCACAGTATTACTAGGACCTGACACTGATAAGAGATGTAATAGGATAAATAGTAATACAGAGCAGCCCTCAGAGTATTACTAGGACCTGACACTGATAAGAGATGTAATAGGATGAATAGTAATACAGAGCCGCCATCACAGTATTACTAGGACCTGACACTGATAAGAGATGTAATAGGATGAATAGTAATACAGAGCCGCCCTCACAGTATTACTAGGACCTGACACTGATAAGAGATGTAATAGGATGAATAGTAATCCAGAGCCGCCCTCACAGTATTACTAGGACCTGACACTGATAAGAGATGTAATAGGATGAATAGTAATACAGAGCAGCCCTCACAGTATTACTAGGACCTGACACTGATAAGAGATGTAATAGGATGAATAGTAATACAGAGCGGCCTCACAGTATTACTAGGCCTGACACTGATAAGAGATGTAATAGGATGAATAGTAATACAGAGCGGCCCTCACAGTATTACTAGGACCTGAAACTGATAAGAGATGTAATAGGATGAATAGTAATACAGAGCGTCCCTCACAGTATTACTAGGACCTGACACTGATAAGAGATGTAATAGGATGAATAGTAATACAGAGCAGCCCTCACAGTATTACTAGGACCTGACACTGATAAGAGATGTAATAGGATGAATAGTAATACAGAGCGGCCTCACAGTATTACTAGGCCCTGACACTGATAAGAGATGTAATAGGATGAATAGTAATACAGAGCGGCCCTCACAGTATTACTAGGACCTGACACTGATAAGAGATGTAATAGGATGAATAGTAATACAGAGCGGCCTCTCACAGTATTACTAGGACCTGACACTGATAAGAGATGTAATAGGATGAATAGTAATACAGAGCGGCCCTCACAGTATTGCTAGGATCTGACACTATAAGAGATGTAATAGGATGAATTGTAATACAGAGCAGCCATCACAGTATTACTAGGACCTGACACTGATAAGAGATGTAATAGGATGAATAGTAATACAGAGCAGCCATCACAGTATTACTAGGACCTGACACTGAGAAGAGATGTAATAGGATGAATAGTAATACAGAGCGGCCATCACAGTATTACTAGGACCTGACACTGATAAGAGATGTAATAGGATGAATAGTAATACAGAGCCGCCCTCACAGTATTACTAGGACCTGACACTGATAAGAGATGTAATAGGATTAATAGTAATACAGAGCAGCCCTCACAGTATTACTAGGAACTGACACTGATAAGAGATGTAATAGGATGAATAGTAATACAGAGCCGCCTTCACAGTATTACTAGGACCTGACACTGATAAGAGATGTAATAGGATGAATAGTAATACAGAGCCGCCCTCACAGTATTACTAGGACCTGACACTGATAAGAGATGTAATAGGATGAATAGTAATACAGAGCGGCCCTCACAGTATTACTAGGACCTGACACTGATAAGAGATGTAATAGGATGAATAGTAATACAGAGCAGCTCTCACAGTATTACTAGGACCTGACACTGATAAGAGATGTAATAGGATGAATAGTAATACAGAGCCGCCCTCACAGTATTACTAGGACCTTACACTGATAAGAGATGTAATAGGATGAATAGTAATACAGAGCAGCCCTCACAGTATTACTTAGGCCCTGACACTGATAAGAGATGTAATAGGATGAATAGTAATACAGAGCAGCCCTCACAGTATTACTAGGACCTGACACTGATAAGAGATGTAATAGGATGAATAGTAATACAGAGCAGCCCTCACAGTATTACTAGGACCTGACACTGATAAGAGATGTAATAGGATGAATAGTAATACAGAGCCGCCCTCACAGTATTACTAGGACCTGACACTGATAAGAGATGTAATAAGATGAATAGTAATACAGAGCGGCCCTCACAGTATTACTAGGACCTGACACTGATAAGAGATGTAATAGGATGAATAGTAATACAGAGCAGCCTTCACAGTATTACTAGGACCTGACACTGATAAGAGATGTAATAGGATGAATAGTAATACAGAGCAGCCTTCACAGTATTACTAGGACCTGACACTGATAAGAGATGTAATAGGATGAATAGTAATACAGAGCCGCCCTCACAGTATTACTAGGACCTGACACTGATAAGAGATGTAATAGGATGAATAGTAATACAGAGCGGCCCTCACAGTATTACTAGGCCCTGACACTGATAAGAGATGTAATAGGATGAATAGTAATACAGAGCAGCCCTCACAGTATTACTAGGACCTGACACTGATAAGAGATGTAATAGGATGAATAGTAATACAGAGCCGCCCTCACAGTATTACAGGCCCTGACACTGATAAGAGATGTAATAGGATGAATAGTAATACAGAGCCGCCCTCACAGTATTACTAGGACCTGACACTGATAAGAGATGTAATAGGATGAATAGTAATACAGAGCCGCCCTCACAGTATTACTAGGACCTGACACTGATAAGAGATGTAATAGGATGAATAGTAATACAGAGCGGCCCTCACAGTATTACTAGGACCTGACACTGATAAGAGATGTAATAGGATGAATAGTAATACAGAGCCGCCATCACAGTATTACTAGGCCCTGACACTGATAAGAGATGTAATAGGATGAATAGTAATACAGAGCAGCCCTCACAGTATTACTAGGACCTGACACTGATAAGAGATGTAATAGGATGAATAGTAATACAGAGCGGCCCTCACAGTATTACTAGGACCTGACACTGATAAGAGATGTAATAGGATGAATAGTAATACAGAGCAGCCCTCACAGTATTACTAGGTCTGACACTGATAAGAGATGTAATAGGATGAATAGTAATACAGAGCGGCCCTCACAGTATTACTAGGACCTGACACTGATAAGAGATGTAATAGGATGAATAGTAATACAGAGCGCCCTCACAGTATTACTAGGACCTGACACTGATAAGAGATGTAATAGGATGAATAGTAATACAGAGCCGCCCTCACAGTATTACTAGGACCTGACACTGATAAGAGATGTAATAGGATGAATAGTAATACAGAGCAGCCCTCACAGTATTACTAGGACCTGACACTGATAAGAGATGTAATAGGATGAATAGTAATACAGAGCAGCCCTCACAGTATTACTAGGACCTGACTCTGATAAGAGATGTAATAGGATGAATAGTAATACAGAGCCGCCCTCACAGTATTACTAGGACCTGACACTGATAAGAGATGTAATAGGATGAATAGTAATACAGAGCGGCCCTCACAGTATTACTAGGCCCTGACACTGATAAGAGATGTAATAGGATGAATAGTAATACAGAGCGCCCTCACAGTATTACTAGGACCTGACACTGATAAGAGATGTAATAGGATGAATAGTAATACAGAGCCGGCCCTCACAGTATTACTAGGACCTGACACTGATAAGAGATGTAATAGGATGAATAGTAATACAGAGCAGCCCTCACAGTATTACTAGGACCTGACACTGATAAGAGATGTAATAGGATGAATAGTAATACAGAGCGGCCCTCACAGTATTACTATGTCCTGACACTGTTAAGAGATGTAATAGGATGAATAGTAATACAGAGCAGCCCTCACAGTATACTAGGCCCTGACACTGATAAGAGATGTAATAGGATGAATAGTAATACAGAGCAGCGCTCACAGTATTACTAGGACCTGACACTGATAAGAGATGTAATAGGATGAATAGTAATACAGAGCAGCCCTCACAGTATTACTAGGACCTGACACTGATAAGAGATGTAATAGGATGAATAGTAATACAGAGCGGCCCTCACAGTATTACTATGTCCTGACACTGTTAAGAGATGTAATAGGATGAATAGTAATACAGAGCAGCCCTCACAGTATTACTAGGCCCTGACACTGATAAGAGATGTAATAGGATGAATAGTAATACAGAGCGGCCCTCACAGTATTACTATGTCCTGACACTGATAAGAGATGTAATAGGATGAATAGTAATACAGAGCAGCCCTCACAGTATTACTAGGACCTGACACTGATAAGAGATGTAACAGGATGAATAGTAATACAGAGCCGCCCTCACAGTATTACTAGGCCCTGACACTGATAAGAGATGTAATAGGATGAATAGTAATACAGAGCCGCCCTCACAGTATTACTAGGCCCTGACACTGATAAGAGATGTAATAGGATGAATAGTAATACAGAGCGGCCCTCACAGTATTACTAGGTCCTGACACTGTTAAGAGATGTAATAGGATGAATAGTAATACAGAGCAGCCCTCACAATATTACTAGGCCCTGACACTGATAAGAGATGTAATAGGATGAATAGTAATACAGAGCAGCCCTCACAGTATTACTAGGACCTGACACTGATAAGAGATGTAATAGGATGAATAGTAATACAGAGCAGCCCTCACAGTATTACTAGGCCCTGACACTGATAAGAGATGTAACAGGATGAATAGTAATACAGAGCAGCCCTCACAGTATTAGTAGGACCTGACACTGATAAGAGATGTAATAGGATGAATAGTAATACAGAGCGGCCCTCACAGTATTACTATGTCCTGACACTGTTAAGAGATGTAATAGGATGAATAGTAATACAGAGCAGCCCTCACAGTATTACTAGGCCCTGACACTGATAAGAGATGTAATAGGATGAATAGTAATACAGAGCGGCCCTCACAGTATTACTAGGCCCTGACACTGATAAGAGATGTAATAGGATGAATAGTAATACAGAGCAGCCATCACAGTATTACTAGGCCCTGACACTGATAAGAGATGTAATAGGATGAATAGTAATACAGAGCGCCCTTACAGTATTACTAGGACCTGACACTGATAAGAGATGTAATAAGGATGAATAGTAATACAGAGCAGCCCTCACAGTATTACTAGGACCTGACACTGATAAGAGATGTAATAGGATGAATAGTAATACAGAGCGGCCCTCACAGTATTACTAGGACCTGACACTGATAAGAGATGTAGTAGGATGAATAGTAATACAGAGCGCCCTCACAGTATTACTAGGACCTGACACTGATAAGAGATGTAATAGGATGAATAGTAATACAGAGCCGCCCTCACAGTATTACTAGGACCTGACACTGATAAGAGATGTAATAGGATGAATAGTAATACAGAGCAGCCCTCACAGTATTACTAGGACCTGACACTGATAAGAGATGTAATAGGATGAATAGTAATACAGAGCCGCCATCACAGTATTACTAGGACCTGACACTGATAAGAGATGTAATAGGATGAATAGTAATACAGAGCCGCCCTCACAGTATTACTAGGACCTGACACTGATAAGAGATGTAATAGGATGAATAGTAATACAGAGCGGCCCTCACAGTATTACTAGGACCTGACACTGATAAGAGATGTAATAGGATGAATAGTAATACAGAGCAGCTCTCACAGCATTACTAGGACCTGACACTGATAAGAGATGTAATAGGATGAATAGTAATACAGAGCCGCCCTCACAGTATTACTAGGACCTGACACTGATAAGAGATGTAATAGGATGAATAGTAATACAGAGCCGCCCTCACAGTATTACTAGGACCTGACACTGATAAGAGATGTAATAGGATGAATAGTAATACAGAGCCGCCCTCACAGTATTACTAGGACCTGACACTGATAAGAGATGTAATAGATGAATAGTAATACAGAGCCGCCCTCACAGTATTACTAGGACCTGACACTGATAAGAGATGTAATAGGATGAATAGTAATACAGAGCACCCTCACAGTATTACTAGGACCTGACACTGATAAGAGATGTAATAGGATGAATAGTAATACAGAGCCGCCCTCACAGTATTACTAGGACCTGACACTGATAAGAGATGTAATAGGATGAATAGTAATACAGAGCCGCCCTCACAGTATTACTAGGACCTGACACTGATAAGAGATGTAATAGGATGAATAGTAATACAGAGCCGCCCTCACAGTATTACTAGGACCTGACACTGATAAGAGATGTAATAGGATGAATAGTAATACAGAGCAGCCCTCACAGTATTACTAGGACCTGACACTGATAAGAGATGTAATAGGATGAATAGTAATACAGAGCAGCCCTCACAGTATTACTAGGACCTGACACTGATAAGAGATGTAATAGGATGAATAGTAATACAGAGCGCCCTCACAGTATTACTAGGACCTGACACTGATAAGAGATGTAATAGGATGAATAGTAATACAGAGCAGCCCTCACAGTATTACTAGGACCTGACACTGATAAGAGATGTAATAGGATGAATAGTAATACAGAGCCGCCCTCACAGTATTACTAGGACCTGACACTGATAAGAGATGTAATAGGATGAATAGTAATACAGAGCGCCCTCACAGTATTACTAGGACCTGACACTGATAAGAGATGTAATAGGATGAATAGTAATACAGAGCGCCCTCACAGTATTACTAGGACCTGACACTGATAAGAGATGTAATAGGATGAATAGTAATACAGAGCAGCCCTCACAGTATTACTAGGACCTGACACTGATAAGAGATGTAATAGGATGAATAGTAATACAGAGCGCCCTCACAGTATTACTAGGACCTGACACTGATAAGAGATGTAATAGGATGAATAGTAATACAGAGCCGCCCTCACAGTATTACTAGGACCTGACACTGATAAGAGATGTAATAGGATGAATAGTAATACAGAGCGCCCTCACAGTATTACTAGGACCTGACACTGATAAGAGATGTAATAGGATGAATAGTAATACAGAGCAGCCCTCACAGTATTACTAGGACCTGACACTGATAAGAGATGTAATAGGATGAATAGTAATACAGAGCAGCCCTCACAGTATTACTAGGACCTGACACTGATAAGAGATGTAATAGGATGAATAGTAATACAGAGCAGCCCTCACAGTATTACTAGGACCTGACACTGATAAGAGATGTAATAGGATGAATAGTAATACAGAGCAGCCCTCACAGTATTACTAGGACCTGACACTGATAAGAGATGTAATAGGATGAATAGTCAATACAGAGCCGCCCTCACAGTATTACTAGGACCTGACTCTGATAAGAGATGTAATAGGATGAATAGTAATACAGAGCGGCCCTCACAGTATTACTAGGCCTGACACTGATAAGAGATGTAATAGGATGAATTGTAATACAGAGCCGCCCTCACAGTATTACTAGGACCTGGACACTGATAAGAGATGTAATAGGATGAATAGTAATACAGAGCGGCCCTCACAGTATTACTAGGACCTGACACTGATAAGAGATGTAATAGGATGAATAGTAATACAGAGCAGCCCCTCACAGTTTTACTAGTGACCTGACACTGTTAAGAGATGTAATAGGATGAATAGTAATAGCAGAGCGCCCTCACAGTATTACTATGTCCTACACTGTTAAGAGATGTAAATAGGATGAATAGTAAATTACAGGAGCAGCCCTCACA